>NC_135983.1:10697559-11006309 GCF_053455715.1 Rhinoraja longicauda
CTGCTCAACTTCTCCCTATAGCTCAGGCCCTCGAGTCCTGGCTACATCCTCGTAAATCTTCTCTGCACTTTTTCCAGCTTGACAACATCTTTCCGATAACGTGGTGCCCAAAACTGAACACGATATTATCGAAACATATAAGATTATTAAGGGGTTGGACACGTTAGAGGCAGGAAACATGTTCCCAATGTTGGGGGAGTCCAGAACCAGGGGCCACAGTTTAAGAATAAGGGGTAGGCCATTTAGAACGGAGATGAGGAAAAACTTTTTCAGTCAGAGTGTTGTGAATCTGTGGAATTCTCTGCCTCAGAAGGCAGTGGAGGCCAATTCTCTGAATGCATTCAAGAGAGAGCTAGATAGAGCTCTTAAGGATAGCGGAGTCAGGGGGTATGGGGAGAAGGCAGGAACGGGGTACTGATTGAGAATAATCGGCCATGATCACATTGAATGGCGGTGCTGACTCGAAGGGCCGAATGGCCTACTCCTGCACCTATTGTCTATTGTCTATTGTCTATTAATACTCTAAATGTGACCTCACAACGTCTTATACAACTGCAACATGATCTCCCAACTTCTATACTCAATGCTTTGACTGATGAAGGCCAATGTGCCAAAAGCCTTTTTGGCCACCCTGTCTACCTGTGATGCCACTTCCAAAGAATGATGCACCTGCACTCCTAGATCCCTCTGCTCTACTGAACGAATTGACCACTGAACTCATTGCCTCCAGCAGCTTGTTTATTGCTCCTGAAACTATGCGAGCAGCTACTTATTGACCAGGCATTCAATGTAGAACTCCCTGCCCTGCAAAACGGATCTCAAACACCTGAGAGAACAGCCGGTCCTTGATGTAACGTCACATCCAATTGATGGTCCTTCCAACCTTGAGCGTGCTCCTTCAATACAACTGTCAGCTATGGGGCATTACCTCAGCACTGTCCCTCAACACTACAGCACTCCCTCAATAATGCCCCTCAATACTACCGCACTCCATCAATACTGCCCCTCATCATGCAGCACTCCCTCAGTACTGCCCCTCAACAATGCAGCACTCCCTCAGTACTGCCCCTCAACACTACAGCACTCCCTCAGCACAGCCCCTCCTACACTGTAGCACTCCCTCAGCACAGCCCCTCCTACACTGTAGCACTCCCTCAGTACTGCCCTTCCTACACTGCTTTTTCAGGGTTAGTAACATGGAGAAGGCAGAATGGCCTGGCGTTTGACAATGACTACCAAATCATTTGAAATAAGAACTCGACAAGTAATGTTGCTCTGGTTCCCCAGATCACTGGAAGGGGTTAAAGGCAGGAGAACAACTGGGGCACGTTCCAAGATTTGGGTCATTTGAGACCATAAATCTGCTGCTTTTCTTAAGTAAATTTATTGCATGTTGTGCAAATAACCCAGGAAGAGGGACATCCAGCTGTTCCCAAGGCCCATGAAACATCTCGTATTACGACTGCACTTCCCTTGTGCACAGGTGAAGCAGGGATGTTTGTGAAAGTGTGAGTGGCCTCTTGGTCTCGTATTGTCCCGTACTGTGGCTGTGAACAGAATGCTGGCTCCAGACTAAGCACCAGAGGGAATTAACCCTTGATTTGCAAATTAACCCTTGATTTACAAATTAACCCTTGATTTACAAATTAATCAATGATTTACAAATCAACTTTTAATTTACAATTATTCGTTGTTTTACAAATTAATCCTTGATTTGCAAATTAATCATTGATTTACAAATTGACTTTTAATTTACACACGAATCCTCAATTTACAAATGAATAATTGATTTAGTTTGAGTTGTTAGTTTTTAGTTTTGGAGACACAGCATGGAAACAGGCCCTGTGGCCCACTGAATCTGCACTGACCTGCGATCACCCATGCACTAGTTCCATCCTGCTTACTGAGGACAATTTATACAAGCCAATGAACCTGCAAACCTGCACGTCTTTGGAATGTGGGAGGAAACCGGTGCACCCGGAGAAAACCCATGCGGTCACAGAGAGAATGTGCAAACTACGTACAGTCAGCCACCACAGTCAGGATTGTACCCAGGTCTCTGGTGCTGAAAGGCAGCAACTCTACCGCTGTGCCACTGTGCCACCCAAATCAAACTTCTAATTTACAAATTAATCCATGATTTACAAATTAATTGTTGATTTACAAATTCTTCTCAGCAACCATCAGGCTTTCGAACACTACATACCACTGACCACAGCAATTGAGTCAGAGTCACACAGCATGGAAACAGGTCCTTTGGCCCAAGTTGCCCCATGCTGACCAACATGTCCCATCTACACTAATCCACCCTCATTGCTTGGCCCATATCCATCTAAACATTTCCTATCCATGTACCTGTCCAAATGTCTTAAATGTTGGGATAGTCCCTGCCTCCATTACTTCCTCCGGCAGCTCGTTCCATACACCCACCACTCTCTGTGTGAAAACGTTGCCCCTCAGGTTCCTAGTAAATCTTGCTCCCCTCACCTTAAACTTATGTTTAATTGTAAATTGTAAACTGTAAACTTCTAATGGACTGCATCCCTAGTTGTACCAGTAACTTTGGTTTTGCACTATTATGGTTACCTAGTATTATGGTTATCAATTAATTGTATTATTGATTATTGTATATTTATTTGTGTGTTGTTGCATTAAGATCCAGCAGGTATGAATGTAATTGTTCCATTACTGTTATGCATGACTGCCATACAATCACATCCTTGACTTTTGATTTACAAACCAACAGGCAGGGAAGATATTTGCAGTGCCTCTCCCCAGACAGCTTAGATTCATGGTAGACTGAGTGACTCAGGGACCATTGGTTTCAGAAAGCCTGGATCAACTTCCCTTCCCTGTGATCTCTGACTGTTCAACAAAAAGACACTTCCGAAGTTTCAACAAAAAGACACTTCCGAAGTTTCCAACCCAGTCTTCCAGGGTCTGAGACTCTCTGCCAATTTAGCTCATTGGCGCCCCACTTTTAAATATTTTGGGGGAACTTAAAGGAAAAGCGCACCGAGAAACACCTCACGAGAAAAGAGTCAATATTATTCAATGGCATGGCTTCCTGCTGCACTAAAAATAAAAGACCAGGAATGCGTGGCAGCTCAGGCTAATGGAGTTCCTGCTGCTAGAATTAAATGCTCCACAGATGATGAAATGTTGGTTACTAAAGCACTAAAAAAGAAGGAATGCCATCGGCATGTTGATTAGTTTTTTCTTCCGCACAATCTCCTGACCTGCCTTGTGTTGAAGGTCAGTCTCAGCCCCAAACCTGTAAATCACTCAGCTGTCCACTTGATAATATTTATTTGGATTGAATCCAAGCTGCATCCTTTAGTCAGAATATCCAGTCAGTTTTCAGAAAGATAGTGAGGGCAAGGTGTCCTTGTAAATTTTTAGTTTTAGTTTAGTTTAGTTTAGTTTAATTCACCGTACCAAGGTACAATGAAAAACGTTTTTGTTTTTTGAGCTATCCTAGTGAGCGGAAAGACTAGACATGATTACAATCAAGCTGTCCACAGTGCACTGATGCAGGATAAAGGAAATAACATTTATCATATCATATCATATCATATATATACAGCCGGAAACAGGCCTTTTCGGCCCTCCAAGTCCGTGCCGCCCAGCGATCCCCATACATTAACACTATCCTACACCCACTAGGGACAATTTTTACATTTACCCAGCCAATTAACCTACATACCTGTACGTCTTTGGAGTGTGGGAGGAAACCGAAGATCTCGGAGAAAACCCACGCAGGTCGCGGGGAGAACGTAAAAAAACTCCTTACAGTGCAGCACCCGTAGTCAGGATCGAACCTGAGTCTCCGGCGCTGCATTCGCTGTAAAGCAGCAACTCTACCGCTGCGCTACCGTGCCGCCCACAAGCACATCCAGGACATTTAGTGCAAGACAACCCCCAGTAAAGTCTGATTAAAGACAGATCGTAGGTCTCCAATGAGGTGGATGGTAGGTCAGGACCGCTCTCTTGTTGGGGATAGGATGGTTCAGATCACATGTTACATCAAGCATGCACGGTGGCGCAGCGGTAGAGACCCGGGTTCCACCCTGACTACGGGTGCTGCCTGTACGGTGTTTGTACGTTCTCCCTGTGACCATGTGGGATTTCTCTGGATGCTCTGGTTTCCTCCCACATACCAAAGATGAACAGGTTAAAGGGTTAATTGGATTCTGTAAATTGTCCCTTAGTGTGTAGGATAGCGCTGGTGTGTGAGGGGTTCGTTGGCCAGCAGAGACTCGGTGGGCCGAAGGGCCTGTTTCCGCGCTGTATCTCTAAAGTCTAAACTCTAAGCACACCTGTACTCCAGTCCGCTGGATGAAGACGGAGCGTTCCGATCAAATATTTCCGCACTTGGCCTGGGCACACCCAGGACATTCCAGCTTCCAGATGAGCACCATTTGGACATTGGGAATGGGATTAAAAGCAGAGCAGCTCTGGAGGGAGGCAGCGGCTGAGACATGAATGCAGGTTGTGGTGGCGATCCTCAGTGCTCTCCACAACTCCCTCTGAATGCCCCCTCATGAGGATAACCTCGTTTTACACTGCGGTGCAGTGGGAGGGTGCAGTGGGAGGGTGCAGTGGGAGGTTGCAGTGGGAGGGTGCAGTCAGAGGGTGCAGTGGGAGGGTGCAGTGGGAGGGTGCAGTGGGAGGGTGCAGTGGGAGGGTGCAGTGGGAGGGTGCAGTCAGAGGGTGCAGTGGGAGGGTGCAGTGGGAGGGTGCAGTGGGAGGGTGCAGTGGGAGGGTGCAGTCAGAGGGTGCAGTGGGAGGGTGCAGTGGGAGGGTGCAGTGGGAGGGTGCAGTGGGAGGGTGCAGTCAGAGGGTGCAGTGGGAGGTTGCAGTGGGAGGGTGCAGTGAGGGGGTGCAGTGCGAGTTTTACACAGCAGTGCAGTGAGAGGGTGCAGTGGGAGGGTGCAGTGGGAGGGTGCAGTGGGAGGATGTAGTGGGAGGGTGCAGTGGGAGGGTGCAGTAGGAGGGTGCAGTGGGAGGGTGCAGTCAGAGGGTGCAGTGGGAGGTTGCAGTGGGAGGGTGCAGTGGGAGGGTGCAGTGGGAGGGTGCAGTGAGGGGGTGCAGTGTGAGTTTTACACAGCAGTGCAGTGAGAGGGTGCAGTGGGAGGGTGCAGTGGGAGGGTGCAGTAAGAGGATGCAGTGGGATGGTGAGAGGGTGCAGTGGGAGGGTGCAGTGGAAGGGTGCAGTGCAAGTTTTCACAGCAGTGCTGTGAGAGGATGCAGTGCAAGTTTTACAAAGTAGTGCGAGGGTGCAGTGCGAGTTTTACACCGCAGTGCTGTGAGAGGGTGCAGTGGGAGGGTGCAGTCAAAGGGTGCAGTAGGAGGATGCAATGAGAGGGTGCAGTGGGAGGGTGCAGTCAGAGGGTGCAGTAGGAAGATGCAATGAGAGGGTGCAGTGCGATTTTACACAGCAGTGCTGTGAGAGGATGCAGTGCGAGTTTGCTCTCCATCATTTCAGCCCGTCTGTGTTTCATTATTCTATTTTTAGGCAGGCTCAGCTTTTGGAGAAATCTGTGCCTCTCATCGCCTCTCTCTCGGGACAGGCATCCGTGCTCCGTTGAAATACTTCCAGACTAAGTGCACATCGAGATCTGGATCAGGCTGTGAAAGGACGAGATAAAAGTTTTATTTCTTTGATATATTGAAATGCAATAAATGGGAGCAAATTGTCCCGATGCGGATGGCGATTCCGAGGGGGGTCCAGAGGTTGAGGACGGGTCTAGAGGACAAGGAGGGGTCGACAGGACCAAGAGGTCCAGTGAGGCCCTTCGGCCCAACTCATCCATGCTTCATCCATGCTGGTTGTTCAGTTTATTGTCACGTGTACCGAGGTACAGAGAAACTAGCGGTTCACTTTAGTTTATTGTCACGTGTACCGAGGTACAGTGAAAAGTTTTTTGTTGCATGCTGTGCAGTCAGCAGAGAGACGACACATGATTACAAACGATCCATTTACACAGTGTATGGATACATGACAAGGGAATAACGTTTAGTGCAAGGTAAAGCCAGTAAAGTCCGATCAAGGAGAGTCCGAGGGTCATCAAAGAGGAAGATAGTAGTTCAGCACTGCTCTCTGGTTGTGGTAGGATTGCAGTTGCTCACACCTAGTCCATATCCCTCTAAACCTCCACGGTAGCGCAGCGGTAGAGTTGCTGCTTTACAGCGAATGCAGCGCCGGAGACTCAGGTTCGAACCTGACTACGGGTGCTGCACTGTAAGGAGTTTGTACGTTTTCCCCGTGACCTGCGTGGGTTTTCTCCGAAATCTTCGGTTTCCTCCCACACTCCAAAGACGTACAGGTATGTAGGTTAATTGACTGGGTAAAGGTAAAAATTGCCCCTAGTGGGTGTAGGATAGTGTTAATGTGCAGGGATCGCTGGGCGGCACGGACTTGGTGGGCCGAAAAGGCCTGTTTCCGGCTATATATATATGATATGATATGATATATGATACCCGTCCAAATGTCCTTTCAAGCTGCTGCAGAATTTTTTTTAAATTCAATAAATCAACGAGGGGAGAAGAGGGAGCGACCGGGATGAGTCCGGCCCTTGATTATGCCGATGGCCTTGCCGAGGCAGCGCGAAGCGTAGATGGGGTCAAGGGAAGGGAGGTTGGTTTGTGCGATGGTCTGGGCTGCGTCTGCAAGTCTCTGGGAGAACGGGCTGTTGTGGATGAGGAGCGAGTGTGTGGCCCACTCTGGGGACAGAATTAGAACATCTATTTTTCATCTTTCATCAAAACACCCATTTTCTATCCATTGGCCAAGTCTTTTGGACCCGGACCACAAAAATATTGCTAGAAAAATATTTGGAAACATGGACCGTCACATCATCCAAACCACAAATACCTGGAATATTTTTAGATTTGTGTTTTGGATTCCGAGAGGGCTGTTACCCCCTCATTAAGCTGCAAGGATCTGATTATCAAAATGCTCCTGGCTTTTCTCAAGGTTCAGCGGGTACCAGAGACTATCCCCTGGGATCATGCTCCATCTGAGCTGTCATGCAAGTGTAGGGAGCAACTGCAGATGCTTGTTCAAAGCGAAGATAAACACAAAATGCTGGAGTAACTCAGCGGGACAGGCAGCATCTCTGGAAAGAAGGAATGGGTGACGTTTCAGGTTCAGACCCTTCTTCAGACGAGTTTCAGGTCTCGACCCGAAACGTCACCCATTCTTTCTCTCCAGAGATGCTGCCCGTCCCGCTGAGTTACTCCAGCGTTTTGTGTCTGTTCTGTAAGTGGCCTGAAAATCAGAGTCCCTCTTACCCTAAGCCCTGCCAATCAGCAGTTTGCAGACGTTTGTTTTAGTTTTGGTTTTAGAGATTCAGCATGGAAACAGGCCCTTCGGCCCACCGTGTCCATGCTGACCATCGATCACCCGCTCACACTAGTCTGCGGGGATCGAGGCCGGCGATGCCTTGCAGCCCCTCATGCTCACTCAGGTCTTGGTCTCCCCACCAGCATCTCTCGCTGGCGCCAACTCCTTGGGCAAAGGATCCTCAGCTTGCCAAGTCCAGGTCACAGCAGACGCTGTTGAGATACAGCGTGGAAACAGGCCCTTTGGCCCACTGAGTCCGTGCCGACCAGCGGTCACCTCGCACACTGTCCTACACACTAGGGCCTCTTCGGATCGTTCACCTTGACGTGGGGAAGGGGCTTGCGAGATTCCGATAGCGATGCCGTGGGAAGCACTAGCTTCTGGTGGGGCCACCCATGGCGGTAAGGTCGAGGATCAGGGTCCGGACTGAGAATGATCCAACGTACAAGACCTCAACGGCAGACCAGGCGGACAAAGTTATCTTGAACTCAACGGCTGTGAAGGCGGCCACAGATCCATCAGCTCCAATCGCCTTGGTTCCCTTGCCATTGGAATGAGTTGATTGATTTTGTGAAGGACCGTGTGCTCCTTGGAGTGCAACATCAAGCACACGTTAAACAGACACACGCACAGGCGTCTTCGTTCTGTGAGCAGCGCCACACTTCACTCAAGACTTTCGGCGATGGGGGGAAGGGCGATGGGCGCGGGCCACGTGACGGCTGGAAGCTCCTAGTCAAGAACTGGCAAGGGCGCGGTGAAAACTTGATTCAATCGCTCAACTTTGGACTCATAAGCCACCTGAGAGTTCATAAAAACAACGCAACGTAGACCATCATACCTCGACCTCGAGGGATCGCCACGACACACTAGGGACACGTTGCAATTTACAGAAGCCGATTAGCCTACAAACCTGCACATCTTTGAAGTGTGGGAGGAAATCAGAGCATCTGGAGAAAACCCACGCAGTCACAGGGAGAATGAACAAACTCCGGACAGACGGAGTCAGGATCGAACCCGGACCTCGGGCACTGTAAGGCAGCAACTCTGCCACTGTGCTGCCGTAGACATCAATGGAAGCCACATTTCATTATTTCCATGAAACAAAGTCATGGTTATAATGTTTGTACTGTGCTATTGAAAACGATGGCATACAGGGGAGGAAGAGAGTGGTGGGGCCAAGCTGCTTGGCCCATCAAGCCTGCTCTGCCCTTCAACGAAATTGCAAATGATCCTGAATCCTCACTTGACCCCATACCCTCTGGTTTTTCTGGGCCAAGAATCCATCATTCACAATGAAGGACCATCATGATAGCACAGCAGTAGAGTTGCTGCTTTTCACCGCCAGAGACCCGGGTTTGATCCTGACTATGGGTGCTGTTTGCATGGAGTTTGTTCGTTCTCCCTGTGATTGCCGGGGCTTTCCCCAGTTGCTCCGGTTTCCACCCACACTCCAAAGACGTGCAGGTTTGTAGGTAGATTGGCTTGGATAAAGATTGTAAATTATCCCCTAGTTGTAGTATAGTGCTAGTGTGCAGGGATCGCTGGTCGGCGTGGACTCAGGGGGCCGAAGGGCTTGTTTCCATGCTGTATCTCTAAACTAAACTAAACTAAAGTAAACTAAACTAAACCAAACTAAACTAAATCTTGAATACCCTCAAAGACTGAATTTCCATCGCACCTGGTGAGAGAACTACAACACTTTATAACCATGGGATGAAGAGACCTCAGTTCCTCTCTGTTCCAAATGGCCGACTGCCAATCTTCGGGCAATGCCTGACGGTTTTGGTCTTTCTAACTCTGGGGAAAGACCTCTCAGTCTCTGCCTCCTCACCTCTCTTCGAGGTGTTTCTGTTTCACTGAGATCCCATCTTGTTCTCTGAAACTCCAGTGGATGTCGGCTAAAATTCCTCGGGCTCCTTCCCTTTGTTGACCATTTGCACTTCCCTCCACACCTCCCTACTGCCTAGATCTATCATCTTCACCCACCAAGCTCCATCGGCCCCTAATGCCCCACTCTTCTGGGTCCACCTACCTGCCACCAGCTTCTGCCTCTCTCCATCCTCTCCTATCTTCCTGGCTGTCTTCCCCCATGCGTCCGCCATTATTACTTTGAATCTGCACTCCAAGGCTATTTGAGCTTCTTATCGTAGTGTAGGAGGGAACTGGTGTACACCGACGATAGACACAAAATGCTCTAGTTACGGGAGTAACCCAGTAACTCAGTGGGACAGGCAGCATTTCTGGAGAGAAGGAATGGGTGACGTTTCAGGTCGAGACCCTTCTTCAGAATAGTTTCAGGTCGAGACCCGAAACATCACCCATTCCTTCTCTCCAGAGATGCTGCCTGTCCCGCTGAGTTACTCCAGCGTTTTGTGTCTATCTTCAGTTTAAACCAGCATCTGCAGTTCCTTCGCGCCCAATCCTCCAAATGTGGTCTCACCAAAACCTGGTGGGACCTCAGCAAGAACTTTCTTCCCTTTTCATTCCAGTTCCTTCGTCTTAAAGGTCAACACATGATTTCACTTCCTCGTTGTGCTGTGTCCTTCCCATAATCTATCTGACCAAAATATAACAAACAGCCTCACAATGCAGCAAAACCACAGCAGTCACAAGGTAACGGTCTTTTGATTGGAAAGACCGGGTTTCTCATCAGGATATGAGCCTGGTTTGTGGTTTACTGTGACTCAAACCATGAGTACCTTTCCAGAAGAAAACATATTGTCTGGGACTCGAGACTTGGCTGGTTCGGTTCCAATTTAAGAGAGGCCAAGACTTGTTTAAATTAACAAAACCACTCAGGGCGGGAAACAAAGCAAGAAAAGTTGTTGCAGTGTTCAGTTAACACTTAACTCACCATTTCTCCGCATACAGTTCACAACTTTAAAACTTCGATATAGTTTCTACATACATAGACATAGAAAATAGGAGCAGGAATAGGCCATTCGGCCCTTCGAGCCTACACCGCCATTCAAAATGATCATGGCTGATCATCCAAAATCAGTTCCTGCTTTCTCCCCATATCCCTTGATTCCAATAGCCCTAAGAGCTATATCTAACTCTCTCTTGAAACCATCCAGTGAATTGGCCTCCACTGCCTTCTGTGGCAGAGAATTCCACAGATTCGCAACCACCTTTGCCACCTCATCTACCTGTGTAGGAAAATAACTGCAGATGCTGGTACATATCGAAGGTATCACAAAATGCTGGAGTAACTCAGCGGGACAGGCAGCATCTCTGGAGAGAAGGAATGGGTGATGCTTTGGGTCGAGACCCTTCTTCGAAAGCCTCTTAATCTGCCTCCACCACCGCGCTTGGCAATTGTGGTGGGAATTGTGAATTGTGAATCCAGAGGAAGGTATGTAGGGGGGGAGGGAGGGGAGAGTTAAGTTCAATTGCAGGCGTGCACTGGGGTGTGGGTGTGTGAGGGAGAGGCAGGGTGGTGGGGAGAAAGGGAAGGAAGCAAAATATCTCCAAAAAAAGCAGGTCAGAAAGACTCTTGGTGACCAGAGTGCGATACAAATGATTTACATTAATGTCAGGTCTAAACGGTCAACTCCTTGAGAGATACAGCACGGAAACAGGTCCTTCGGCCCACTGAGTCCACGCCGACCAGCGATCACCCCCGGACACTAACCTACACACACGAGGGACAATTTAACAACTTACAGAAGTCAATTAACCTGCTAACCTATCCGCCTTTGAAATGTGGGAGGCAACCGGAGCACCCGGAGAAAACCCACGTGGTCACAGGGAGATCGTACAAACTCTGTACAGACAGCACCCGTGGTCAGGATGGAACCCGGGCCCCTGGCGCTGTGAGGCAGCAACTCTACCGCTGCGCCACCGTGCCGCCCCTTATGCCCTCCTAATGCCCACTGTGAGTGTAGATCTGTGACGTGAATCACGACAACTTCAGGGAAATGCTGGGCAGTTGCTTCGCCACTTATATTTAAACAAAAACAATGTAAGTAAACTGAAGCCAAATTCCCCCGTTAGAAGGTTTCCCTTTTACACCAGAAACATATTTCGGTATATTTTTGCAAAAAGCACATCTGGGGATAATTTTCTGATGTAAATTCCTCCCTGACAGAACCCGACCGGACTCTCCTGGTAAATAGTTAGAAGCCATTCAGGGAATCTGCTGTCCAGGACCCCAAGACCAGTTTGCTTGAACATATGTCAATGAGAACGGCTAATATTGCCTTGCACTGTTCAACACACTAACGCGGTTGCTGGAGTCTCTGGGTGAAAAAGTTTTTCCTCATCTCAGTCCTAAATGGTCTACCCCTTATTCTTAAACCATGACCCCTGGTTCTGGAATCCCCCAACGTGGGGAACATTTTTCCTGCACCTAGCCTGTCCAATCCCTTAGGAATTTTATATGTTTCTATAAGATCTCCCCTCATCCTTCTAAATTCCAGTGAATACAAGCCCAGTCGATCCATGCTTACACATTTAGTCACCTTTAAGTGGTCGATCCACTCTGAGGAGTGGTGCCGACCCCAGAACGACATCTCTCCATGTTTTCTAGAGATGCTGCCTGACCCGCTGACAGCACTTTGTGTCTTCTTTTGTAGGCTAGCACCTGCAGTTCCTTGCCTCTACATTTCGCCAAATGCCTTCCAATTTCTCCGTCCGAGGTGAGAGAAATCGTTTCTCCCGTCTGTACGGAAATCAGAGCATGTGGAAAGCATTGAAAATTTATTTGAGTTAATTGTAGGAAATACCAATGAAGAACAGTGTTACTTGTAACTTTCGGAATAACTGACCTCAACGTATCCACCCTTGAGTTCCTGGAGAGAAATCTTATTCATTCTGACTGTTTGAAGAATTCCACAGTCCTATTCTCCACCAAAGGTCTGATGCATGGCTTGTTTCACCAATACGCAGTTGGTGGATTTACATCCTTCAGCTTTCCTGGTCGTGTGGGTTGGAGGTGGCTCTGACCAACCAATTCCACTGGAATGATGTGGTTCCATGAATAGGGAGTTTTAACCAGCTCCATCTGGACTCAGTTTTCTTTGCAGGATGTAAAAGGAAGCTTGTTCTCGAGTCATGGGGTCACACGGCACGGAAACAGACCAACATTTGGCCCAACTCATCCATGCCGACCACTGTGCCCCAGCTAAGGTTGGCCCATTTGCCCACTTTGTTCTTGAACACTGGAAATAAATTTATCTTCCACAAGACCTGCATTCAACCTGCAGCATAGAGTTGCTGCCATACAATTCCAGGGCACCTGGGTTTGATCCTGACGACGGGTGCTGTCCGTACGGAGTTTGCACGTTCTCCCTGTGATCATCGGGAAGATTGTTCCCGATGTTGGGGAAGTCCAGAACCAGGGGTCACAGCTTAAGGATAAGGGGGAAGTCTTTTAGGACCGAGATGAGAAAACATTTCTTCACACAGAGAGTGGTGAGTCTGTGGAATTCTCTGCCGCAGAAGGTAGTTGAGGCCAGTTCATTGGCTATATTTAAGAGGGAGTTAGATGTGGCCCTTATGGCTAAAGGGATCAGGGGGGTATGGAGAGAAGGCAGGTACAGGTTACTGAGCTGGATGATCAGCCATGATCATATTGAATGGCGGTGCAGGCTCGAAGGGCCGAATGGCCTACTCCTGCACCTATTTTCTATGTTTCTATGTTTCTATGTGACTGCGTGGGTTTTCTCCTGGTGCTCTGGTTTCCTCCCACATTCCAAAGACGTGCTGGTTTGCAGTTTAATTGGCTTCTGTAAATTGTCTCTAATGGGTGGGATAGAACTAGTGTATGGGATGATCGCTGATCGGCGTGGACTCGTTGGGGCCGAAGGGCCTGTTTCCACGCTGTTTCTGTAAACTAAACTAAACTATTCCCTCATTTTGCACCAGCAGATGGAAAATCCATGTTTAGTTGAACAGCTCAGAGACAGCAAGCTCTGCTGGTGAAGTTATTCATTCTGACTGTACTGAGGCGACTCAGGTTTTGGAAGGTATCGCTGTTTTTATTGGCGACGGTTGTACAGCTAAGTTCACCGATTATAACTGCTGCAAATATGCACCAGTGCACAGCAAACTATTGGCGTGATCAACATAGTTTTCTTGTGATGAGAGGTGCTATTTATTAATAAAGGCAAATGTATTAAAGACAAAAAACCTGTTGCAAAATATGTTTAATTTCTTAAGTTGAAAGTGAAGTGTCCCTTAACTCTTCGCATGCTCCAGGGTAATTTCAAACCAACACTATTAACACAATAGTCTGAAGAGGGGTCCCAACCTGAAAAGTTACCTGTCCATGTTTTCCAGAGATGCTGCCTGACCTGCTGAGTCATACAGCACTTTGTGTCTTTTTGTCTATTAATAAAAACATTTATTGTGATGCAAGTTGAATCAGGAGATAAAATTGGCGTGTCAAAAATGTAATGCTACGGTGGTTATGGGAGATTTCAACATGCAGGTAGACTGGGAAAATCAGGTTGGAAATGGACCCCAGGAAAGAGAGTTTGTAGAGTGCCTTCGAGATGGATTCTTAGAACAGCTTGTACTGGAGCCTACCAGGGAGAAGGCAATTCTGGATTTAGTGTTGTGTAATGATCCTGATCTGATAAGGGGACTAGAGGTAAAAGAGCCATTAGGAGGCAGTGATCACAACATGATAAGTTTTACTCTGCAAATGGAAAGGCAGAAGGGAAAATCGGAAGTGTCGGTATTACAGTATAGCAAAGGGGATTACAGAGGCATGAGGCGGGAGCTGGCCAAAATTGATTGGAAGAAGGCCCTAGCAGGGAAGACGGTAGAACAGCAATGGCAGGTATTCCTGGGAATAATGCAGAGGTTGCAGGATCAATTTATTCCAAAGAGGTGGAAAGACTCTAAGGGGAGTAAGAGACACCTGTGGCTGACAAGGGAAGTCAGGGACAGCATAAAAATTAAGGAGAGGAAGTATAACATAGCAAAGAAGAG
Source organism: Rhinoraja longicauda (assembly GCF_053455715.1). NCBI lineage: Eukaryota > Metazoa > Chordata > Chondrichthyes > Rajiformes > Arhynchobatidae > Rhinoraja > Rhinoraja longicauda. The sequence goes on from NC_135983.1 coordinate 10,711,847, forward strand.
TGGGAAGACAGAGGATTGGGACTCTTTTAAAGAGCAACAAAAGTTAACTAAAAAGGCAATACGGGGAGAAAAGATGAGGTACGAGGGTAAACTAGCCAATAATATAAAGGAGGATAGCAAAAGTTTTTTTAGGTACGTGAAGAGGAAAAAAATAGTCAAGGCAAATGTGGGTCCCTTGAAGACAGAAGCAGGGGAATTTATTATGGGGAACAAAGAAATGGCAGACGAGTTAAACCGTTACTTTGGATCTGTCTTCACTGAGGAAGATACACACAATCTCCCAAATGTTCTAGGGGCTGGAGAACCTAGGGTGATGGAGGAACTGAAGGAAATCCACATTAGGCAGGAAATGGTTTTGGGTAGACTGATGGGACTGAAGGCTGATAAATCCCCAGGGCCTGATGGTCTGCATCCCAGAGTACTTAAGGAGGTGGCTCTAGAAATAGTGGAAGCATTGGAGATCATTTTTCAATGTTCTATAGATTCAGGATCAGTTCCTGTGGATTGGAGGATAGCAAATGTTATCCCACTTTTTAAGAAAGGAGGGAGAGAGAAAACGGGTAATTATAGACCAGTTAGTCTGACATCAGTGGTGGGGAAGATGCTGGAGTCAATTATAAAAGACGAAATTGCTGAGCATTTGGATAGCAGTAAAGGGATCATTCCGAGTCAGCATGGATTTACGAAGGGGAAATCATGCTTGACAAATCTACTGGAATTTTTTGAGGATGTAACTAGGAAAATTGACAAGGGAGAGTCAGTGGATGTGGTGTACCTCGACTTTCAGAAAGCCTTCGACAAGGTCCCACATAGGAGATTAGTGGGCAAAATTAGGGCACATGGTATTGGGGGTAGGGTACTGACATGGATAGAAAATTGGTTGACAGACAGAAAGCAAAGAGTGGGGATAAATGGGTCCCTTTCGGAATGGCAGGCAGTGACCAGTGGGGTACCGCAAGGTTCGGTGCTGGGACCCCAGCTATTTACGATATACATTAATGACTTAGACGAAGGGATTAAAAGTACCATTAGCAAATTTGCAGATGATACTAAGTTGGGGGGTAGTGTGAATTGTGAGGAAGATGCAATAAGGCTGCAGGGTGACTTGGACAGGTTGTGTGAGTGGGCGGATACATGGCAGATGCAGTTTAATGTAGATAAGTGTGAGGTTATTCACTTTGGAAGTAAGAATAGAAAGGCAGATTATTATCTGAATGGTGTCAAGTTAGGAGGAGGGGGAGTTCAACGAGATCTGGGTGTCCTAGTGCATCAGTCAATGAAAGGAAGCATGCAGGTTCAGCAGGCAGTGAAGAAAGCCAATGGAATGTTGGCCTTCGTAACAAGAGGAGTTGAGTATAGGAGCAAAGAGGTCCTTCTACAGTTGTACCGGGCCCTGGTGAGACCGCACCTGGAGTACTGTGTGCAGTTTTGGTCTCCAAATTTGAGGAAGGATGTTCTTGCTATGGAGGGCGTGCAGCGTAGGTTCACTAGGTTAATTCCCGGAATGGCGGGACTGTCGTATGTTGAAAGGCTGGAGCGATTGGGCTTGTATACACTGGAATTTAGAAGGATGAGGGGGGATCTTATTGAAACATATAAGATAATTAGGGGATTGGACACATTAGAGGCAGATAACATGTTCCCAATGTTGGGGGAGTCCAGAACAAGGGGCCACAGTTTGAGAATAAGGGGTAGGCCATTTAGAACGGAGATGAGGAAGAACTTTTTCAGTCAGAGAGTGGTGAAGGTGTGGAATTCTCTGCCTCAGAGGGCAGTGGAGGCCAGTTCGTTGGATGCTTTCAAGAGAGAGCTGGATAGAGCTCTTAAGGATAGCGGAGTGAGGGGGTATGGGGAGAAGGCAGGAACGGGGTACTGATTGAGAGTGATCAGCCATGATCGCATTGAATGGCGGTGCTGGCTCGAAGGGCTGAATGGCCTACTCCTGCACCTATTGTCTATTGTCTATTGTCTATTGTCTAAAACTGTTCTGAAACTGAATTTTCACGTCAAGTACTACACGAATTGCTGTGCACTTTGGTGACGTTTGACTGAAGTGTGTACAGAGTACTGATGGACTTGCATAGTTAGTTCTAAGAAAAGCTCCTGACCCTAAACGTCATCTGTCCATTCACTCCGCAGATGCTACCTGACCTGCTGAGTCCCTCCAGCACTTTGTGTTTTATTCTGAAGACATTGACCGTTTGTGGGTTACATTCACAAGCAATGTTGATACTCGGTCTCAACAGTTCCATCTACACGTTCTAGAAGCAATGCATAATCAATGCTGACTTGCTGGCTCGATCCTAACGATGGGTGCTGTCTGTGTGGAGTTTGTACGTTCTCCCTGTGACCACGTGGGCTTTACCCGGGTGCTCCGGTTCCCTCCCACATTCCAAATGCGTACGGGTTTGTAGTTTAATTTGGGTTTGGTAAAAATTGTAAATTGTCCACAGTGTGTAAGATAGTGCTAGCGTGCGGGGATCACTGGTCAGCAAGGACTCGGTGGGCCACAGGGCCTGTTTACACCCTGAATCACTAAACTGGGCGGCACGGTAGCGCAGCGGTAGAGTTGCTGCTTTACAACGAATGCAGCGCCGGAGACTCAGGTTCGATCCTGACTACAGGTGCTGCACTGTAAGGAGTTTGTACGTTCTCCCCGTGACCTGCGTGGGTTTTCTCCGAGATCTTCGGTTTCCTCCCACACTCCAAAGACGCACGGGTATGTAGGTTAATTTGACTGGGTTAAATGTAAAAAATTGTCCCTAGTGTGTGTGTAGGATAGTGTTAATGTGCGGGGATCGCTGGGCGGCGCGGACTTGGTGGGCCGAAAAGGCCTGTTTCCGCGCTGTATATATATGATATATGATATGATAAACCAAAGAAACCAAACTAAACTAAACTAAACTACTGGGGAACTGTGGGCATCTCTGAGGATCCTCGGATATCTTTGCCTCTGGTTTTAGGAGCAAACATTGAGCGAGGAAGGTGATGGAAGGACCTGATCAAAGGAAATGTGTAGGAAGGAACTGCAGATGCTGGTTTAAACCGAAGATAGACACTTTTTTTGCATATCTTTTATTCATTGTTATTTATCTCTCTATGTCATTGTCTATGTCTCTTGTTTCCCTTATCCCCAACCACTCTGAAGAAGGGTCTCGACCCGAAACGCCACCCATTCCTTCTCTCCGTAGATGCTGCCTGACCCGCTGAGTTACTCCAGTTTCTGTGTCTTCCCTCGGAGGAAATGTTTAGTTGAGTTTAGAGTTTAGAGTTACAGCAATGAAACAGGCCCACCTTTGGCCCACCGCGCCCACGCCGACCATCGATCACCCGATCACCCTTGTTCTATGTTATCCCACTTTCGCATCCACTCCTTACACGCTCGGGGTAATTCTACAGAAAACAATTAACCTACAAATCTGCACGTCTTTGGGATGTCCTGACAATAACCCACATAGACTCCTTCATGAACCCAGCCCAGAGGGAATCCAATGACAATGAGAGGCCTTTCCCCTGAGCTGGAAAGACTAAAACCATGAGGCATTGCCTGAAGATCCAATGACGTATCCCAACACCAACTTGCATCTATATAGGCCTTCTTCAGTCTGAAGAAGGGTCTCGACCTGAAACGTCACCCATTCCTTCTCTCCTGAGATGCTGCCTGACCTGCTGAGTTACTCCAGCATTTTGTGAATAAATACCTTCGATTTGTACCAGCATCTGCAGTTATTTTCTTATGCATCTATATAGGCCCCTTTAATGTGTTAAAACATTCATCGCATCACAGGAGTTTCATCAAACTCCAGCAAAAAGGCTACACAAAGAAGGCATGGACATTTCCTAACCTCAACAACCACTTTGCTTCTGTGCAATTTCATCTCCAATAGTTTAACGGTTTCCTCCAGCAACTGGTTTGCAAGGAGGAGGTGTTTACAAGGCAGCACAGACTGCAATGTTAAGCACTAACTGATATGTGTCTCAGGTTATGAGAGGCATGGAGCATCTTCGTCCGCCCAGAATCGGGGGGCCTTGGGTCGGCCCGTTCGCGGGACCTTTCGTCGCCCGGCGCGGCTTGGAATCGGCCGCGGGATCTTCCATCGCCCGGCGGGGACGTCGGAGTCGGGAGCCTCGATCACCTCGACGCAGCAGCGTTGACTGCCCGGCCGCCGTGGTGAAGAAGCAAGAAGGAGACGAGACTTTCTATTTTACCTTCCATCACAGTGTGGAGGTCCCTGGAGGAGAGAGAGTCACTGGGATGGATGATTGTGTTGAATTTATGTAGATGCGTGTTTTTGTTGCTTTTTTAGTGTTGTGACCGCATGGTGACCAAATTTCGTTCAAACTTGTTTTGAATGACAAATAAAGAAATTCAATTCAATTCAATTCAATTCAGATAGGGTAGACAGTCAGAACATTCTCCCCAGGGTGGGAATGTCAAAGACTAGAGGGCACAGCTTTAAGATGGGAGGGGGAAGTTTAAAGGTGATGTGCGGGACAGGTTTTATTACTCAGAGGGTGGTGGGTGTCTGGAACGCTCTGCCCAGGGTGGTGGTGAAAGCAGTTATGACAGGGCCTTTAAGAGGCTTTTAGATGTGGAGAGGGTGTTGCCACTAGTGGGAGAGTCTAGGACCAGAGGCCATAGCCTCACAATAAGACGTACCTTTAGAAAGGAGATGAGGAGGAATTGAGTCTTGAGTCAGAGGGTGGTGAATCTGTGGAATTCATTGCCACAGACGGCTGTGGAGGCCAAGTTAACGGATATTTCTAAGGCAGAGAATGACAAATTCTTGATTAGTACGGGTGTCAGGGGTTAAGGGGAGAAGGCAGGAGAATGGGTTTGAGAGAGAAAGAGAGATCAGTCATGATTGAATGGCGGAGTAGACTTGATGGGCCGAATGGCCTAATTCTGCTCCTAGAGCTTATGAGCTTAAGAACTTAGATAGGCAAGTGGATATGCAGGGAAAGAAGAGATATGGATCACATGCAGGAAGAGATTGGATTATCTTGGCATCACGTTCAACACGGACCTTGTGGGCCGAAGGGCCTGTTCCCGTGCTGTACTGTTCTATGTTCTATGTTAATGCGAGGCCTCAGGCAGTGCACTTGACCTTTCTCGACCAGGCACCAAGTTGTGTTGAAGATTCTACCCGACTGTCTTTAAACTAGAGAGGACGGACTGTATCATTGACAGAACTGGAGCAGTCTGTGGGGATATTTTTATCTTCCTTTGACGATTTATTTGGAAGTGTATTCATCACGTGTGGAGAGAGTGAGAATTAGTTGTCGACTCAACACCAAAAGCAATCTTCACCCTTCCCAACACCGTTATAAAAAGAACACACAGAGAATGTGCTCAGGTTGCACTGGGAATTTCAGACAAGAGGTTATTGCATTCTGTGGCATTGTGTGTTTGGTGGAGAATTACTCATCCATGTCTTGCACTGCTTGTACTTCCTATTCACAAAGCCCAATGATTCCACTCTATCCAGCTCACCCGCTGTGTGAGACGTGCAGTGGAGTTATTGTTACGTTCAAGAGAGGAATAGATCGGGTAGATGCACAGAGTCTCTTGCCCAGAGTAGGGGAATCGAGGACCAGAGGACATAGGTTCAAGGTGAAGGGGAAAAGATTTAACAGGAATCTATGGGGTAACTTTTTCCACACAAAGGACGGTGGGTGTATGGAACTAGCTGACAGAGGAGGTAGTTGAGGCTGGGACTATCCCAACATGTAAGAAACAGTTAGACAGGTACATGGATTGGACAGGTTTGGAGGGATAGAGCTCTTAGGGATAGCGGAGTCAGGGGGTATGGGGAGAAGGCAGGAACGGGGTACTGATTGAGAATGATCAGCCATGATCACATTGAATGGCGGTGCTGGCTCGAAGGGCCGAATGGCCTCCTCCTGCACCTATTGTCTATTGTCTATTGATATGGACCAAGCGCAGGCAGATGGGACGAGTGTAGCTGGGACATGTTGGCCGATGGGGGCAAGTTGGGCTGAAGGTCCTGTTTCCACATTGAATCACTCTGTGACTCTATGAGGAATGAGAGGGAGTTAGTGATTGCCTCAGTCATGTCCCAACGTGACCACAATCTGGAAATTCCATCAGCATGCCTTTATTCCAACATCACTTCTGTTCCCGAAAGCAACCCAGCTGGATATCTGTTACACTTCACTAAACCACAGCGCACTCCTCCAACTCTGGCAGTTATTATTTCCATGCGTTCGCTGTGCGGGCCTCACCTGCAAGGCTGTGTTTCATGTCCCCACTTGGCCTTCAGCTGCCTACGAGCTACCTTCGAGACACAGAACATACAACGTAGAACAGTACAGACCAGGAACAGACACATCGGCCCCCAAAAGTCCATGCCGAACGTGAAGCAAATATAAACTAATCTTCCAAAATCCGCTCTCTCCAGTTTCAAGACAGTCGGGTAGAATCTTCAACAAAACCGAAGGTTTGCTCGTGAAAGGTGAAGTTCTCTAACTGAGGCTTAGCATTAACATGCAACATAGAACAGTACAGAACAGGAACAGACCCTCTCGTCTCACAACGTCCCTGCAGGACACAATGCCAAAATAAACTAAGCCTCCCTGCCTGTACGCAATCCGTATCCCTCCACTCCCTGCATACCCATGTGCCTATCTATAAGCCTCTTAAATGCCACTGATGTGCCTGCCTCCACCACCACCACTGGCAGCAAGTTCCGGGCACCCACCACCCTCCGTGTAAAAGAATCTGCCCGCACATCTCCTTTAAACTTTGCCCCTCTGACATTAAAGCTACGACTTCTAGCCTTTGACATTTCCAGCCTGGGATAAAGGTTCTGACTCTCTACCCTATCTCTCATAATTTGATACCGCCAAGAGACCCCCCCCCATGGGCTTTCCTGAATCTCTGCTGTAACGTCTTGTGGGTTTTTAATGTCACCAAGGGCTTATGAGTCATCTCACAGAGCAAGTGTGGGTCAAATCCAACAGCGTGTCTCTGACCTTACCTCGGCTGGGCTAGCAGACTTCCCCTGCCGAAGGGCATGAGTGAATGGACAAGATTTTAAACACAATCCAGTCGCTTTGTGTTCACCACTTCTGGCACTCAGCCTTTATTCAACTGTGATTAAATTGCTCAGCTGCACTGGTGGGCATTTAACCGTAGGCCCCAGGATGGTGAATCCAGGCCTTTTAGTTTTAGTTTAGTTTAGAGATACAGCGCGGAAACAGGCCCTTCGGCCCACCGAGTCCGCATACCGACCAGCGATCCCCGCACATTAACACTATCCTACACACACTAGGGACAATTTTACACATACACCAAGCCAATTAACCAACATACCTGTACGTCTTTGGAGTGCGGGAGGAAACCAAAGATCTCGGAGAAAGACCAGGCGGTCACAGGGAGAAGGTACAAACTCCGTATAGACGGCACCCGTAGTCGGGATAGAATCCGGGTCTCCGGCGCTGCAAGCGCTGTAAGGCAGCAACTCTACCGCTGCGCCACCGTGGCCGCCATTAGCAGAAGATAGACACAAAATGCTGGAGTGACGCTGCGGGTAAGGCAGCATCTCTGGAGGGAAGGAATTGGTGACATTTTGGGTCGTAACCCTTTGGCCCTTTATTAGCAGCACGGTTATATAACAAGTGGGTTTCTGTTCCCAATATGTGACCCGAGAAACCATTAAAAAAATAAATGAACTTGAGATTTTGTTCTTTTCTCAGTTGCCTCAAAAATGTTTTGTCTTCTTTCACAGCGGTCATGTGCAGGCAGTGCCCGATTCCATTCTCCCTTGAATTTTGAGCTGACATTTTAAGAAGGATTTAGGCAGATACGTGGATAGGTCAGGGTTAGAGGGACATGAACCAAACGCAAGCAGGTGGGACTAGTGTGGATGGGACATGTTGGTCGGTGTGGGCAAGTTGGGCCTTCGGGCCTGTTTCCACGCTGTATTACTCTATGACATTACTCCTGTTGCCAGGACTCGAGGGACTGAGCTATAGGGAGAGGTTGAGCAAGCTACAGCACTATTCCTTGGAGCGCAGGAGGGATGAGGGATGATTATATAGAGATGTGTACAAAATCATGAGGGGAATACATCGGGTAAATGCACAGACTCTTTTGCCCAGAGTAGGGGAATTGAGAACCAGACAACATAGGTTTAAGGTGAGGGGAGGTTTAATAGGATCTCGAGGGGTACCATTTTTACACAAAGGGTGGTGGGTGTGTGGAACGAGCTGCCGGAGGATGGAGTTGAGGCAGGTACCGTCTCAACGTTTAAGACACATTTACACAGGGACATGCACAGGACAGGTTTGGAGGGATATGGGCCAAACACAGTCAGGTGGGACTAGTGTGGATGGGACATGTTGGTTGGGTGTGGGCAAGTTGGGCTGAAGGGCCTGCTTTCACACTGTGTGACTCTATTAGGGTAGAGTATGTCAGTGGTGGGGAGTGAAACTTTTCCACAGTTAGTTGTGCTTCAAGCCCACGCAGATTGGGCTCAACACCCTCTGCATGCAGGACTTGCATCAGTGTCTGCATGACTGGTCTGCATGACTGGTCTGCCCCCAAGCTTCCTTCACCATGGCACTGTGCATTCACCCTATCCATTACCCACATGATTTTATACACCTCCATAATGATTAATGTACCATTATTCACAAAATGCTGGAGTAACTCAGCAGGTCAGGCAGCATCTCAGGAGAGAAGGAATGGGTGACGTTTCGGGTCGAGACCCTTCTTCAGACTGATCAGCAGATGTGGCTGTGGTAGCGAGTCTGGGTCAAAATGTGGTCGTAGAGCAGGAGGGCAGGAGGAATCACGGAGGGGGAGCAGCGAGAGAGCATGTTGCTAAACTCTCGTCGAAGAGTGGAGGAGAACTTCTTCAAAGTGGACATACCTTGAGGAGAAATCGCAGTGGAGCAACAGGTAGTGTAAGAAAATAACTGCAGATGCTGGTACAAATCAAAGGTATTTATTCACAAAATGCTGTAGTAACTCAGCAGGTCAGGCAGCATCTCAGGAGAGAAGGAATGGGTGACGTTTCGGGTCGAGACCCTTCTTCAGACTGAACAGCAGTTTAATGTACCATTATTAATCATTCGGTTAATATTACAATCCTGGGTGCGCACATGCACCGATGAGCCAAAGCATTATGACCACTGACAGGCGAAGAGAATAACATTGATTATCTTGTTACAATGGCACCTGTCAAGGGGTGGGATATATTAGGCAGCAAGTGAACTGTCAGTTCTTGAAGTTGATGTGTTGGATGCAGGAGAAATGGGCAGGAGTAAAGACCTGAGCGACTTTGACAAGGGCCAAATTGTTATGGCCAGACGACTTGATCAGAGCATCTCTGAAATGGCAAGGCTTGTGGGGTGCTCCCGGTCAGCAGTGGTGAGTACCTACCGACAGTGGTCCGAGGAGGGACAAGCCACAAACCGGCGACAGGGTGTTGGGCGCCCAAGGCTCATCGATGCGCGAGGGCAACGAAGGCTATCCCGTCTGGTCCGAACCGACAGAAGGTCGACTGTGGCACAAGTCACAGAAAATCTTAATGGTGGTCACGGGAGGAATGTGTCACAATACACAGTGCATCGCACCCTGCTGCGTGTGGGGCTGCACACGGAGGACCAACAGCATATTAGGCAGGTGGTCATAATGTTTTGGCTGATCGGTGTAAGTCACAGTTAGAGATAAAACACCATAGCAACAAATCCAGGCCCTGGGGAACTTCGGTGGAAACCCTTTTCACTGAGAGCTGACAGAGGCCATGAACACCCACATGGAAAGCCCCTGAATCTGAAAGCACATCTTATCTCAACAAACTCTGTACAGACAGCACCCGTAGTCAGGGTTGAACCCGTGTCACCTGCCGCTGCAAGTGTTGTAAGGCAGCAACTCTACCGCTGTGCCACCGTTCCAGTCAAGGTGGAAACCATTCCTGAAGAAGGGGCTCGACCCGAAACGTCGTCTGTCGATTCCCTCCACAGATGCTGCCTGACCCGCTGAGTTCCTCCAGCGCTCTGTGTTTTTCGCTCCAGATTCCTGCATCTGCAGTTTCTTGCGGCCCATCAACTCATTTTTGTTTTCTTTTGTATTCGTTAAATATGAAATTATAGAGGAAAAATCACAAAATGTTCTTGGTAGCGGCAGCAGGAGAACGAAATGAATGTTGAAGTTTGAGCAGATTTGTTTACACCTGCTCTGGGTCTATTCGAGTAATGAATCTTCCTCAAGTATTTGCAGGAATTTCATATTTAATAAATACAGAAGAAATCAAAAATGAGTTGATGAGACGCAAGAAACTGCAGATGCTGGAATCACGCGGGTCAGGCAGCAACTGTGGAGAATGCATTCATAGAGTCATAGAGTTTGACCCAACTTGCCCACACCGGCCAACATGTCCCAGCTACACTAGTCCTAACCTGCCTGCGCTTGGTCCATATTCCTCCAAACCTGTCCTATCCATGTACCTGTCTAACTGTTTCTTAATCGTTGGGATAGTCCCAGCCTCAACCACCTCCTCTGGCAGTTTGTTCCATACACCCGCCACCCTTTGTGTGAAAAAGTTACCCCTCAGATTCCTATTAAATCTCTTCCCCTTCACCTTGAACTTATGTCCTCTGGTCCTCGATTCCCCCACTCTGGGCAAGAGACTCCGTGCATCCCCCCCGATCTATTCCAGTCACGATTTTGTACAACACCTTGTGGTCTTGCCAGCTTACCTTGATACTTGAGGTGGGAGTGGAACATGAGTTCGTAGATCACAGTGTGCATCTTCTTCAGGGTGCAGGGCCAGAAATCCTCACGCCGTGCCTTGTTCTGGAGAGGAACTGTAGAGGTTGAGGTTCAATACCCATGAAGCTCTGAAGCTTTTCGCTGCCAGGTTCCGAGTCCATCTCTCCACTCGTGTCACTCAAACATCTTGATTTCCACCACGAGCGCTCTTGGGGAAGATTAAAATACAAGGAGGAGTTTCCAGCTTAGAAACCACTCAACATTCCTCAGTGAATGGTCATCAGAAATGTTTCTTTGGCCGGTCCGTACGATACATTTGCCAGCTCCAGTCAGTGATTTCCCCCCTGGCTGATTTTAGAAATGTCGGATTCCACAGCTGATAAATGCTCTCCTTAAAAGAAATAACTCTGGTATTTTCAACCCTGGAGGTGAGCCATGACCTAAACATAGAGAATGATTTTTTTTTTTTTTGGAGCCCACATGTCTTCCGACTGTGAAGGCTGCAACTGGTGGGTTTAAATGCCGGCCTGAAGAGAGGGTTCATTAAGACAAGTCGAACGCATTTAAAATGTGTAGGTCGAAACCTACCGAAGATTTAGATTTTAGATTTAGATTTAGAGATACCGCGCAGAAACAGGCCCTTCGGCCCACCGGGTCCGTGCCGCCCAGCGATCCCCGCACACCAACACCATCCTACACCCACTAGGGACAGTTTTTACATTTGCCCAGCCAATTAACCTACAAACCTATACGTCTTTGGAGTGTGGGAGGAAACCAGAGATCTCGGAGAAAACCCACGCAGGTCACGGGGAGAACGTACAAACTCCGTACAGTACAGCACCCGTAGTCAGGATCCAACCTGTGTCTCCGGCGCTGCATTCGCTGTAAGGCAACAACTCTACCGCTGCGCCACCGTGCCGAAGATAGACACACACACAATGCTGGAGTGACTCAGCCGGTCAGGCTGCGTCTCTGGAGGAAAAGAATAGGTGACGCTTTGGGGTTCTGACCAAAAACGTCACCTGTTCCTTTTTCTCCAGAGATGCTGCTGCCTGACCCGCTGAGTTACTCTCGCATTATGTGGCTATCTTCGAAAGCATTTATCCCAATGTCCCCAGGATCTGCCCGAAGATTGAACGATACACCTCAACATGGCGCACCAACTTGTCACTCTTGCTGTACACCCCTTGCTTTCCTCCCTGTGCACACGCCAATGTGTGGCCAAATTCCACCCTGACTCCATTTGCAAGTTTACAGGTGGCACCACTATAGAGGGCCGGATCTTGCAAAATGGTGAGATGGAGTAGAGGGAGGAGATGGAGAGCTTGGTAACCTGGTGCCAAGGCAACGACTTCTCACTCGATGCCAGCAAGTGAAGGAATGTGGCCGAACATGGGGGTGGCAGCAGAATGAGCGGAGGGCTGTACGTTCAGAGGGAGTGAGGTTAGAGTAGGTAACCGGGGTTGGTGTGGAGTTAGCGGAAGGCTGTACGTTCAGAGGGAGTGAGGTTAGAGTAGGTAACCGGGGTTGGTGTAGAGTTAGCTGTACGTTCAGAGGGAGTGAGGTTAGAGTAGGTAACCGGGGTTGGTGTAGAGTTAGCTGTACGTTCAGAGGGAGTGAGGTTAGAGTAGATAACCAGGGTTGGTGCAGAGTTAGCGGAGGGCTGTACATTCAGACGGGGTGAGGTTAGAGTAGGTAACTGGGGTTGGTGTGGAGTTAGCGGAAGGCTGTACGTTCAGAGGGAGTGAGGTTAGATTAGGTAACCGGGGTTGGTGTGGAGTTAGCGGAAGGCTGTACGTTCAGAGGGAGTGAGGTTAGATTAGGTAACCGGGGTTGGTGTGGAGTTAGCGGAGGGCTGTACATTCAGACGGGGTGAGGTTAGCATAGGTAACTGGGGTTGGTGCAGAGTTAGCTGTACGTTCAGAGGGGGTGAGGTTAGAGTAGGTAACCAGGGTTGGTGTAGAGTTAGCGGAGGGCTATACGTTCAGACGGGGTGAGGTTAGCATAGGTAACTGGGGTTGCAGCAGAGTGATCTCCTTCCTGTACTTCATAGACAATAGACAATAGACAATAGGTGCAGGAGGAGGCCATTCGGCCCTTCGAGCCAGGACCGCCATTCAATGTGATCATGGCTGATCATTCTCAATCAGTACCCATTATCTCATCATTTTTCGACATCCACCCCCCCCCCCCCTGTGGAGGTGCCATCAGTAAACTTGTAAATTGGAGTCGGATTTGGCCACACATTTACGCGTGCACAGGGAGTACAGCCTGAAGGAGGGTCTCGACCCAAAAGGTCACCCATTCCTTCTCTCCAGAGATGCTGCCTGTCCCGCTGAGCCACTCCAGCTTGTCGGGTCTGTCTCCAGCAAGTGAAGGAGCTCCATTGACGCCAGGAAGCGGGGGTAGACCACACGCCGCAGTCTTCTTCAACGGTTCTGTGGTGGAGATCGTCAGGAGCTTCAAGTCACCAAACCTAAATAACAACAAGTCACCCTGGTCAAACAACCAAAAAAGCACAGCAATGGCTCTCCCTCCTCAGTGAACGAAGGAAGTTCAGCCTGTCTCCATTTACTCCGACCAACCTCCAAAGATGCACCATGGGAAATATTCTATCAAGTCCCATCGCAGGTTGAAGTGGTTCTGCCCAAGACCTCAAGGGTCTGCAGAGAGTTGGAGATGTAGCCCAGTCCATCACGTAAGCCAGCCTCCATCCCATCGACTCTATCTACACCCCTCGCTGCCTCAGTCTCAGAGAAGCAGCCCACGTAATCATGGCCCACCTACAACCTGGCCATTCTCCCGTCCTCTCCTCTCCTCTCCTCTCCTGCTGAGCAACAGGTACAAATGCACAAAAGCGCAGACTGCCAGATTCAGGAACATCTTCTCCCCCCCCCCCCCTCCCCCCCCCCCCGCTGTTATCAGACTACTGGACAGAGTACTGGAACTTAGGAGAGATAGGTCAACCATGATTGAATGGCCAGGAGTAGACTTCATGGGCCGAATGGCCTGATTCTGCTCCTATCACTTGTGAACTTAGGAAGGCACGGTAAGTTGCAAGAGCTTGACCCCACTTATAGTTGGTTGACTATGCAGAGCAACGCCTGGTCCCTGGAGTACTGTGTGCAGTTTTGGTCTCCAAATTTGAGGACGGATATTCTTGCTATTGAGGGCGTGCAGCGTAGGTTTACTAGGTTAATTCCCGAAATGGCGGGACTGTCATATGTTGAAAGACTGGAGCGACTAGGCTTGTATACACTGGAATTTAGAAGGATGAGAGGAGATCTTATCGAAACGTATAAGATTATTAAGGGGTTGGACACGTTAGAGGCAGGAAACATGTTCCCAATGTTGGGGAAGTCCAGAACAAGGGGCCACAGTTTAAGAATAAGGGGTAGGCCATTTAGAACTGAGATGAGGAAAAACATTTTCAGTCAGAGAGTTGTGAATCTGTGGAATTCTCTGCCTCAGAAGGCAGTGGAGGCCAATTCTCTGAATGCATTCAAGAGAGAGCTAGATAGAGCTCTTAAGGATAGCGGAGTCAGGGGGTATGGGGAGAAGGCAGGAACGGGGTACTGATTGAGAATGATCAGCCATGATCACATTGAATGGCGATGCTGGCTCAAAGGGCCGAATGGCCTCCTCCTGCACCTATTGTCTATTGTCTATTGTCTATTGCAGTCTATTTTTGTGCAGGTCCAGAGGAGGTTTATGGAATGGACGTTGTGGGCAGGGGTCTTGTCCCCAGAGTCAGGATGTTCTAAACCCGCGTCTAAGAGCTGGCACGTAGACTAGACCCAAGGCGATCAATCGGTAAGGAGCAGGAAAAGTAAGAAGAGCGCTTGATCTGGCACATGTCCGCCACCCGATGACTCTCCAAATCTAAAAGGATTATACTGTGGGCAGAAAACAGAACAAAGTGCTGGAGTAACTCAGCAGGTCAGGCAGCATCTCCGGAGAACACGGGCAGGTAATAATTTGGATCCGGACCTTCAGGCGTCCGAAGAAATAATAAAAAAACATTTGGACAGGTAAGTTCAGAAATGGTAGGAGACGAATTAGGCCATTCAGCCCATCAAGTCTACTCCGCCATTCAATCATGGCTGATCCATCTCTCCCGCCTAACCCCATTCTCCTGCCTTCTCCCCATAACCCCGACACTGATACTAATCAAGAATCTATCTATCTCTACCTTAAAAATATCCATTGACTTGGCCTCCACAGCCTTCTGTGGCAATGACTTCCACCGGCTCACCACCTTCTGACTAAAGAAATTCCTCCTCATTTCCTTCCTAAAGGAATGTCCTTTAATTGTGATGTTATGACCTAGACTCTCCCACTAATGGTACATGGATAGGATAGGTTTAGAGGGATATGCGCCAAATGCAGGCAGGTGGAACTAGTGTAGAGGGGGCATGTTAGGTTGGCGTGGGCAAATTGGGCCAAAGGGCCTGTTTCCACGCTGAATGACTCTCTGACTCTATCCATGTTCTCCAGAGATGCTGCCTGAGCCACTGAGTTACTCCAGCACTTTGTGTCCTTTTTTTGTCAACCAGCATCTGCAGTTCCTTGTTTCTGCACGTACTGAGGGCAGGTCCATCCCTATTCAGCTGGGAAATAAAAGATGAATCAGTCCCATCACCCTGACCAGTGTCGACTCTTCATTTCACTTCATGAGATCAGATCCAGCCAACCATCGGCTCAATGAGAATTCACTGCGGCGGTCACTTTGCAGCCATTAATCATGGTCGGGCCCTGGGTAGTGCAAGGTCTTTTTGATTCTGTGATGCCCAGTAGGGTTGTCAACTATCCCATATTAGCCGGGACATCCCGTAATTTGGGCTAAATTAGTTTGTCCCGTACGGGACCGCACTTGTCCCGCATTAGGCCCGGACGGCGCTGTAGTCCCGGACAGTGTAGGCCCGGGCGTCGCCAAACAGAGGTTGCATAGCAACCCGCCTCCCGACCCCGGCGGCCGCCATTGGTGGAGCGGGAGCACGTGGCCGTTGGCTGTGTGAGGTCACGTGGGGCGCGGGACGGTGACGTCACCTTGTCCCTTATTTGGGAGTGAGAAAGTTGGCAACCCTGATGCCCAGTGACTTTTTAACCTGTTTAGTTTTGGGGCAAGGTCAGCATTTATTGACCCTCCCTAAATCCCCTTGAGAAGGTGGAGGTGGTGAGCCACCTTCTGTTGTCCACCTGAGGTGTTGAGGAGGGACCCTAGTCATCCTACTAATTGTATTCCTTCGTTATCACCTCTTCCCCAACCAACCATGGACCATTAGGGGCTCCAACCTTCCTTGGTCATCTATTGCTGGCCCTGATTTCTTTTAGCCTTTTCCTACCTCCAGATCCCCTCCCCACCCCCTTCACCAAATCTCTATGTTCAGTATGAAGTAGGGTCCCGACCCCAAAACGTCATCCATACTTTTTCTCCAGAGATGCTGACTGACCCGCTGAGATACTCCAGCACGTTGTGTCTATCTTTGTGTTGAGGGGGGGAGTTCCATGAAGTAGACTCGGTGACAGTGAGGGTCTGGTGATGTATTTCCAAGTCAGGATGGTGTGTGACTGGGAGGAGGATCTGGAGCTGGTGCTTTCCCAAGCACCTGATGCCCCGACCCTCCTTACGATGGAGGTTCACCGGTTTGGGAGGTGTTGTGGGAGTAGCTTGGAGCGCCGTAAGGTATACACTGTAATTACTGGGTGGGGCGAATTAATGTTTCGGGTGGATGAGGCACCTACCAAGCTGCTGCTTTCTCATAGAGTCACACAGCGCGGAGACAGTCCATTCGGTCCAACTTGTCCATGCTGACCAAGGTGCTCCATCTAAGCTAGTCTTATTTGCCCCACCTGGTCCTCTGCACCTTTCCTATCCATGTACCTACGCAAATGTCTTTTAGGTCCAGATGTCATTTGGTCTATCAAATCCATGCAGTCTCCCGGAACAGCGCCCCCATGAGTCCCACTCCACCCCTTTTGATTTTTCTTGCATCCTTTATGATCTCCCATACTCACCCTCTCCTCTTTGATTCCTTTTGCAACACTAAACATTAATCTAGAGTCATGGAGTCATGATGGAAACAGGCCCTTCAGCCCAACTCTCCCATGCCGGGGGCAGTGGGAGAAAACTGGAGCACCCGGAGGAAACCCACGCGGTCGCAGGGAAAACGTGCAAACTCCACTCACAGGCAGCACCCGAGGTCAGGATCGAACCCTGGACTCTGGAGCTGTGAGGCAGCAGCTCGACCCGCTGCGCCACTGTGCCGCACACAACCTCTTCAGTGCTGTTTGAGATGACCGTTGATTTATCGATCTCCTTAAGAATTTGTTGGTCTTGGAGGAAGGAACTGCAGATGCTGGTTTAAACCGGATAGACACGAAAAGCTGGAGTAACTCAGCGGGTCGGGCAGCATCTCTGGAGAAAAGGAATAGGTGACGTTTCGGGTCTGGAGAAGGGTCTCGACCCGAAACTTCACCTGTTCCTTCTCTCCGGAGATGCTGCCCGACGGATGGCGGGCTGTCATATGTTGAAAGACTGGAGCGATTGGGCTTGTATACACTGGAATTTAGAAGGATGAGAGGGGATCTTATTGAAACATATAAGATTATTGAGGGATTGGACACGTTAGAGGCAGGAAACATGTTCCCAATGTTGGGGGAGTCCAGAACCAGGGGCCACAGTTTAAGAATAAGGGCCATTTAGAACTAAGATGAGGAAAAACTTTTTCACTCAGAGAGTTGTAAATCTGTGGAATTCTCTGCCTCAGAAGGCAGTTAAGGCCAATTCTTCAAGAGAGAGCTAGATAGAGCTCTTTAGGATAGCGGAGTCAGGGGGTATGGGGAGAAGGCAGGAACGGGGTACTGATTGTGGATGATCAGCCATGATCACATTCAATGGCGGTGCTGGCTCGAGGGGCCGAATGGCCTACTCCTGCACCTATTGTCCATTGTCTGTTGTCTATTGACCCGCTGAGTTACCCCAGCTTTTTGTGTATGTCTTCAATGTTCTTGTACGTTGGCGAGGACAGTGAGAGATGAAGATCGACTTTGTCAGGCCCTGCTCACACGTTCAGGGGCCCTCTGCTCTGTACGCCGTCGTACCTGGCAGGTTTGGCAGCCTCCAGCTGCACTGAGCCAGAATGTAAAGATTAATACAGAACCCGCATTGTTAACTAATCTGTATTTAATTTCACAACGTCCATTGGGAAAAATAGCTATTCGGTTAAGTCAGCGATAATAAAATGAGACCACACCCTCTCAGGGCCAGTTCACCACTGTATGCCCAGGGCAACACCAGGCTCCAAGCAACCACAGGCAACAACACTGTAAAACACACGCTTGGCTGCTCAGCCTGTATTACCACCTCATATACAAGGACCACCAGCTCCAGCAAAGTAACTGGAACATCGAGATCGCTGACTTCGCACGTACAAGTCAGAACGCACAAGAACGATGCCATATACAAGCGAAAGAAAAATAGATCATATCCCACAGCCTGATAAAATGTATTCTGGGACGTTGTGGTGGGTAGGATGTTGGGGGAGGGGTGAGGGGTGGGGAGGGGGGTGGGTGGGGGAGGGGAAGTCTGGAGTCTGAGGGACAGGATCTCCAATGCATTTAGGAAGACAAGGCCTGATTTAGGGACAGTAAGGCCTGGCTTTGTGCACGAGAAAGAGTGTCTCATCAATTTGAATGTTTGACCAAGAAGGTCGACGGGGGTGGTGTGGTAGATGTTGTCTATGTGGACTTTAACAAGGCCTTTGACAAGGTAGGCTGGACTGGAAGGTTAAATCACATGGGATCCAGAGCGAATCAGCCAACTGGATCCAAACATTAGGCACAAAGTGGGCGGCACAGTGGGCCAGTGTTGGTTGCTGCCTTACTGCCCGATATCTGGGTTCTATCCTGTCTACGGGTGCTATCTGTACAGAGTTTGTACGTTCTCCCACCCGTGGGTATTCTCCGGGTGCTCCGGTTTCCTCCCACATATCAAAATGTACAGGTTTGTAGGTTAAGTGGCCTCTGTAAATTGTAAATTGTCCCTAGTGTGTGTCGGATAGTGTTGGTGTACAGTTGATCACTGGTCGGCGTGGACTCGGTGGGCCAAAGGATCTGTTTACATGCTGTATCTCTAAAGCCTAATGTGCTGGAGTATCTCAGCAGATCGGGCAGCATCTCTGAGAAAAAAGGGTGGGCATCGTTTAGGGTCGGGACCGTTCTTTAGACTGAAAAGGGGGCGGCGGGTGATCTGGAGGTGAGAAAAAGCCAGGACAAATCAGGGTCGGCAACAGATGACCTCAGGCAAGTTGGTTCCCTGGTAGGCCAATTGTTGGCTCGGGATGATTTAGGATGATTGGCGGTGCTGGCTTGAAGGGCCGAATGGCCTATTCCTGCACCAATTCTCTATGTTTCTATATTTGTATGTTTCTAGGATGGTGTGATATCGAGAGGGAGTTGTGCAAGATGTGGAACTGGTTAAACAACGAAGATGGAGGAAGGGGCTTGAGAGAGAGGGGGGGGGGGGGGGGTGAGGGGCCTAGACAAGGCCTAGACTCTGTCCGTAGTTTGTGAGGGAGCTGAGCCGTTGACCTGAGGAGGAGGGAGATGACTCAGTAAAGAGAGGGGATGGTGTGACAGGTTGGTGGCTCGTCCAGCTGAGAGCGGTTGTGGTGGCCCCATCATCTCCTGCCATTCCCTACAGCACAGGATCTAGCTGGGCAGAGTCTACTACCGCTGGGGCCACGGATGCTGGAAGCTCCTTCCCTGACCGACCAGCTGGTAGAGCCGCTGCCTCACAGGGCCAGAGACCCGGGTTCGATCCTGACCTCAGGCGCTATCTGTGTGGAGCTTGCCCAGTGGCCACGTGGGTTTCCTCCGGGTGTTCCGGTTTCCTCCCACATCCCAAACATGTGCAGGTTAGTTGGGTAATTGGCCTCCATAAATTGCCCCTGTAGCGTAGGGAATGGATGGAAAAGTGGGATAACATCGAACTAGAGTGAACAGGTGATCCATGATCGGTGTGGACTCGATGCGTTGAAGGGGCAGTTTCTGTGTTGTATCACTAGTCTAGTCTACACTACACTACACTAGACTAGACTAGACTAGACTAGACTAGACTAGACTAGACTAGACTAGACTAGACTAGACTAGACTAGACTAGACTAGACTAGACTAGACTAGACTAGACTAGACTAGACTAGACTACACTACACTACACTACACTACACTACACTACACTAC
Organism: Rhinoraja longicauda; assembly: GCF_053455715.1. Taxonomy (NCBI): domain Eukaryota; kingdom Metazoa; phylum Chordata; class Chondrichthyes; order Rajiformes; family Arhynchobatidae; genus Rhinoraja; species Rhinoraja longicauda. Next base: position 10,731,831 of record NC_135983.1, read on the forward strand.
ACTACACTAAACTAAACTAAACTATACTATACTATACTATACTATACTAAACTAAACTAAACTAAACTCTACTAAATTATACTAAACTAACGTAACCTAAACCTTGCATTGCACATAGGGTATTTTACAGGCCCTGTGACAAATGATGGGACTTTACAACCATTTATTTCAGTTAAAAAAATTACCCAGTTGCCAGGAAAAGATTTGAACTCATGATCCAGAACCACAAGCATGGCTCCCTGATCAAGCGGGTAATGTGCTGGTTTCACCTGCGTTGACATTTCACTCCAGCCCCTGATCTCACTTCTCCACTTCACTCTAACCCGAATGTCACATTTAGCTTTGGTGGCAGTCACCTGTAACATCTCCCGCAGCAGCTGCAGGAGATCACTCAACGTGCGACTGTTCCCAAAACCACCCTCCAGAGATGCTGCCTGACCCGCTGAGTTACTCCAGCACTTGGTGTCTATCTTCATGTTGAGGTCTGGGGAAGGGTCTTGACCAGAAACTTTACCTGGTCCTTCTCTCCAGAGATGCTGCCTGACCCGCTGAGTTACTCCAGCATTTTGCATCTATCTTCCCAAAACCATCACCTTTGTTTTACACAGACACAACCACACAGTAGGCAGTGATTACCAGAGACTCACTCTGCACAGTGTGCGGCATTAACCTTTGCAGAAAGGACACCACAGCTTAATATAACTTTCCCCTCTTTCCTCTACAAAGCTCCAAAAGAACTTTTCTTACAAACAATAAATAATGATATTGTTTTTGTTTAGTTTAGAGATACAGCGTGGAAACAGGCCCTTCGGCCCACAATGTCCGTGCCGACCAGCAATCCCCACACACTAACACTATCCTACACACACTAGGGACAATTTACAATAGTACCAAGGAAATTTGCCTACAAACCTGCACGTATTTGGGGTGTGGGAGGAAACGCGGACATCCCGGAGAAAACTCACGCAGGTCACGGGGAGAATATACCAACTCCGTAGAGTCAGCACCCGTAGTCAGGATTGAACCCTGACGTTGTAAGGCAGCAACTCTACCGCTGAGCCACTGTGCCACCCTGTCACATATATGTTGAAAAGCATTGTTTGCGTGCTGTCCAGTCCAATCAAGCCGTACCCAAGAACAACTGGTAGTGCAAAGAGAAAAATACCTGAGTGCAGAATGTAGTGTGGTTACAGGGAAAGTGCAGGTTAAAAAAAGTGCAAGGGTGGAAATGAGGTAGGTTGGGCTACACTGCAGTTTATGGGAGGACGGTTCAATAGTCTGGTAACAGCGGGGAAGAAGATGGTGTGCATTGGTCGGTGACTGCAGTGAATGGTGTCGCCATGGATCTGCTGTCCTCACCTTGGTGGTAGAGACGAGGGGGATTACAAGGTGCTGTCGGAGTAGCCACCGTGAGTAACTCCGAATCCCTTCCGATTGTTGACCTGCAGTTGGCTCGCTCACCTTGAGCCGAGGACCCCCTGGCACCGTCTCCACACTGAGACACACAATCACGGCAAAGTGCATTTTCTGCCTCATCCCCGATGACGTTTAGCGGAAAAATGGATTCAACAAATTCCCGACATACTATTCAACATGCGTGAGGGGGGAACACAGAAACTTGTTTACTGATGTAAACACTTAGTTGCAGAACTTTTTCCCTGAGGCAAACGTTATCTGGTCAGATTTCACTGACTTTGCGTGTGTGCGTTTAGTTTTTAGTTTAGTGGATTATTGTCATGTGGGGTTATGGGGAGAAGGCGGGAGAGTGGGTTGAATAGGTAAGATAGACCAGCCATGGCAGAGTAGACTCGATTAGCCAAACGGCCTAATTCTGCTCCTATGAATTATGAACTTGTGAACGTATGCCAAGGTACAGTGAAAAGCTTTTGTTGAGTGCTATCCAGTCAGAGAAAAGACTATGCATGCAGACAATCAAACCATCCACAGTGCACAGGCAAAGGACTGTATACAACAGTCAGTGCACGATTTAGTTTTAATCACAGTTTAGTTCTTGCTTTGATGGTGGGTTCTGATTCCATCCGATTTGATGCTTTGCAAAAGTATGATCAATTCTGCAATAAAATGTTTAACCAGACGTAAAATTGAAAACAAAAAACGTAACATTAACCTTGAATGCCTTGATTCCAAGTGTTGACAAACCAATGCACAAAAGGCACAGTGGCTGCAGGAGTCGTAGCGTCATACAGCACGGAAACAGGCCCTTCGGCCCAACCAGGGCCGTTTTTACAGCATTATGGGCCCCCGGGCAAAGCAGTGTACTGGGGCCCCTACCGTTACTCTCCCCCACCCCCCTTTCCCTACCAGCCCCCCCCTGTCGTGCCGGCGAAAAGCACTTACCGAAAAACACTTAGCGATGGACTTAGGGTGCTACATTGTTGCGAAAAGCACTTACAGATCGCTGTGAGAAGCACTTGGTGACCGAAAATGTTGCGAAAAAAGCACTTATTGAACCTACATTTTTAAAGTAGTATTTATTTATTGCAAGTCACTTAACATACACAGATCAGCATGGGGCCCCTATGCTCGTGGGCCCCCAGGCAAGTGCCCATCAGGCCCATGCGTTAAGGCGGCCCTGGGCCCAACTCACCCATTCACATCGAAGCTGGACCCATTTGCTCGCGTTTGACCCGTGCCTCCCCAAACCATTCGTGTCCATGATCCTGGGGTCCAAGTCCAAAGCTCCATGAAAGTGGCATCACAAGTAAACGGAGCAGTAAAGAAGGTGAACGGTAAGCTTGGATTGGTTTCGCTGGGAGAGTGGGAGGCTGAGGGGAGAGCCGATGGAAATATATAACTCTATGAGAGGAGAGGCATAGATTGTACAGAACCTTTTTTCCCCATCATGGAATGTCAAAGACTAGAGGCCACAGCTTTACGTGTGATGGGGACAGTTTAAAGGAGATGCTTTTCAAAGAGGGTGGTGGGTACCTGGACAAATCATAACGAGAGGATTTGAGTATAGGAGCAAAGTGGTCCTTCTGCAGTTGTATAGGGCCCTGGAGAGACCACATCTGGAGTATTGTGTGCAGTTTTGGTCTCCTAATTTGAGGAAGGACATCCTTGCTATTGAGGCAATGCAGCGTAGGTTCACGAGGTTAATCCCCGGGATGGCGGGACTGTCATATGAGGAAAGATTGGAAAGACTGGGCTTCTATTCACTGGAGTTTAGAAGGATGAGAGGGGATCTTTTCAAGTTGGATACAATTATGAAAGGACTGGACAAACTAGATGCAGGAAAAATGTTCCCAATGTTGGGGGGAGTCCAGAACCAGGGGCCACAGTCTAAGAATAATGGGGAGGCCATTTAAAACCGAGGTGGTGCGAAAAAACTTTTTCACCCAGAGAGTTGTGAATTTGTGGAATTCACTGCCACAGAAGGCAGTGGAGGCCAATTCACTGGATGAATTTAAAATAGAGTTGGATAGAGCTCTAGGGGCTAGTGGAATCAAGTGATATGGGGAGAAGGCAGGCACAGGATACTGATTGTGGATGATCAGCCATGATCACAATGAATGGCAGTGCTGGCTTGAAAGGCCAAATGGCCTCGTCCTGCACCTATTGTCAATGTTTCTATGTAAATCGGCCAGGGATGGTGATTAAGTACCTCTCTCTCACCCATGACCTACCGCCCAGAAACGTACCCAAGTTCAATGCTGTGAACTTTGTCCCTCCCACTGCTCCAGCACTGAGCTCAGACCTGCATTCACAATAAGGTTCTTCCTCGCCTTCTCAATCGAACTCAGGAGCTGCAGAAAGAAGTGAAAGGAAGCTGATTTCATCGATTAGCGCAAAGTCAGTCTGAACCAATCTATAATTCAGTACAAGTCCCGAGGTTGGCTCCATAAGAGATATACATCTGCGCTCTTGCCGACTGATATATGGGTTCCCATTTCACCCGCTCTTTGTGAAAGGATCTCCAGGTGTTGTGCAGATGTTGTGAGTGCTATTTCCACTGCTACAGGAACTAAGAAGCTCTGATGTCAGGCTGAGATCTGTTTAAAGTCAAAGGCAGTTATAAATAGTAAGACTGGAGTACGAGGGAGCGTTGATTTAAACCACAACACATGAACTAAGCCTGGTGCTATGCAGGGAAGCTGGCCCTCTGCTACGCGTTCTCCTCAGATATTCCAAGGGCCTCTTTTTTTTCTGGCTATTTCTGGCTATTAGTGTGCTGCCTGATGTTTTAATCTTGACTTTTCAGATGGAATGAATTTGTGTTTCTCAAACCCATGAAGGGAATTTGCAGAAGTAATGACTGCCTATAAATTAGATTTCCCTTTTTTTTCATGCAAGGTAACAGTTTAGTTTACTTTAGTTCAGTTTAGTTGAGTTTATTGCCATGTGTACCGAGGTACAGTAAAAAGCTTTTGTTGTGTGCAGGGAGACTTTGTGTGATTACTATCGGGTTGCCCACAGTGTACAGACACATGCTAGGTGTCAGGGGTTATGGGGAGTAAGGCTAGGAGAATGGGGTTAGGAGAGAGAGATAGATCAGCCGTGATTGAATGGCGGAGTAGACTTGATGGGCCGAATGGCCTAATTCTGTTCCTATCACGTATGACCTTATAACGACCATATAATGTTTAGTACAAGATAAAGTCCAGTAAAGTCCAATTAAAGATAGTCCGAGGGTCTCCAATGAGGTAAATCGTAGCTCAGGACTGCTCCCTAGTTGTTGGGAGGATGGTCTGACCTAACAAGGTCTGGTTCAGCGTTATTGCCGGTCGGGTGCCCTGCAACACATAAGTAAACCCCTGGGTGAAGCGGAGTGAGGGTGAGATAGTTCAGGCATAAGCACCAATCGAGGACACACTCACCTCTTGATGGGACCCCCATCATCTCCCCCCAGCCTTTCTGTGCTGCACATGCCAGGAGACAGTAGGGGAATGGGATGGCGGTTCAATTCCATCGTCCAAGGGAACTACGGTAAGGTGTAACAATGGAAATCTGGTTCCACAGACATACAGACAACATACAAATACATCAATTATACAGGATCGTAAAAAGAAAAAGACTGCAAAATATAAGTCGTTAGTGCAAAAACACAACTAAAAGTCAAGTGTGTGACGGTGCAGGGGGTGGTCCATAGTGTTCCGTTGCTGAGGTGGGATTCGGGTTTTGCAGGTCAGTTCAGGAACCTGATGGCTGCAGGAAAGTAACTGTTGCTGAACCTGGTGGCGTGGGACTGCAGGCTTCAGTACCTCCTGCCCGATGGTGGCAGTGAGAAGGGGGCACGGCACTGAATGTTGGGCATCCTTGAGGATAGAACGGAATTGCTTCCCACATAGTATATATTTTAATACATAAAATGACGAGAGGCATGGACAGGGTAGACAGTCACAACCTTTTTTCCCCAGGGCGGATATGTCCTATCACTCAGGTGAGAAGGGGAAAGTTTAAAGGTGATGTGCAGGGCAGGTTTTATTGCACAGACAGTGGTGGGGCCTGGGAGGCACTGCCAGGGGTGGTGGTGGAGGCCGATAAGATGGTACATGGAGGTGCAAGGAATGGAGCAATATGGATCACGTTCAGGCAGTTGAGATCAACTTGGCATCATGTTCAGCATGCACGTTGTGGGCCTGTGCTGTACTGTTTTATGTTCTATGTTCTATAGTAGGTTTAACATAACCATATATAACCATATAACAACTACAGCACGGAAACAGGCCCGTTCGGCCCTACCAGTCCACGCCGACCACTCTCTCTGACCTAGTCTCATCTACCTGCTCTCAGACCATAACCCTCCAATCCCCTCTCATCCATATACCTATCCAATTTACTCTTAAATAATAAAATCGAGCCTGCCTCCACCACTTCCACCGGAAGCCCATTCCATACAGCCACCACCCTCTGAGTAAAGAAGTTACCCCTCATGTTACCCCTAAACTTTTGTCCCTCAATTCTAAAGTTATGTCCCCTTGTTAGAATCTTCCCCACTCTCAAGGGGAAAAGCCTACCCACGTCAACTCTGTCCGTCCCTCTTAAAATTTTAAAAACCTCTATCAAGTCCCCCCTCAACCTTCTACGCTCCAAAGAATAAAGACCCTCTCAACCTCTGTTCAACCTCTCTCTGTAGCTTAAGTGCTGAAACCCAGGCAACATTCTAGTAAATCTCTTCTGTACCCTCTCCATTTTGTCGACATCCTTCCTATAATTTGGCGACCAGAACTGCACACCATACTCCAGATACATACTCCAGATACATACTCCAGATACATACTCCATACACCATACTCTGATTAACATCAGACACTGATTATTCTTGGAGTAGGTGTCCATTCCAAACACCCCGTGAAGAGTGAAAGGACTGAGCCAGGACCGCTTGTCATTTGGGGACTCCAGGGACTAAATTTCGTCTTCTCTGTATTAACTTTATTTATACGCTGTAACTGTAATTCTTTTTTTTGTGCACAATCCGCAGGCATTGCCACTTTCATTTCACTGCACATCGTGTATGTGCATGTGACAAATAAACTTGACTTGACTTGACTTGATTTACATCGGCGAAACCAAGCGCAGGCTCGGCGATCGCTTCGCTGAACACCTGCGCTCGGTCCGCATTAACCAAACTGATCTCCCGGTGGTCGAGCACTTCAACTCCCCCTCCCATTCCCAGTCTGACCTTTCTGTCATGGGCCTCCTCCAGTGACATAGTGAGACCCACCGGAAATTGGAGGAACAGCACCTCATATTTCGCCTGGGCAGTTTGCAGCCCAGCGGTATGAACATCGACCTCCAACTTTAGATAGTTCCTCTGTCCCTCTCTTCCCCTCCTCCTTCCCAGATCTCCCTCTATCTTCCTGTCTCCACCTATATCCTTCCTTTGTCCCGCCCCCCTGACATCAGTCTGAAGAAGGGTCTCGATCCAAAACGTCACCCATTCCTTCTCTCCCGAGATGCTGCCTGACCTGCTGAGTTGCTCCAGCACTTTGTGAATAAATACCTTCGATTTGTACCAGCATCTGCAGTTATTTTCTTATATTGACTTGACTTGAGTTGCCCTTGGTGCCTTACTCGACACCCGCTTAGACCAGGGTTTCACAATGCCTGTAAGGCAGTGTTGTTTACAGCACCTGCCCCTGTCTGAAGTTTTACTGCTATAGTAAGATCTAATGATTGCAAGTGAAAGCCGTGCTGAAACTCCACTGAAAGACGTCTTTGAATAAAGCCCATTAGTGTAGCACATCTTCAGTGGAAACACGGTGACAGAAATGGTTGGTCTGGAGTGTGAATACTTTTTGTGCATGACATTTACCATGTCTATCATTTGCTTGAAGAAAGCTAGAGTTGCATTATCAAAAACTCCTCAGTAACTTTGTTACTGTTGGAAAGTTTAAAAATGATCCGATGGATCATGAATTAACATCGGTAATATTTAGTTTAGAGATACGGCGTGGAAACAGGCCCTTTGGCCCATCAAGACCACACCGACCATCGATCACCCATACAGTTGTTCCAACCTTATCAAGAGAGAGTTAGATTTAGCTCTTAGGGCTAAAGGAATCAAGGGATATGGGGGACAAGCAGGAACGGGATCTTGATTTCAGATGATCAGCTATGATCATATTGAATGGCGGTGCTGGCTCGAAGGGCCGAATGGCCTACTCCTGCACCTATTGTCTATTGTCTATTGTCTATTGAATGGCAGTGCTGGCTCGAAGGGCCGAATGGCCTACTCCTGCTTATTTTTCTGTGTTTCTATGTTTCTAACCTACACACTAGGGGCAGTTTACAGAAGCTAATTAACCTGCAAACCTGTACGTCTTTGGGATGTGGAGGAAACAGGAGCACCCAGAGAAAATGGCTCATGCAAACTCAGTACTGACAGCACCCGTAGTCAGGAACAAACCCGGGACTTGGACACAGTAAGGCAGCAACTCTACCTCTGTGCCTCTGTGCTGCCTAATAGTTATTGGATTGATCATGGTTGATCTTTCTCTCCCTCTCAACCCCATTCTCCTGCCTTCTCCCCAAAACCCCTGACAGCCGTCCTAATCAAGAATCTGTCAATAGGCGACACTCTGAAGAGGGGTCTTGACCCGAAACGTCACCCATTCCTTCTCTCTAGAGATGCTGCCTGTCCCGCTGAGTTACTCCAGCATTTTGTGTCTATCTTCGGTGTAAGCCAGCATCTGCAGTTCCTTCCTGCACTAGAATCTATCAATCTCTGCCTTAAAAATATCTATTGACTTGGCCTCCACAGCCGTTTGTGCCAGTCTCTCTTTGAGTTTGTTTGTCTGTTTGTCTCCTGGTTCCAGATTCACTTCTACTTGCCTTCCTGCTCTCAACCGATTTAAAGTAAGCCCGCAGCGTCCAGGCAGACAGGCGTGGTTTTCACAGCAGCAGGAACTGCTCCTCTACCTCTGAAACCACCGCTCTGTGGCTGTCTGCACACGGCGTTCACACCGACCGCTCAGAGCCACGGAGAGAGACAGCGCGGCCACAGGTCCTTCGGCCCACCGAGTCTGTTCCGTACATCATTCCTCCAGTTCATCCCGCGCAGACTCACATTACAGCTCGGAGACAGAGCCCAGCGGAGGGTGGGACTGCTGCCCACCATCACTCGGGCTGGACTTTGCATGACATTACTACAAGACCATCATAGACCTAGGACATTGTGATGAAGAGTGGGCAATGCCTGCCACAGCTCCGGCTCAAAGTGTACTTTGTTATTTAATATATAAAAAATTATATATGTACATATATAAAAATTATATATGAATGGCGGTGCTGGTTCGAAGGGCCAAATGGCCTCCTCCTGCACCTATTTTCTATGTTTTATGTGAATGTGTGTTTATGTTTGTGTGTGTATGTGTGTTTGTGTGTACGTGTGTGTCAGGGTGCATATGTTGTGTGTGTACTTACGTGTGTACTTACGTGTGTGTGTGTGTGTGTGTGTGTGTGTGTGTGTGTGTGTGTGTGTGTGTTTATGTGTGTGTGTATAATATATATATATATTATATTATATTAGAACCATTGATGCTAATTCAGGATGTGAAGAAGTATATTTTATATTTTTTATATATATATATATACATATATAGGCTGTAGAACTTGAACTGGCGTCAAATGGTTTCTTCAATAAAATTACAAGAGAGATTCAGAAAAATTATTTGAGAGGACAGGGCTCCCTCACTGTGCTTCCTCACCTTTACTCCCTCACCTGTGCTCCCTTACCTTCTCTCTCACCCTACCTCCTCTCCTCCCACCTCTCCCCTCACCTGCTCTTCCTCACTTGCTCTCCCCTCCGCTCCCCATCACCTGCTCACCCCACACCTGCTCTCCCCCTCACCCGCCCTCCCTCACCTGCTCTGCCCCCACCTGTTCGCCCTCACCTGCTCTCCTCTCCCCTCACCTTTCTCTCTCCCCACCTGCTCTACCCCGATCTGCGCTCCCTCACCTGTGCTCCCTACATCTACTCTCCCCTCACCTGCTCCCCCTCACCTGTTCTCTCTCACCTGCGTTGCCGCACCTGTGCTCCCTGACCTTCCCTTCACCTGATCCCCCCAAGCTCCTCTCCCCTCCCCTCCCCTCCACCTATCCCCTCCTCTTCTCTCCCCTCCTCTCCCGTCCACCTCTCCCCTCCACCTCCTCTCCCCTCCACCTTCTCTCCCCCCCACCTCCTCTCCTCCACCAGCGCTGCCCTCACCTTACCTTATGATGCGGAGTCAGAGGGAGAGGAGCGAGAGACATTACCAACTCTCGAGCCGTTCCACATAAGACGGAACATTCACTGGGAAAAACCTGCAATGTGTTGGCCTGCCTCAGAGCCAAAAGCAAGCCTTCCCACAGGCATAAATCAGCGGAACGGAAGTCAGCACTGGGCCTCAATGGGACATTTGTCTCTGTAACCATGAAGTCAAACTACCTCCGCAACTAACTCCTGCTCCAATAGTTTTCCACCCCATTGACTGAATGATTGATAATGATTTGCCTTTGTTGTCAACCATTCCTGCAAATCTCAAGCCTGATGTCATTCCTATCTGGAGTTTGCACTCGTTACTATCGCTTTGAGATTGGATTTAGGGAAATTGGCAACACTGTGGTGAGTTTTTTCATCTGCATTCAAATAAATGTCAAATGAAAGGCAGTACATTCTGAGCAAACGTGAGACATTGTCAGTGGATCAGGCGGAGAGAGGAACGGGTTGAGTTTATTATCATGTGCACAAGTACAGTGAGGTACAGGTACAATCTTGCTTGCAGCATCACAGACAAACAGACTCAGCCAGCACAGAATATAAATTAGTTTTTTTAAATTATTGGACTTTTTTAAACGTTTGTTTATTTATTATATTATCTATTGAATATTGTCATTACAAACCTGCTTGTAGATTCGAGGGCAGTTTCCCTGGTTGTGACCCAAAATGTCACCTATTCTTTTTCTCCAGAGATGATGACTGACTCAAAATGTTGGAGTAACTCAGCTGGACAGGCAGCATCTTTGGATAGAAGGAATGGGTGACATTTTGGGTCGGGACCCTTCGTCGGTTTTCAGTCTGAAGAAGGGTCTCGACCCTTTATCTTAAGGATAAGGGGGAAGTCTTTTAGGACCGAGACGAGAAAACATTTCTTCACACAGAGAGTGGTGAGTCTGTGGAATTCTCTGCCACAGAAGGTAGTTGAGGCCAGTTCATTGGCTATATTTAAGAGGGAGAACATATAAAATTCTTAAGGGGTTGGAGAGGCTAGATGCGGGAAGATTGTTCCCGATGTTGGGGGAGTCCAGAACCAGGGGTCACAGCTTAAGGATAAGGGGGAAGTCTTTTAGGACTGAGATGAGAAAACATTTCTTCACACAGAGAGTGGTGAGTCTGTGGAATTCTCTGCCACAGAAGGTAGTTGAGGCCAGTTCATTGGCTATATTTAAGAGGGAGTTAGATGTGGCCCTTTTTGCTAAAGGGATCAGGGGGTATGGAGAGAAGGCAGGTACAGGCTACTGAGCTGAATGATCAGCCATGATCATATTGAATGGCGGTGCAGGCTCGAAGGGCCGAATGGCCTACTCCTGCACCTATTTTCTATGTTTCTATGTTTCTATGTATCTATGACTCTATGATATGGAAGGAGCCATTTGGCCCATCGAGTCTATGCCAGCTCTCAGGGCACTCCAATTACCCCAACTATTTCACATGTCCATCTCCTCCCTTGCCACCCACTTGTACACTCAGGATAAGTTACAGCAGCCAATTAACCTACCAACTTAACCACATTGGCAGCCCTTAAACTCAGCAACCCACAGCAACCCAAGGTGAGTGCTGGACTAAGGATGCCGGCACCTATTTTCTATGTTTCTATGTGGCCCTTGTGGCTAAAGGGATCAGGGAGTATGGAGAGAAGGCAGGTACAGGCTACTGAGCTGGATGATCAGCCATGATCATATTGAATGGCGGTGCAGGCTCGAAGGGCTGAATGGCCTACTCCTGCACCTATTTTGTATGTTTCTATGTTTCTATGACCCGAAACGTCACCTATTAGTTCCACCCAGAGATCCTGCCTGCCCGTTGAGTTACTCCAACATTTTGTGTCTATCTACAGTTTCTTCCCAGCTGTTATCGAGCAACTGAATCATCCTCTCACCAACTAGAAAATGGACCTGGCCGACAATTTACCTCAATGTTGACCTTCAACCATCTTTTCATTCGGACTTTACCTTGCACTAGACGTCATTCCCGTTACCCTATCTGTATCTGTACACTGAGGCTGGTTTGATTGTAATCATGTCTAGTGTTTCCGCTGACTGGATAGCAGGCAACAAAAAAGCTTTTCACTGTACACATGACAATAGTAAACTAAACAAAACTAAAATCTTAACTGTTATGCTGCTGCAAGGAAGAATGTCACTGTTCGGCGTCAGTACATATGGCAATAAAAACACCCTTTGAATTGTACATAAATTACACATCAATTCTACAAGATGGTGAAAAGAAAAGTACTGTGCAATAAACCACAAATAGAAAGCGATTCCATAGCAGTTCAATAGGTGGTCTGCAAACCCACCTTACCATGTGAGCTAAGTCAAGGATCTGAAACGTTTATAGTAATTCTCTCTCCACAGATGCTGCCTGACTGCTGAGTAAGTCCTGCGTTCTCTGATATCAATTGAGGTTGTACAGACTTTGGTTTAGTTTAGTTTAATTTAGAGATACATCGCGGAAACAGGCCTTGGGTGCACTGAGTCCGCGCCGACCAGTGATCCCCGCACACTAACACTATCCTAAACACAAGGGATCATTTCACAATTTTACCAAAGCCAATTAGCCTACAAACCCGTACGCCTTTGGAGTGTGGGAAGAAACCGGATTACCTGGAGAAAACCCACGCGGTCACGAGAACTGTACAGACAGCACCCGTAGTCAGGAATGAACACGGGTCTCTGGCGCTGTAAGGCAGCAACTCTACCGCTGCACCTTGTTGGTGCAGATATGGTCGGTCGTAGGGCTGGTTCCTGCGCTACATTCTCCACACAGACAGCACTGGAGGTCAGGATTGTACCTGGGTCACTGGATCTGCGATGCAGAGGCTCTACTAGCTGCACTACTGTGCTATTTAGTCTCAGCCAGTCTGCACTCCATCACAGACACTGTTGCATCTGCCAAATGCAATTGAATTACCGCAATATAACATGCGATGTTATCTTATCCCGTGTCAGATAATGCGTTCTGTGTTATCTGAAGCACAGCAGGCTTTCGATGTTCATCGTGTCTCTGTAACCCTCTCCAAGAATACTGAAAAATAGTTGCCGCCTGACCCTCTGACCCACTCCAGCACTTTGTGTCTTGTTTTGGATACCAGCATCTGCAATTCATGGTGTCTGAAAAATCACATTTTCAATTCACATTGACAACAAATGTTTTTGTTAAGTAAAATACCAGCAGTGTCAGGCAACATCTCTCATTGTGGCTCCTCACTCTAGGGCAAGCAGGTTCTGGAACTTTCTACATTCTCTGCTGTCCCAGCGACGCAGAGCCGCTCAGACGATACAGTTCTTAAAGTGTTAAAGTGTTAAGCGTTCACGGTCAAGGCTGCATATGTCACTGGAATTAACTTATCATCAAATAAGGGATCTTTATGAGTGTTAAGGTGAGCTCAGCATAGCAGTTAGGAAGGGCTTGGGCTTGGCAGGTTGTCGTAGAGATGTCCAACCAGTCTGGGTGGAGCCAGGTGCAGCAGTGACAGGGAACAGTTTATTGTCCTCTGAACTGTACTCGTGATGAAATGCAGGCAATACATGAGATCATCTCTGCAAGACAACGCCCAAGCCAGGCGACACTCTGTACGCTAGTCCCAGAAGCAGAACTGCAATCATTCTTTAGACCTCACAGTTTAGAGATATGGCGCGAATACAGGCCCTTCGGCCCACTGAGTCCGTGCCGACCAGCGATCACCCCGTACACTAGCTCTATTAAGTTTTGGTCTCCAAATTTGAGGAAGGATATTCTTGCTATTGAGGGCGTGCAGCGTAGGTTTACTAGGTTAATTCCCGAAATGGCGGGATTGTCATATGTTGAAAGACCGGAGCGACTAGGCTTGTATACACTGGAATTTAGAAGGATGAGAGGAGATCTTATTCAAACGTATAAGATTATTAAGGGGTTGGACACGTTAGAGGCAGGAAACATGTTCCCAATGTTGGGGGAGTCCAGAACAAGGGGCCACAGTTTAAGAATAAGGGGTAGGCCATTTAGAACTTTGAACTGAGATGAGGAAAACCTTTTTCAGTCAGAGAGTTGTGAATCTGTGGAATTCTCTGCCTCAGAAGGCAGTGGAGGCCAATTCTCTGAATGCATTCAAGAGAGAGCTAGATAGAGCTCTTAAGGATAGCGGAGTCAGGGGATATGGGGAGAAGGCAGGAACGGGGTACTGATTGAGAATGATCAGCCATGATCACATTGAATGGCGGCGCTGGCTCGAAGGGCCGAATGGCCTCCTCCGGAGCACCTGGAAAAAACCCACGTGGTCACAGGGAAAACGTACAAACTCCGCACAGCTAGCACCCGTGGTCAGGATTGAACCCGGGTCACTGGTGCTGAAAGGCAGCAGCTCTACTTATATAATTATTATATCATTTATCATAATAATTTCATTATTATACGATATGTATAAGATATGTTAAGATACACACTTTGCTCTGCCTATTGTACGCGAGTTTGACTTGATTATATCTGTGTATGGTATATCTGATCCGTTCGGATTGCATGCCACTTGACCTCAGTGCACATGATAATAATAAACCTAAAATTAACCTAAACCTGGGCCTGTTCCTCTCCTCTCCTGCGCACTTCCACCTCGATGTGTTTCACTGGGACGTACATCGCAGGGCAGAGGATGGACACAAAAAGCTGGACTCACTCAACGGGTCAGGCAGCATCTCTGGGTGAAAAGGAGTGGGTGACGTTTCGGGTCGAGACCCTTCTTCGGACTGAGAGTCACCGAAATATTGAAGAGGGGTCTCGGCCCAAAACGTCACCGATTCCTTTTCCCCCCAGAATTCTACGAATAAAGGGGAGGCCATTTAAAACTGAGATGAGAAGAAACCTTTTCACCCAGAGGTTCAGGAATTACCACTCGTTACCATTACCATTAGTCACTCCTGGTGACCTTCGAAACTAAAATAACTTTACAGCCTCATAAACCAGTGAGGATGGTGTGGGCCCGACAGCCTGCTGCCGGCTTCAGACCGAGCGAGGCAGCTCCTCTAATCCCTGCCCTCAGGATGGAGCAGCAGAAAATGTCCTCTTGTTGTAATTCACACAAAGCCCCACATAGGTACTATCCCACAGGCGAAAACCTCAGTTAACCTGTTCAGCGCCACCCCAGAGTATACTCGAGTCAGGGCCAATAGTGGGGGAAAAAAACTTGGCGGTGAACAGGGTAAAAAAAGTCATTAAAAACTCAATTAATTACAGATGCTCGCAGTTCATTCAACAACAACCTGTGGAAAAAACTCGACACAAAGTGCTGGACTAACACAGCGGCTCAGGCAGCATTTCTGGAGAAGCGTCCATGTTCAAATCCTGAGTGTGTTGGAAGGAACTGCGGATGCTGGTTTAAAGACAGGCACAAAATGCTGGAGTAACTCAGCGGGTCAGGCAGCATCGCTGGAGAAAAGGAACGGGTGGCGTTTCGGGTCGAGACCTTCTTCAGACTTGTCCTCGAAACCCTAAGTAACCTCCTCGTGACCGACATGTGGAAAGCTGCAGAAGTTTCCCCGTCAACATCTAATGGGTCAATTGGCACCAATTGTAACCGAGATAAATAGAAACCAGAAATAAAGCTTGTTCAGTTGCCACTAATATGATAGAGTTTGAACGAGCAAACTAAAGAAAGGTACAGATCTAAACGTTTCCATGTGTTCTCTGACAGTTTGCTCTCAATTATGGCATCATTGGTGAATAACCCATCATTTAAAACAAAAACTCCATTTAATCACTTCACGGGATGGTTTCCAGACTTTCCAAAATTTGGAAAAGTTGTGTGTGTGCGCTGGGAAAGTTTTTGCCAGTCGCTAATCCCTCTGATTCTATTAAAAGCTGGTGTTTGAAGTCGGAACCGCCAACGAGACCAATTGGAGACTGAGCGGCCGAGAGCTTTTCACACGTTGATCTCAGCTGGGGGAAAAGCTCCACCCTCACGCTCATCCTAGTGGGAAGCTCCAGCTAAACAGGCCCCTTCCTTCAGTTTGAGGAGAAGCCAAGCCTTTGCAAAGGCAAAGACAAGCAACAACATAAGCAAATTTACTAGGGCTTGAGCTACAGGGAGGCTGAGCAGGAAGGGACTATATATATATATATATATAAAATGATAGACACTTTGCTCTGTCTATTGTACGTGAGTTTGACTTGATTATATCTGTGTATGGTATATCTGATCTGTTTGGATTGCATGCCAAACAAAGCTGTTCACTTGACCCTCAGTGCACAAGACAATAATAATAAACCTAAAATTAACCTAAATGAACCCGGGCCTGTTCCTTTCCTCACCTGGACACTTCCACACACCCATACACACGCGCGCACACACACATACACAATCAAGGGATATGAGGAGAAAGCAGAAACAGGGTACTGATTTTGGATGATCAGCCATGATCATATTGAATGGCGATGCTGGCTCAAAGGGCCGAATGGCCTACTCCTGCGCCTATTGTCTATGTGTATCTGTGAGTATGCGTATATATACACACACTGAACAGTTTTTTTCTCGTTTGTTTATTACATGGTTTACAGTGTACGATGTTTCTGGTGTGCTGTTGCAAGTAAGAATTTCATTGTTCTATCTGGGACACAGTACATTAAAACACTCTTGGCTTGGAGGGCAGGAAGATGAGGTCGTATAGAGGTGTACAAAACCTTTGGTTGGAGAGACATTTACCCAGGGTAAGGGAATCAAGAACCAGGGGACATAGGGTTCAGGTGAGAGGGAAAAGATTTAATAGGAACCTGATGGGTGACTTCTTCACACAGAGGGTGGTGGGTATGTGGAACGAGCTGCCGGAGGAGGTAGTTGAGGCAGGGACTATAACAATGTTTAAAAGACATTTGGACAGGGACATGGGTCAAAGACAGGCAGGTGGGATGAGTGTAGATTGGGCATCTTGGGTGGCATGGTCAAGTTGGGTCGAAGGACTTGTTTTCACACTGTAAGACTATGACTATTTCAGAGGACAATACGGATTGTGAGTGGAGTATTGTGGCAAGAGACGGTCTGGGCTTGCTTTCGATGCTGTTTATGAACTAAGAGTCTCTCTGAGAAACGGAAGTTAGATGAGAGAGGAATCGCGCTCTCGGCCCGGGTCACCTGTGCTGATCTGAGACCCGATTTGGCTTCCAAGATGGTGGCGGCAGTGGAGGCAGGAGAAGAATGATGGCAGTGATCGGGCTGGAGGTTGACCGCCCGCACCCGCGGAGGTGCTCTGGGGGGTAGGGTCTCGTACAAGAGCTACTGGATGGAATTTGACAGTGAAATACGAGGGAAGTTGACCAAAAGCTTTGACATGGGTTTCATAGCATGGCCAGGTGATCTTACTGGTTTGGAGATAGACACAAAGTGCTGGAGTAACTCAGCGGGTCAGGCAGCATCTCTGGAGAACATGGATAGGTGACGCTTCGGGTCGGGACCCTTCTTCATACTGATGGAGTTGGGGAAAAAGGTGGAAAAGAGAGATGGAGGGGGGGGGATCAAAGCCTGGCGAGTGATAGGTGGGTACAGGAAGGGGGGCTTTGATCGGCAGATGGGAGGAAACATCAGATTTTCCAGGGGCAGGGCCGACAGTGTGATGTTAGAGGAGTGACGGGGCAGAGCTGGGCAATAGGAATATACACTAAAACACTGCCTCCTGACAGACTCTGCTTCCACTCAACCCCGGCTAAAATGAAACCAGGGGTCGAAGTGGTCATCTCCATCAGATAACAGGACAGTTTAGTTGAGTTTAGAGATACGACATGTAAACAGGCCCTTCAGCCCACCGAGTCCGCCCTGACCAGCGATCCCCGCACACAAACACTATCCTACGCACTGCCTGGGGGTGGCGATGGAGGCTGATAAAATAGAGGCATTGAAGAGACCTTATGGATAGGCACATGGATATGCAGGGAATGGAGGGGTACAAGGGTAAGCAGGCAGATAGGAGTTGGCCTTGGCATCGTGTTCAGCACAGACATTGTGGGCAGAATGGCCTGCTCCTGTGCTCTACGTCACACTTGCAAAGCCAATGAATAAAGAAAATAATAAAACCACGGCACTCCAAACCATCGATGCGGGTAGTCAGTAAACGACGGACAGGCATTGAAGGAATAACCACAGGAAAAGTCAATAAATTGTTCTTTGACAATTCTTTATTTACCACTTGCCGGGACAAAACGGTCGGCTTCTTGTTTCACGGAGAAACTGCACTGTAAACAATGGAAGTTGACCAAAGGCCTTCCTCAAATCCAATGTTGCCCAAACAATGGCCTGAGGAAACCATTCCCCAGCTGGCTCTCCATCACCGCGCTTTAGCACTGAGGCCATGTCGATATCAACATTTATTTATCGACCTACCGTCTCATGTTAGGAACCTTAAACTCAAAAAAATATATTGAGAGGAACTATGTAGACACAGTTGGAATATCCCAGCTGCCCGCTGCTGGGATAGGGACTGCTGTTGGAATATCCCAGCTGCCCGCTGCTGGGATAGGGACTGCCATTAAACATTAACAGTACATTTAGATTTCAACATAATTTGTACAGCCTCCAGAAAAAAAATATTACAAATGACACATAATTAACCATAAGGTAAAGAAATACCTCCGAAATATTGCACTTCGACACATGGAAGAAAACAAGGAATATTTTCCTAATGGAAAATGCATCAAGCATCTGGTTATAGAAATAAATAGCTCACTCTTCCCCCGGCACATGACAAAGCTGTTAATAGGATTCTGCTGCACGAGCACTTGGTTCTACCTATGGTTATGGAGTCACAGACGGACACGGGAGGTCCCGTACCATCATCTGCAGAAAGCGTCTTTCGATGTAGTATCTTGGAACAGACTTGTGGCCGTCTAAGTCTTACACAGCAAGTCGAGGCAGAGTCGAGCTCTGGGCAGTTCCTGAAAGCACAGCTTTTAATAACGATCTTCGCTTTCTCCGTGTCGATGGTCTGGGGACCCCCCCCCCCCCCCCCTCCCAGGGAGAGTTGCCCGTTGCTGCTCCCACTGCTCCACACGAGGAAAGCCGAGTATATCACGTCGTCTTGGAAGAACAAAGATTAACTGCTTTGGCTGCCTGCGGCGCCCGCAGGTCCTGCTGCTGCGGTTTGCACAAGCACAGATAAAGGAACGCAAACCAACGCTACCCCCATGTTAGCGGGGACCCCGAGCAGGATTCTCCTGTAAACAGTCCCTGACTGTCAAGCCCAGTCCATGTCCACTCATCTCCAAGACCCTCATCTGGGTTCAATGCGTTGGAGAAGGTTTCAAAGTCTCAGAGATGATCAACGACAGTCTTCTCTCGCTCTAATAATGTAAACACAACATTTAATTTGTCCCAAATGGCTGTCAGGGATAGAGATGTGCCTCTCTACGACGACGGACTGTTTTTCTTCTGGTTTATCAAATCCAAGTAGAGGTCCGACCGCAGGAACCGTGGGTAAGAGTCCTTCTCCATCAGCCCGTATATCCTTTTCTGCGCAAGGTCAAAGCAGGAACGAGAGACCTTCTGCAGGTTCTCCTTGGTGTGTTCCCTTGTGTAGGAGTCCAAATTAACCTGAAAAGCCACAGAAAATGACATTCGGTCAAACAAACAGTCAGCGGAATTGGTATTTGAAGTTACACTCTCTCGGGTAGAGTGCAGATACTGGTTCACACCGAAGATAGACACAAAATGCTGGAGAGACTCAGCGGGTCACTCTGGAGAAACGGAAAAGGTGACGTTTTGGGTGGAGAACCTCCTTCGTCTCTTCTCGAGTCTGAAGAAGGGTCGCGCCCCGAAACGTCACCTAGTCTGTTTCTCTGGAGATGTCGCCTGATCCACTGAGTTTCTCCAGCACTTTGTGTCTATCTTCCTTGCAAAAGCTGATGCTTTTTGGAAAAGCCAGATATGCCGCATCTACATTTTCCCCTTGATTAGCCCTGCTGCCTGAATGTAATATCCCCACAAAAAAAACCCCACGAGGGATATGTTTTACCTCTTTGCAGGACTGAATGGCGATATATTCCCCAAATATTTTCTTGGACTTGGAGATCATCTTGGATTGCGACTTGGCTTTTTTGTAGTCCTCGCATGCCAGCCAGAACTCCAGGTTCTCTTCACTGAATTCTGTGCGTAGAAACGCCCGGAATGCTGCTAAACCGTCTGTAAGAGAAGCAGGGTGGTGTGAGTGGAGTGGACAGGTACACAGCAGCAAAGACAAGACTGGCTCTTGGACAATGCAAAACATGGACTTCCCTTAACAGAACGGAGAAAACTGGAGATAGGGCAGCACGGTGGCGCAGCGCTAGAGTTGCTGCCTCACAGCGCCAGAGACCCGGTTTGATCCTAACTACGGGTATGGAGTTTGTACATTCTCCCTGTGACCACGTGGGTTTTCTCTGGGTGCTCCGGTTTCCTCCTACATCCCACATTGCATTTCAGAGACAGTGGAGATTCCTGTGTATGGTGTCGGCATGCAAGGTTCTACCCTTGAGAAAAACACCAACTTGAATAGTTTGCCCTTTTTAGAGACTCCCTCAAGGGCAGCACGATGGCGCAGCGGTATAGTTGCTGCCTCACAGTGCCGGAGACCCGGGTCCCGGGTTTTATCCTGACTACTGGTGCTGTCAGTACGGAGTTTGTACGTTCCCCCCGTGACCTGCGTGGGTTTTCTCCGAGATCTTCGGTTTCCTCCCACACTCCAAAAACGTACAATTGGCCTGGTACAAGTGTAAAATTGTCCCTGGTGGCCCTAGTATCCTGTAGGATAGTGTTAATGTGCAGGGATCGCTGGTCAGAGCGGACTCGGTGGGCCGAAGGGCCTGTTTCCGCGCTGTGTCTCTAAACTAAACAAGTGTATAAATCATCCACCTCTATTCTAAATAGAGGCAGTCAATTTGCAAATGGCGATAATGCTGCAAATCATGTCCATTTCCCTGCCTCACACTGTCAGGGGTTCCTGCATCTCCCAAATAGAACATGTGTGCTGAACCAGCATAACGCTTTAAATATATAGATTTATAAAAAGCCCCTTTTAAAGTATCCCTTGATCAGCTTCCAAGCTGTAACTTGGATCATAAGCAAAACATGATAGACAGGTCACCGGTGAGCGATGATTTAAAAAAAATTACAAAATACCCAAATGATTTTAAATGGGTAAAAACTACCTTCAATTTAGATTGGGGTAGAGTAACAAATCCTGAGTAAATGATAAAACATCTGATCCCGTGAAAGGTTCCTGTCTTTGTGGTTCAGATGAATTGTTTGGAAATATTCCAAGCTGAATTAATGAATGGAATTAGCAACGTTCCTTGGCCTGATGGACCCAATGATGCCGACTCCCAGGACCAAGCTTACTCAACTGGTGTGGCAAGCTTGCTTTACGCCAGACCGCAATCTGCATTTAAAATCAAGCTGGCAGTTACACGCGTGCAAGGGTGGGCACACGCGTGTCGGATCCGGGCGGGTTGGCAATGCGAGCACATGCATGTTGGCACAGCAGGCACACGTGTCAGGCAAGTGAATGATGGTGTGACATGGCAGGCACATGCATGCAAGCAGTGGCCACGCGTGTTGACACAACGGGAACACGCGGCAGGTGCTTGCGTGACGGCACACGTGTCACACACAGGAATGCCGGCGTGTCAGGCACACGTCAGCACAGCGGACACATGCGTGTTGACACGGCCAGGGGTCTCTCTGATAAAATTACCAGAACCAACTAGAAAGTCTTATCCCAGAAAATCTACTCTAATAAATTTAACATTAGCCACCTCACATTCATTCAAAGATCTGTGAAACTACAACGGTGACAGATTAGCTCAATGCAGCGTTATTAATGTGGGACAAAGTGCTTACATTTGTGGACGAGAAGTTTCTCCAGAGACTCTCCCCATTTTATGGCCTCTTCATACGAGGGTCTGCAGACAAAGAAAGGGCAGGTTATTTAGCGACACATCCTTGCAGATTCTGAGGCGATTCTGCCCCCAGCGGTCAGTGACCGGCCCTGATCAGTCGGGGAGTCCCAGAAACTCGCCTGAACCTCCAGCTAATCCTCCCACGCCAGCCCTGAAGTCGAGTTCCAATCGGAAAACCTGCCTTGGAAGCCGCTCAGCAGTGAGCAGGGCTTTAAAGCAACTCCGATCCACCCAAACTGCTCAGGAATGTATTCCACAATCCCTCTCGCCAGTGATTTATGGCCGAGAGACACCTTGGAGGGGTCGGAGCTCACAAATCCGTCGCCTCGGTTTTCCTTCCAACTTCCAATCTGCGCTCGCGTGGAGAGGGTTTCGTGCATCACAGGGCATGACTTCAACACTGTCTGGTTGACAACTACTAGACAGCTGATAGGTAAATACATCTCTTGTGGAGATTTGCAGGCAAATGCAGACTTTCCTGGGCGTGCTTCCAGCACCCCGGACAAGACGCAGAGCCAGAGTTTGCTCGCGGAGTTGACAGAGCGAGCTTTGTACACAGCAGTGTGCACATTCTCAGCTTTCAGCCAGCACTGCCAGCACTGCCAGCACACCTCTCCAACACAAGGACAGGCTCCGCATTCACAAAGCCCAAACTCAACAGTCAGTCCGACCGAGAATTCTTTGGACAGAAGGGACGGCAAATGCTGGTTTTCATAGTTTAAAAAAATCAGCGTCTTTCTCAGTTTGGTGTAGAGATACAGCGCGGAAACAGGCCCTTCGGCCCTGCGCGGACCAGAGATCACCCCGCATCTATGGTGGGGATGGACGGGTGATGTTTCGAGTCTTAAGAAGGGCCCCTGACCCAAAACGTCATCTGCCCATTAGAAAAGAAAAACCTGCTCTGTGCATTAGGGTTAGATTCGTTGTCACAGGGAACTGCAGATGCTGGAATCTTGAGCAAAACCCCCCCCCCACAAAATGCTGGAGTAACTCAGCGGGTCAGGTGGCGTCTCTGGAGAACATGGACAGGTGACCTTTCAGGATATTTCCTCAGATTGATTGCAGTAGAGGAAGAAAGCTGGAGGAGAGGTGGGGACGGGATGAAACCAGGCAAGTGAACAAGTGATAGGTGGATACAGGTGTGGTGGGTGGGGCGCGGGGGTTGTTTTACAGGTGGCTGGACAAAGGCCAGAGATGAAGAGACAGAAGGGCGTGAGATCAGGAGAGGGGAGGCGTAAATTGTGAAGCCAGAGGAAGGGATAAAGTGGAAGGGGACTGGGGTGGAGGGGAAGGGGAGACAGAATTGTGTGAGAAATGAGTGCACATCCAGGTGGAATACCGGGGAAGAGAGGGAGGGAGGGGAAGGAAGGTGAAGGATGGTTGTTGGTGAGTTACCTAAAATTGGAGAATTCAATGTCCATTCTATTGGGGTGTTAGCTACCCAAGCGGAATACTGTACGTGTATGTGGTGCGTGTGTGGCCCGTTTAAATCCATCATCTCTCGCCACTCATTGATTTAGAACGAGTGACTGTGGAGGAGTTGGGAAAATGAGGAGCCTTTTGCTTCGTTGTTGGAAATGCATGTACCCAGCTTTCCGCTGTATTGTGTCATTGCTGGTTTATCCACAAAATGCTGGAGTAACTCAGCAGGTCAGGCAGCATCTCGGGAGAGAAGGAATGGGTGACGTTTTGGGTCGAGACCCTTCTTCAGACTCAGTCTCTTACTCCAGCATTTTGTGAATAAATCGATTTGTACCAGCATCTGCAGTTATTTTCTTATACTATGTGTCACTGCTGAGTTGGTGGTGTCGAGGGATCACTCTAATCCCTCCGACTTCCCCCCGTGCGTTGGCGTTTTTGAAACAGAAAGCGCAAAACGAGAAAGCCTTAAAAAAAAAAAAAAACTTACTTCAGAGATTTGGCGACTTTGTCCAGTTTGGCCGCGTTACCCCCCGGGCCCGAGTCGTTTCGACGGCGCAGAAATCCCAAGCGGTTTTTCATATCTTTGGCTCTGTTCAAAACAAAGAGGCGCAAGGGTTAAATGCTGTTTACCTGCAGTTATTTTCTTACACTTAAGTTTATTTGAAGGTGGTCA
The DNA here is from genome assembly GCF_053455715.1 of Rhinoraja longicauda. Taxonomy (NCBI): domain Eukaryota; kingdom Metazoa; phylum Chordata; class Chondrichthyes; order Rajiformes; family Arhynchobatidae; genus Rhinoraja; species Rhinoraja longicauda. The sequence continues at coordinate 10,755,536 of NC_135983.1, forward strand.
TTCTCTTCACTGAGTCAGTCAGTGCGCGCACAGGAGGTGCATGCATCAGATACATCACACACACACACACACAGTCACAGGCGTGACCTGCCAAACAAACAACAAGCCTCCCCATCATTGCCCGAAGTGTGGACAATAGATGCAGGAGGAGGCCATTCAGCCCTTCGAGCCTGTACGCACCGCCATTCAATGTGATCATGGCTGATCATTCACAATCAGTACCCCGTTCCTGCCCATTCTCCCCATACCCCCTGACTCCTCTATCCTTAAGAGCTCTATCCAGCTCTCGCTTGAATGCATAGTTGAAACACTCCACACTCCCTTTGCCCTGTCCTGGGACGTTGGGAGACCTCAGGGGCTCACTGTAAGACGTGGAGGGCGTTCTGCTTCTTGGCGATGGAGCAGTAAAGTGGAGGGCACCTTCTCCACTGGCTGCATTGTCCGAGTATGGGGGGGGGGGGACCACCCCTCGACTTACTCTTTCATGGTGTGCCGCCGGTGCAGACCGCCGCCGCCGCCGCCGCCGGCGCTGGGACACTGCAACAGGCTCAAGAGCTTCTCCGAGTGGTATTCGTGCGGCCGGGACTTTGGCAAATCTCTGAAGAACGGCATCTTCCTTGGCAGTCTGGGCTCGTCCAGCAGTCTGGTATCGAGGGTACTTGTCCCAGCCCTCGGTTGAAGGGGGACGGCGGCGGGATTCAGCGTCTTGAGCAACTTCTGCTCAGTCCTTGCACCCGCCTGGGTCTTCAAACATCCTTGTGACCCGTGGAAATGTGCTGCCTGGCCCAGAGAGGAGCTAACGTGTGTGTGTGTGTGTGTGTGGGGTGGTGTGTGCAGGGGCCAGTCTGCACTACAGCTCGCTCTCTCTGCTCTACTGGCTGCCTGCCTGCCTGCCTGCCCTGGAGTATTTGCGTTCAGGAAGTAGGAGTGACAACTCAAAGGGAGAGCATACCTGACTCACTGCAAGTCAGCCTTGCCCCTACTTTGCTCAGTAAATCACTTCGACGAGTGCCACGCTAATTCACGCTGGAACACTATTTTCGGTTCACACCTTTCAACTGGTTGCCACAGCAACAAATCAAAATACTTTCCTCTGGCGGGAGAGAAAGGGGGCTCGTCATTGAAACCATGATGAAATGGGTTAAGTGGAAAACAATGTTCAATTAAGTCGACTCCAAATCCCCGTTGGCAATCTGGCAGAGCACACAGTCAAGTCCGTGTCTTTGTTTGTGCGTCCTGACAGAATAAATGGGTGAAAGAAAAGATTTTTGCAAAAAGTGTTTGAAAGAATATTAATAACAACCAGAGGTTATCATTAATAAAGAGTCAATATTAATGAAGGAGGATTAGGAGCTTGAAAACGATAACGTCCAAGATCAGGAGCAGTCTTTCCCCCTGCAAACATCAGGCTATTAAACACTGCAACCGAATTATATAAACTCGGGGACATTATTTTTGACTTTGCACTACTATTGTCTATTTATGTTTCTGTTTGGTTGATAGATTGACTGCTTTTTGTTGTTGTTTATTATGGGGTTTGCAGAGTAATATGTTTACATATCTGCTGTGCTGCTGCGAGTAAGGATGTCGGGGATCTATATTGGGGACATACGACAATAAAATACTCTTGACTCTTGAAGTGCAATTACTGCCCGGGCTGTTACGTAAACTTGAGTTGAAATATAAATCTTATCATCTCCGAACTGGCGGCACACAGCGGCAGAGTTGCTGCCTTACAGCGCCGGAGAGACCCGGGTTCGATCCTGACCTCGGGTGCTGTCTGCACGGAAGTTTGTACGCTCTCCCCGCGACCCCGCGGGTCTTCTCCGGGTGCTCCGGTTTCCTCCCACATTTCAAAAAGGTGCAGATTGGTAGATTAATTGGCTTCTGTAAATTATCCCTTTATCTCTAAAGTAAATGATATGGGGTTATCTGCAAAAACCCTGCCTCTGATCTTAAAGGAGATTGGAAAGAGGCGCGATAACTATTTGACCCAAGTTGATTTATATTACAGAGGGAATTACAGAGGGAATTACAGAGGGGACATTGGTGGGGGGGGGGGGGGGGGTGTTTTCTTTGTCTCCCTGCAGCTGATGTGAAGTTGTGTTTGACGGCGAGTGTTGGCAGAAAGAGCAACGACTGGAACTCTAATACACAGCAAAATCTGAAACTATTCGAAAAGACACAAAGCATGTTTTAAATAATTCTGCTGCCTCCTCAATTTCCTTACGAGATTCCTAAGGAAATTGCTTCCTCAATTTCCTCACGGGATTATTTTTTTGTTTCCCCCCATTTGAAAGGGGCATATGAGCACGGAGGCATCTGGTATAGTGACAGCAGCCAACTATTCTTCAATCATTTTGTTAACACTGACACACAGCAAAGGAATCAGCAACCATTCATGTAACAATCAACATTACCACTGGCACCATGAGGCCAAACATAGACAGGCATTGCCGATGGATGGACGTGGCAACTGGTTCCGATAAGGTAATGTCAAAAAGAGGGAAACATATATGAATCACTCTCCCATTTAAGGCAACCGGTGGGATGTCATTATCTCCAAAGAAAATATCCTACACAATCCATCCCATCACATGCTCCACGTCGCTGAACTGGGACACAATTATTCCACCGCTGCTCGGCTAGAAGTTAAGATATTTATAAATCAATTGAGCCTCTTGCTATTCCAATCCAATACTAAAAGAAAGCATATGTAAAAAATACATCTCCTTCAACTCCACTGTAATGAAAGGCAGACTGTTAAAACTAAGTCTTCCTTGCAGAAGGCAGCAGAATTAAATTATTTTTCTCGCTGGGAGCATTAACTTGCCACAAAATTCCTAAGCAATGTGGTAGTTGAAAGCTTTCCAAAGGGCATTTAATGTGATCATTTATAAGATAACTGCAAATATTTAACAAGAGGCACTGCAAGTTTTTCTCCCTCGCGTTTGAACGTGTTACACCTTTTAAAGATAATAAATGCCAGAAATTTCGCTGCAGAACAAACAAACTCCCGCAATTAAATTCTAACTCGACATATAACGTCTTCTCGGCGCCTCAGCCCTACCTTTCAAGGTATCTTTCTGTAAAGTCCACCATAGTGTGCAGCATTTGGACTAGGCTCTGAGCAGGCGGTCTTTTACGAGTGCTGTGTTTTTGAGTCGGATGCTTCTATTGATAATCTCTTCCAGCAAGGCAGATTAAGTAGTAAGCGTGGGTTGGGTGAGTGCCAAAACCAGAGCCAATAAGACTGCCGCGTCTGATAACAGACTGTACAGAGAGGGGAACTGACTCTCTCTCTCCCATCATCGTTTCCACTGTGCAGCAGCTGCATGCGGCGGGGCATTCAGTGACTCCACAATTGCGTTCCTTTTTAACCTTGCACTGACCACGAGTATTGGTTTCACACATGTATGGGTGTGTGGGACGAGCTGCCAGAGGGGGTAGTTGAGGCAACGTTTGAGAAACAATTATAAACAGGTACACGACTGGGACAGGTTTAGAGGAACACACAGGCCAAACGCAGGCAGGTGGGACCAGTGTAGATGGGACATGTTGGTCGGTGTGGGCAAGTCGGATCGGTTAACTCTAAAGTTAAACAACGTTATCTGGGTTTGCCTCTTCATTGCTGGGTATTGCTTCCACCTACTGGTGCATACCAGTACGCCAGAGAGTCCGAAAGCACAGCATCTCAGTCCAATTTGTCCATGCCGACCAAAATGCCCCATCTACACTAGTCCCAAGAATTGTTTTGTTTCTGCACAAAGCAGAGACGGACTCTCGATGATGTTGAAAACTTCTGTCAAGATATCCGGGAACTGGGCAGAATTATATCGTGTGCTTAAAATCAAAGAAGCTCCCTCTGAATGTATTATTTCAAATCTTACCGTTGGAGTCGAAAGACAAAAGACATTTTTTTCATTTCAGAACCTTTATCCCCCAGGGTGGAAATGTCAAAGATTGGATGGCGACGTTTAAAGGAGATGTTGTGGGAAGGAACTGCAGATGCTGGTTTAAACCGAAGAGAGACACAAAATGCTGGGGCAACTCAGCAGGACAGGCCGCATCCTTGGATAGAAGGAATGGATGATGTTTCGGACTGCAGTCTGAAGAAGGGTCTCGACCCGAACGTCACCTATTCCTTCTCTCCGAAGAGTTACTCCAGCTTTTTGTATCTATCTTCGGTGTAAACCAGCATCTGCAGTTCCTTCCTACACACACGCACCATCCAGGAAATATATCCAAGGATGCTGCCTGCCCCGCTGAGTTGTTTCAGCATTTTGTGTTTAAAGGAGATGTGTGGGGCAGGTTATTTACGCAGAGCATGTGGGCGCCTGGAACATATTGCCAGGGGTGGTGGTGGAGGCAAATATGATAGTGGCATTTGAAACATGCAGAAGGGAATGTGCAGGCAGGGGAGATTTGTTTTCAACTAGGCAAAACGTTCAGCCCAAACACTGTGGACCAAAAGGCCTGTTCCTGTTATATGATCTCTGGTTTCAATGACTTCATTTAATTTGAGACAAATATCTACACCTTTCATTAACAAATACTTTGTCAAAAAGAAACAATGAAAGGGAATCCTACATATTGCACAAAGCAACACCAAACTTTAAAAAGACCCTAATTAATAAAGGCCGTATTAACTATGTAATAAGTTGAAATGTCACAAGATGAAGCTGAACATTTCATTTTCATGTAAAGTCAAATTTGCCAGCACGGTGTCGTTTTAAACTGAAAATATTAAAAATTGAAAATATTTAAAAATTAAAAATATTGAAAAAATGAAAAGTTAAAAATTAAAAATATTTTAAAATGAAAATAGTTAAAAATTAAAATAGTTAAAAATTTTAAATATTAAAAAATGAAAATATTTTAAAAATTAAAATATTTTAAGCAGTTTAAAATGGCATTCTTTTTATTTTCTTTATTTATTTTCTGCATTTAATCTACTCCAGGTTCCTTCCCCTCGTTATTAGTGAATAGAAACAGCTGTAATATTAAGTTGGCCCCATCTGCATTGTTTTAACGCAGTAGGTCCTCAAGATCCCATTTCATCCTTCCTGCCTCCGACCTTAACCCTCGCCGCTAATGAAACTCAAGATCCTTTGCAAAAGTGTGCTTAGCTTGAACATTGACGTAATATGGATCAATTTCCCTGTGATTGTGTTTGCTCCTCTACTTTAAACCATCAAAATACATCAGAGGAACCTCGACATTAGCTGGAAGTTATTTCCTCTCTGGACATTTAATGGATCAATTATGGGACATGTTTTAAACGCGCGCGCGAGAGAGAGAGAGGGAGAGAGAGAGAGAGAGAGAGGGGGGGGGGAGAGGGGGGGAGAGAGTGGGAGAGAGAGGGAGAGAGGGAGGAAGAGAGGGAGAGGGAGGAAGAGAGGAAGAGAGGAAGAGAGGGAGAGAGGGAGAGAGGGAGGGAGAGAGAGGGAGAGGGAGAGAGGGAGAGGGAGAGAGAGAGAGGAGAGAGAGAGAGAGAGAGAGAGAGAGAGAGAGAGAGAGAGAGAGAGAGAGAGAGAGAGAGAGAGAGAGAGAGAGAAGGATGTTTCAGGTTTACAGCTGGAATCAGATTTCTTCTCGGGGGAAGAAAACGTAGCCTACTTTAATCAAAGATGATTAATCCCTGACAGACAGGGATTAAACAGAACATAAGTCAACAGTTCTTCACAAACTAACAGAGAGAAAATGACCCAAGAACGCTCACAGCAAACACGGCTTCAAACAAAACGGTCAGACTTACAGGTTTTTGGACTTCTTCTTCTTGGAGCCTGCTTCAGCATCGCCGAACCCGTGGTTTGAATCTGCTCCTGTCATCTGCTGGGGAAGGAGTAAAAACACAGTCTGCATCATGGGCTGTGGATTAGGAGATCCCCTCGATCTCTCTTCACTGTATTCCACTGTTGCTTACTTTACATCCCCTTCACTCACAAGGTCCTCAATGATGTTACAAACCGCCCCAAGCCCGCACTACACTGCATTCTGGACAGTCAACAAACACACACGCGCACGTCCAGAAACATGGGCTGAATGGCCAGGCTTTGGCACAGATTCTTTCTGAAAAACTGAGCAGATTTTTAGGTTTTTCTTTTGTCGATGTGGCCAAACGCTTTTCTCACCTCAAAATAAAATCGCTGCAGCCACTCTCGTTCTGACTTGGCTCGCAAACTAACGAACAGCAAATGAACTGGAATCCCCATGATTGGCTGCTTTGCAGTGGGTGGCTCTAATTTTATCCAATAATGAAATATCTTGACTTTATGCCTTTCTTTTTTACAAGTTTGCTCCGCAAAGCAGCGAACAATAACTCGACAGAAAGCACCAAAAGCTGTAACAGTTAACAGGATCAGTTCATCGATAAGAACTTAACGGTTTCACAGTTTGATTCAAAGAAATAGTTGTCTGGTTAAAGGCAGCAAAGGAACATATCCTTCCCACAGAACTTCATTATTGCCCATCAGGAAAGTGTGCATTCATCATTAATCAACTCAGCTAATGAATTCAGAATCAGCTTTACTTCCGATTTACCCCAGTTCTAAATCCTTTCCCCTTCATCACAGCCAACATTCAGTGCTGTTTATCTGGAGATGCCCCTCTCTAACTTACGCCTACTTTGCTTGGGGAATCAAAAACAGTTATGTCGGAAGACCAGAAGACATAGGAGCAAAATGAGACCATTCGGCCCATTGAGTTGACCCCGCCATTTTCTATTCATGACCTATTTTTCCCTCTCCTGCCTTCTTCTCGTAATCTTTGATATTCTCCCTAATCAAGAACCTGCCAATTTCTGCTTTAAGAATAGATTTTGTTTAGATTTAGAGATACAGCGCGGAAACAGGCCCTTCGGCCCACCGAGTCCGTGCCGCCCAGCGATCCCCGCACATTAAAATGTCCTACACACACCAGGGACAATTTTTACATTTACCCAGTCAATTAACCTACAAACCTGTACGTCTTTGGAGTGTGGGAGGAAACTGAAGATCTCGGAGAAAACCCACGCAGGTCACGGGGAGAACGTACAAACACCGTACAGACGGCACCCGTAGTCAGGATCGAACGTGAGTCTCCGGCGCTGCATTCGCTGTAAGGCAGCAACTTTACCGCTGCACCACCGTGCTGCCCGAATACCCGAAGACTTGGCCGCCAACTTGGCAATGAATCCTACAGATTCACCACCCGCTGGCTAAGGAAATTCCTCCACATCTCCGTTCTAAAGGTTAGCCCTTTTATTCTGAGGATCTCCGCACAGCTGGCCTGCACCAGCCGACCTCAGAGACTCCAGGAGCAGGAACACTTTTTGCAGGCAGTTACGGGAGATTCATTGAGGAATTCATTGCCACAGAAGGCTGCGGAGCCGAAGTCAAAGGATAGTCTCGAGGCAGAGATAGATAGATTCTCGATTAGTACTGTTGTCAGGGGCGATGGGAAGGCAGGAGAATGGGGTTAGGAGGGAGAAATAGATCGGCCGTGATTGAATGGGGGAGTCGACTGGATGGGCTGAGTGGCCTCATTCTGCACCGAACACTTATGAACTTATGAGATGGAAAAAGTAATTGAAGTTGCTCTTTGAGCATCTCCCCTGCTTTCTCCCATCTTTACTCGAGCCAAGACCATCCTGATATCCTGCACTGGCTACTGTAACATCCCTCAGCCACACTGCACAGCTAACTGGGTTTTATCTGCTACACTAAAGCAGCGTATCTCAGCTGTCGTGGGAGCATCATTTTGCCAGTAAGGAATGGCCACCCGAGTTCTCCTCCCTGTTGCATTGTCCTGATTAATTTTACTGTTTGTATGCCTCATTGTCATCTTCCTCTCATCCAACAATGAACCCATTGTACATTTCCTTGATCATCGTCTGCTTTGATCTGTTCTTTCCACATTTTCCTTATCCCCCTTCCATATCTCGTTTCCCTCTCCCCTGACTCTCGGTCTGAAGAAGGGCCTCGACCCGAAACGTCACCCATTCCTTCTCTCCGAAGAGTTACTCCAACTTTTTGTACCCATCCTCGGTGGAAACCAGCATCTGCAGTTCCTTCCTGTACACGCACGCACACCATCCAGGAAATATATCTCCAGTTCTTCCACCAGGCAGCATCCCCGGAGAACATGGATAGGTAATGTTTCAGGTTGGGACACCTTCTCCCAACCTGAAGAAGGGTCCAAACCTGAAATGTCACCTCTCCATGTTTTTCCAGGGATGCTGCCTGACCCGCTGAGTTACCCCAGCACTTTGTGCCTTTTGTAAAAATAGTGAACAGTGAAGTGAAGGGGCTGCCTGGGAGGACATGATACAAGCAGTGGAGATGAAGTGGAACCCCCTCTGAGTTAGAAACATAGACAATAGGTGCAGGAGGAGGCCATTTGGCCCTTCGAGCCAGCACCGCCATTCATTGTGATCATGGCTGATCATCCACAATCAGTAACCTGTGCCTGCCTTCTCCCCACATCCCTTGATTCCACTCGCCCCTAGAGTATGTCAGGATGCGGGCCAGTCAACTTAGTTCAGTTTAGTATGTGTCGGCAAATGTAATTGAAGCATTACATGAGAAATAGCCAACGATTTCACTCCTCTTCCAGGGGTTCGTTAAAGGTCTGACTGCAGACACAAAGATGGCACTCAACCCAGGCGTCTCTTTGGGTGCTGGTCACAGAGGTGGATCTGCAATCACGCATTACAATCCCTCCACTCGTTCAAATCTCTACTCTGACAGAAAGGTTATTCCCTTTATCCTGTATCTGTACACTGTGGACGGCTCGATTGTGATCATATATTGTCTTTCCGCTGACTGGATAGCGCGCAACACAAGCTTTTCACCGTACCTCGGTACACGTGGCAATAAACTAAACTAAACTAAACTAGGAGAATGCAGGTGCTGGAGTCTGGAGCAAAACCCAAAAGTGCCGGAGGAACTCAGCAGGTCAGGCAGCACCTGTTGAGGGAACAGACAGGCGATGCTTTGGGTTGGGACTCTTCTTCAAACTCATCAGAAGGAGCCCTCACCCAATATGGCATCTGACCATTCCCTCCACAGATGCTGCCTGAGCCACTGAGTTCCCCCAACACTTTGTGTTTACCTCCAAGCTCTGGCTTTCCGCTGTACACCCAGTTTTGTGCTGCAAACAACGATTGTTTTTCAAGCTTCGAGTCTGTCTCCTCTGATTTCCTGCCATTTTATTCAAAGGCTTTGTACATACAGAGTTGAGGAAGTCTGTCAATGCATGGCTTCTAACTCTTTTTTTCCCATACAAATCCATTGAATAAAATACCTCTTCCTCCCATTGTCATTCAATATTCAATCTACCTTCTAAAGAACAAATTTCAGTTCTGATTTCAAAAGAATATTGCAACATCTGGAAGCCAGTCAGTCTTTTTGGTAAATATAATAATGATTGTATATTTTATTAACTTGCTCTACCACGCTAATTTTCTGTTGTTCATTTGGTTCATTATGTCTTACTGTGCAAGATAATTAATGTTAAACGTTTATTTTTAAATTGCTTTCTTTATAGCTGTCACTGTATATTTGCTATTCTCATAACATATTCTCATCACACACTCTACACTGACAAACTGCATTACTGAAATAAAATCTTGGCTTCAATCAAACTTCCTCAAACTCAATTGCAACAAATCTGAAATCATCATCATTGGTCCAAAAATGCTCACCAAATCCACCCAAAACTTCATCCTCAACATTGATGGTCTCCCAGTATCCACCTCACCTCACATCCGGAATCTTGGAATCATCCTTGATCAAACCCTCTCCTTCGACAAACACATCAAACACATCACAAAGACAGCCTTCTTCCACCTCAAAAACATTGCCCGTCTCCGTCCATCCCTCTCCTCCACAGCTGCAGAAACCCTCATCCACGCCTTCATCACCTCCCGTCTGGACTACTGCAACAGCCTCCTCTATGGCGCACCCTCAAAAATCATCAATAAACTTCAATACATTCAAAACTCCGCTGCCCGTCTACTCACACACACCTCGATCCGTGACCATATCACCCCCGTCCTTTATAAACTCCACTGGCTCCCCATCCCCCAGAGAATCCAGTACAAAATCCTCCTCATAACCTACAAAGCCCTCCATAACCTGGCCCCATCCTACCTGACCGACCTCCTCCACAGGCACACTCCCACCTGCACCCTCCGCTCTGCCGCTGCCAATCTCCTATCCCCCCACATCCGGACTAAACTCAGATCCTGGGGGGACAGGGCTTTCTCCATCGCTGCTCCCACCCTATGGAACTCACTACCCCAAACCGTTAGAGACTCCCCCACACTCACCACATTCAAAACATCGCTGAAGTCTCACCTGTTCAGTACTGCCTTCAACCACTGAAGGTCACCTCACCTACTGTTCATTTATTTATTTACTTATTTATCTATTTATTAATTTCCCTATGTTCTCAAAATCTCTGTAAAGCGTCTTTGAGTATATGAAAAGCGCTATATAAATAAAATGTATTATTATTATTATTATTATATGTCCTTGACACACCTCCACATCGTATGTTGAAAGTTCTGTCTTTGCCTGTTTTATTAGGGAGGGGGTGTGTGGTAAAAGCCAGTCCACAAATGGCTGCCCCATGCAGCAGCGATCCATCAACAGAGGAGGTACATCTAGACCAGTCTGAAGAAGAGTCTCGACCCGAAACGTCAACCATTCCTTCTCTCCCCGAGATGCTGCCTGACCCGCTGAGTTACTCCAGCGTTTTGTGTCTACCTCACGTCTAGACAATTTCAGTCTGCACCAGATCTCCGGCACCTGCACCAGGTCAGGCTTGATGGTGAAGGGGACGGAGATCGGTCGGGCCAGTTGACGAAGAGCATGGCTTTGCACTTCCTGCGGTTGACCTTGGCTCCCGTGGCCGACTCAGACTGGTCGCAGACGCTAATCAATCTGCGGACCGACCCTGGATCCGAGCAGAAGACGGTGGCATCGCCCATGTACAGGGAGGTTTAGTAAAGAATGATGCAAGGGTTATCCCGAATAACCCTGTAACAGAGGATTCTCTGGTTTACGGACTGTTCCCAGGGACACATTGGGAGACGGGGCATCCAGTGCTGCTGGAAGGTCATCAACTCGGTGAAAGATACTCTTTGGTCTGTCCGAAACTTGTTGATCACCCGGCAGAGCGAGCTGTCCGTCGGGGAATGTTGCCGTCTGGCCCGCTGCAGATTGCAGGAGTACGTGCTGAGGGACGCACTGAAGCTTGGTGCAGCTAACGCCAAGGCTCTGTGGGGGAGGGCCACAGTCTAGGGGCCTTCCACCGCTGGACAATGAAGGCCAGAGTCCGGTGGGGACAGCCCTCCATGCATTTTGAATGTGGGTATAAATGAGTGGCACGGTGGTGAAGAGCTGCTGCCTTACAGCGCCAGAGACCCGGGTTCGATCATGACCCCGAGTACTGTCTGTATGGAGTTTGTACGTTCTCCCTGTGACCACGTGGGTTTTCTCCGGGTGCTCCGGTTTCCTCCCACACTCCAAAGACATGTTGGGTTGTAGGTTTTAATTGACTTTGTAAAATGCCCCTGGTGTGCAGGTTGCAAAATTGGGATAACACAGAACTAGCATGTATGGGTGATTGATGGGTTGGCATGGACTCAGTGGGCTGAAGGGCCTGTTTCCACACTGTATCTCTAAACTCTAAATGAAGGTACCTGAGTAAATCTGAGAAGGTGAAGAAAAAATAAGATTAAATTATCGTAATTTAAAAAAAACTATTTCTAAAACAAAAACAGTTCAACTACATATTCTAATGTACACCAGCAGCTTGGCAGCTTCTGTTCTTTTAAACTAACAGAGCTTTTCAATAAGCTATTTTTCCAATGACGTAATTACTCAGTCCTGGTAAATAACCTGTATTTAGACTGCAAATGTTTTGTTATTGAGCTTTAATATTGTCCATCTGAATAACTCTATTTGGACATTGCCATTGATACTGTTTTGTGTGCCGTTGTGAACAGCTGGTATCCAAACATCCACACTTGATGGTATAAAACTGGGAGCCTCATTGCTCCAGTCACATGGAGAACCATTTGCAATTCCATGCGCTAATTTGTCTTCTCAGACTCGATCCACAATACACGATTTTTCCAGTTACAGGGGCATGTGGATGGCACAAGGGATTTTATTTATTTACATGGAGCAGATTTTCCAGTCGTAATTAGATTAGAGATACAGTATGGACCCAGGACCTTCGGCCCATCGAGCCCATGCCGACCATCGGTCACCCGGTTATGTGTGTTCTGTGTTACAACTCCTTTCCAACACCTCGATACAGTAAGAATAAACGCACCAGCCTGTGATTAGGGCAGATTCTTTTGGGTTGTGCATGACATGACTTTCTAGGTTAGCATTTCACAAAATGCTGGAGTAACTCAGCAGGTCGGGCAACATCTCAGGAGAGAAGGAATGGGTCGAGACCCTTCTTCAGACTGAAGAAGGGTCTCGACCCGAATCGTCACCCATTCCTTCTCTCCTGAGATGCTGCCTGACCTGCTGAGTTACTCCAGCATTTTGTGAAATAAATACCTTCGATTTGTACCAGCATCTGCAGTTATTTTCTTACACTTCTAGGTTAGCGTGATGCATAATGGCTAACGTTGTTCAGAATTATTCATTAATTGAAAGATACAGCATGGAAACGGGCCCTCCGGCCCACTGAGTCCACGTCGACCATCGTTCACACTAGTTCTATGTTATCCCACCTCAGCACCCACACCAGTGGCAATTTACAGAGGCCAATTAACTAATGGGGAGGTTATGGGGAGAAGGCAGGAGAATGGGGTTAGGAGGGAGATAGATCAGCCGTGATTGAATGGCGGAGTAGACTTGATGGGCCGAATGGCCTAATTCTGCTCCTATTCTTTATGACCTTATGACAAATGGCATGTGGGAGCAAACTGGAGCAACCGGAAGAAATCCACGCACAGGGAGAACGTGCAGATCTCACACTGTCAGCACCTGAGGTCAGGATCGAACCGGGGTCTCTGGCGCTCTGAGACAGTGGCTCTACCCACTGTGCCACTTTGCCAACTTCTCCAGAATGTCTCCGGGAATCCTTTTCCCACCGTCTCTCAGCACCAGGTGTCGTTCAGTCCCTCCTGGTCCCCACCCTGACACACATAACTGTCTGTCCTCCCCCGCCTCCCCGTTTGGTGCTAGGATCACCCTGAGGCCTTGAAGGGGCAGTGTTGTGTCAGACTCAGTGCCGTCACAAGTTTATTTTCAGCCACTTCAACAACGCCATTGAACAACTTCTTCCTTCCCATGAAAACAATGTCATTGTACGTAGAACTGCACAGCATAGGGACAGGCCCTTCGGCCCACAACGTCTGTGCTGAACATGATGCCAAGATGAACTAATCTCCTCTGCCTGCACATGATCCATATCCCTCCATTCTCTGCACATCCATGTGCCCATCTAAACGTATCTTATATCCCACTATCGTATCTGCCTCCACCACAACTCCTGGCAGTGTGTTCCAGACACCCACCACCCTCTGTGTACAAACATGTCTTAAACAGATATACGTGGAAGGATACAGGGGGGTGGGGTAAGGGGGTGGGTGGGGGAAGGATTGTGAGAGAAATGAGTGCACATCCAGGTGGGGATGCAGAAATTAAAATTGGCAGATTCACTGCCTTGTGATCAGAAATCTCTTGTACATTGTACTGTTGATAAGAAGTTCCCTTACATAATCACACAACTGCCTGCACAGTGGCACAGCGGTAGAGCTGCTGCCTTAACAGTGCCAAAGACCTCGGGTACTGCCTGTGTGGAGTTCGCATGTTCTCCCTGTGACCACGTGGGTTTTCTCCGGGTGCTCCGGTTTCCTCCCACATTCTAAAGACGTGCCGGTTTGTAGGCTAATGGGCTTCTGTGAATCACCCCTAGTGCGTAGGATGCGAAACTGGGAAAACGTGGTCGGCGTGGATTCGGTGGTGTGAGGGACGTGTTGCCACATTGTACCTCTCAACTAAACTAAACTAAACTAAACTATAATCTCGATAATTTGAGTTGGACTATTACCAGCCAGGTTTTGTCCTGCCCCACCCCTCTTCCAACTTTCCTATCTACCTGAAGAAGAGTCTTGACTCGAAACGTCACGCATCCATGTTCTCCAGAGATGCAGCCTGATGCAAAGATCACATTGTAGTTGCCAACTTCTCACATTGGGCCAGGGAGGGAGAAGGCAGAGCAGGCGACGCAATGAACACGATACTTAAATTCCAAATGGTTAAACATTTCCTTATTTTTCTTAACAGAAAGCGGACAAGTGCGTGGAAGTGGCCTGTTCACGTACGCCATTCAGAACTCCTGTAAAAAATCTCTCAAAGACACAAAGGGCGTAATCAGCAAAAGATCGGGTGTCAATGCTCAGAATTCTCCCTGTAATCTGGTTCAATCTACATACTGAAACTTCCGTTTGTTTGTTTGTTTGTTCGTTCCTGAACTACAACCAAAATGGTACACGGCGGCGCGATAATTTTAGGCCCACCGTACTCACCATTGTCCCTTTGGGAGAGAGGGGGGGGGGGGAGGGGAGTGGGGAGGAGAGGTTTGGGCCCTACGAGTCCCCTTGGTCTAGTAAAATGGTTAAAATTCATGAGGCTTCTGGAAGCAGCACCACAGCGCAGTAGGTTAGGAAACTGCTCCCTAAAGCCCGAGGGAATCCACAACCAGGTTAAACCAAGAATTCTCAGTGCCGAACACAATAAAATATATATTTTTGTATGTTATTATGTACCACGCACCCAAAATGCAAATATATGAACAGCGTCTGCAAGATCAAAGATTTCCTCGTGTACCAAAAGCTCAACCAATCCCCCACACTTGTACATCTTTAAAATGTACACATATTTAATAGCAGTCAAAACAGAAGACAGTGGAAGCTAAAATCTATCGGAAAATGCGACAATTTTCAACTGCTTCTGTGGAGTTAATATTTCAGGATAAGGATAAGGGGGAAGTCTTTTAGGACCGAGATGAGAAAACATTTCTTCACACAGAGAGTGGTGAGTCTGTGGAATTCTCTGCCACAGAAGGTAGTTGAGGCCAGTTCATTGGCTATATTTAAGAGGGAGTTAGATGTGGCCCTTTTCGCTAAAGGGATCAGGGGGTATGGAGAGAAGGCAGGTATAGGTTACTGAGCTGGATGAATGGTGGTGCAGGCTCGAAGGGCCGAATGGCCTACTCCTGCACCTATATGTTTCTATGTTTCTATGTTCAGATTTCCAGCATCTGCAGTGTTTTGATTTAAAGAAAGGTTTGAATACTGACTTTAAATGATTTCTTAATAACTGCCTCAAATGGTAGGTTACTGCTTTCTTGAAGTATAATTCTGGATTGGTAAGGTTCACTGCCATACT
This sequence comes from Rhinoraja longicauda, assembly GCF_053455715.1. Taxonomy (NCBI): domain Eukaryota; kingdom Metazoa; phylum Chordata; class Chondrichthyes; order Rajiformes; family Arhynchobatidae; genus Rhinoraja; species Rhinoraja longicauda. Next base: position 10,770,940 of record NC_135983.1, read on the forward strand.
TTTGGCAGCTGGATGATTTGGGATTTTGGATGATCAGCCATGATCATATTGAATGGTGGTGCCGGTTCGAAGGGCCGAATGGCCTACTCATGCACCTATTTTCTATGTTTCTATGTTTATCTCAGAGACCAAACGCAGGCTGGATCTTGCTTTCAGAAGTGACCATGAGTCCTGAACCACCTGTCAGTTTAATTCTCTGTCATAATCCCACTCTGGTCTCTCTGTCTTTGGTTTACTTCATTAATCTTTTATCCCTTGTAAATAAATGAAAATATGGCAAGTATTTTTATCGGAGCGGTTCCATAGTCTTACAGTGGCGCAGCCGGTAGAGCCGCTGCGTCACGGCGCCAGAGACCCAGGTTCGATCCTGACCCCGGGTGCTGTCTGAGTGGAGTTTGCACCTTCTCCCTGTGACAGCGTGGGTTTTGTCTGGGTGCTCGGGTTTACTCCCACGTCGCCAAGACGTGGGGGGTTTTAGGTTAACTGGTCGACGTTAATTGCCCCTTATATGCCAGGCGAGGATGCGAAAGAGGGATAACATAGAAGTAGTGTGAACAGGAGATCGATGGTCGGCGTGGATTCAGTGAGCGGAAGGGTCTGTTTCCATGTTGAATTTGTAAAACTAAGGCCAATATTGCGAATGAAATAGGTTCAACATGATGAATTCAAGTCGTTATTAAAAGAACTATCAACCACCCCCCCCTCTCATGCAATCAGTTTGGGCATGGCCATCAAAATGTTCTGAATTGGCCACAGTTTAAGAAAATGGCCACAGTTTAAGAATAAGGGGTAGGCCATTTAGAACGGAGATGAGGAAAAACTTTTTCAGTCAGAGAATTGTGAATCTGTGGAATTCTCTGCCTCAGAAGGCAGTGGAGGCCAATTCTCTAAATGCATTCAAGAGAGAGCTAGATAGAGCTCTTAAGGGTAGCGGTGTCAGGGGGTATGGGGAGAAGGCAGGAACGGGGTACTGATTGAGAATGATCAGCCATGATCACATTGAATGGCGGTGCTGGCTCGAAGGGCCGAATGGCCTACTCCTGCACCTATTGTCTATTGTCTATAATTATGGTTCAGTTAACTGGGAAATATTAGCTGTAGTCCAGTGCGCAAATAGCTGCAAGAAAGAAAATCATCTTTCAGTAATAGATAATTATTCTGAATGGCATTTTAGATTAAGACCAGATGCCATTCAAACTCCATCCATGCAATTCTTTTTTTAGTTTAGTTTAGTTTAGTTTAATTTAGAGATACAGCACAGAAACAGGCCCTTCAGCCCACCGAGTCCATGCCGACCAGCAATCCCCGTGCACTAACACTGTCCTACACTAGGGACAATTTTTTTACATACCAAGCCAATTAACCAACAAACCTGTACGTCTTTGGAGTGTGGGAGGAAACCGGAGATCTCGGAGCAAACCCACGCAGGTCACGGGGAGAACGTACAAACTCCGTAGAAACAAGTAGTCAGGATCGAACCCGGGTCTCTGGTGCTGTGAGGCAGCAACTCGACCGCTGTGCCACCAGATGGCCCTTTTGATTTCCATGTAATGCCTGCCAGCAATCTGCTTTAATGGTTGTGGATAATTGTGCAGAATACTGATGCGATAAAGGAACACAAGATTCCAACTTCCTGGCAGACCAATGCATCGTCAACAGTGCCCCAGGATCGTGCTCTCACCTGTCAACTTGCCCCACCTGAAATTTGTTCAACGTGACTTCAGTTCTGGTCACCCCCATTACAGGAAGGATGTGGGGGCTTTGGAAAGGGTGCAAAGGAGGCTTACCAGAATGATGCCTGGATTGGAGGATGTTGGCTACAGGGAGAGGTTGGACAGACGTGGATTGTTTTCACTGGAACGTCAGAGGTTTGCGGGGAGACCTGGTAGAAGTATATCAAATACAGAGAGGGATAGATAGGGGTAGATAGTGAGGACCATTCTCCCCACGAAGAAAAAAATCATGGACAAGAGGGCATAGCTTTAACGTGAGAGAGGGAAAGTTTAAAGGAGAGGTGCAGAGCAAGTGTTTTCACACAGAGGGTGATACAGAGGTTCACCTGCACCTCCTCCAACCTCATCTATTGCATCCACTGCTCCAGACCTATTTACATCGGCGAAACCAAACGCAGGCTCGGCGATCAGTCTGAAGAAGGGTCTCGACCCGAAACGTTGCCCATTCCTTCTCTCCTGAGATGCTGCCTGACCTGCTAAGTTACTCCAGCATTTTGTGAATACCTTCAATTTGTACCAGCATCTGCAGTTATTTTCTCACACAGAGGGTGGTCAGTTCCTGGAACACCTTGCCAGGGGTGGTGGTTGAGGCAGATACGACAGTGGCATTCAAGAGACTTTCGGATGGGCACATGGATATGCAGGGAATGGAGGGGTATGGATTATATGCAGACAGAGAAGAGTTGGTTTTGGCATCATGACCAGCACAGACATTGTGGGCTGAAGGGCCTGTTCCCGTGCTTTGGTTTGGTTTAGTTTAATTTAGTTTAGTTTAGTTTAGAGATGCAGCGTGGAAACAGGCCCTTCGGCCCACAGAGTCCACACCGACCAGCGATCCCCGCACATTAACACAAGCCTACACACGCTAGGGACAATTTACACTTATACCAAGTATACAAACCCAAGCCAATTAACCTACAAACCTGTACGTCTTTGGAGTGTGGGAGGAAACCGAAGATCTTGGAGAAAACCCACGCGGACACTGGGAGAACGTACAAACTCCGTACAGACAGCACTTGTAGCCGGGATCGAACCCGGGTCTCCGGCGCTGTAAGGCAGCAACTCTACCGTTGCGCCACCGTGCCGCTCTGTACTGTTCTATGTTGTAGAACACACTAAATTGTTCAAAACTGTTTGTGCCGCTTTAAATGTGTAATAAAGCCAAACAAGGTTGTGTGCGGTTGAAGGGATTGTGTGTGTTTCTTGTTGGAATTCTGCTCCGCAGAGAACTGGGCCAGACGGTCTTAACACAATTTATCCTGATGTGGTGCCACTTCCCTGGTGTAATGGCATTGATATGTGTGGGACCCATCAGTTACTCACTGACACATATTGGATCAATGGATCTTATTATTCGCAGTAAAGCAAAGAGTACATCACATTATTTAAACTGAGTGCATTGCAACATTGTTTTTCTCTTTTAAAGATCTTTCCCCGGTCAATTAAAAATCCCGTTGCCTATTATCCTGATCACCAATTGAAACCCCTTGGCACAGATATCTTCTCGTTCGGTGTCCCTGATGCTGTCGCCCAATTGAAAGATACAGGAAGGAAACAGGCCCTTCGGCCCATTGAGTTCATACTGACCATCCGTCATCCGTTCACACTAGTTCTATGCTATTCCACTTTTGCATCCACTCCCTGCACACTCAGGGCAATTAGCCTGTCAGGGTGATAGAGGTTATGGGGAGAAGGCAGGAGGATGGGGTTAGGAGGGAGAAATAGATCAGCCATGATTGAATGGCCGAGTAGACTTGATTGGCCAATCTTTAGAAACTACAAGGTTTCAAAGGAATGTATTGGTCCAGGGCGATTTGGACAATTACACTGGGACGTGGAGATGGAGCCGCCTTGGATCAGTAATGATCAGTAGTTGAGAGTTTAGAGATACAGCACGAAAACAGGCCCTTCAGCCCTCCAAGTCCATGCTGCCCATTGATCACCTGTTCATACTCGTTCCATGTTATTCCACTTTCTCATTCACTCCCTGCACAATTTAAAAAAGCCAATTCATCTACATACCTGCACGTCTTTGGGATGTGGGAGGAATCCAGAGCACCTACTCTTGGGTGCTGTCTGTGTGGAGTTTGCATGTTCTCCCCCTGGCCGCATGGGCTTCCTCCCGGTGCTCTGGTTTCCTCCCACATCCCAAAGACGCGCGGGTCGTTAGATTCATTGACCTCTAAACATTGCCCCAAATGTGTTGGGTGTGGACGTGAGAGTGTGAGAACAGAGAACTAGTAAGCACAGTGGTGGGTGGCCATGGACTAGTATGCACAGTAGTGGCCATGGACTAGAATGCACAGTAGTGGACATGGACTAGTATGCACAGTAGTGGCCATGGACTAGTATGCACAGTAGTGGCCATGGACTAGTATGCACAGCAGTGGCCATGGACTAGTATGCACAGTGGTGACCATGGACTAGTATGCACAGTAGTGGCCATGGACTAGTATGCACAGTAGTGGCCATGGACTAGTATGCACAGCAGTGGCCATGGACTAGTATGCACAGTAGTGGCCATGGACTAGTATGCACAGTAGTGGCCATGGACTAGTATGCACAGTGGTGGGTGGCCATGGACTAGTATGCACAGTAGTGGCCATGGACTAGTATGCACAGTGGTGACCATGGACTAGTATGCACAGTAGTGGCCATGGACTAGTATGCACAGTAGTGGCCATGGACTAGTATGCACAGTAGTGGCCATGGACTAGTATGCACAGTAGTGGCCATGGACTAGTATGCACAGTAGTGGCCATGGACTAGTATGCACAGTAGTGGCCATGGACTAGTATGCACAGTAGTGGCCATGGACTAGAATGCACAGTAGTGGCCATGGACTAGTATGCACAGTAGTGGCCATGGACTGGTATGCACAGTAGTGGCCATGGACTAGTATGCACAGCAGTGGCCATGGACTAGTATGCACAGCAGTGGCCATGGACTAGTATGCACAGTAGTGACCATGGACTAGTATGCACAGTAGTGGCCATGGACTAGTATGCACAGTAGTGGCCATGGACTAGTATGCACAGCAGTGGCCATGGACTAGTATGCACAGTAGTGGCCATGGACTAGTATGCACAGTTGTGGCCATGGACTACTATGCACAGTAGTGGCCATGGACTAGTATGCACAGTGGTGGGTGGCCATGGACTAGTATGCACAGTAGTGGCCATGGACTAGTATGCACAGTGGTGACCATGGACTAGTATGCACAGTAGTGGCCATGGACTAGTATGCACAGTAGTGGCCATGGACTAGTATGCACAGTAGTGGCCATGGACTAGTATGCACAGTGGTGACCATGGACTAGTATGCACAGTAGTGGCCATGGACTAGTATGCACAGTAGTGGCCATGGACTAGTAAGCACAGTGGTGGCCATGGACCTTGTGTATAGAAAGGCCCATTTCCATGCTGCATCTCGAAATGAAACTAAACTATTACACCAGCTCCAGTTCAATATCCCTACATTTTAAAGCCGGAATAGGAAATACATTTGAGAAGGGTCCCGACCTGAAACTTCGCCCATCTATGTTCTCCACAGATGCTCCAGCACTTTGTGTCTTTGTAAACCAGCATCTTCAGTTCTTTGTCTCCCCCTATCTAACCAATTCTCTTATTCCTTTGTTACAAAGCATGGTAATTTACAACAGGATATGTCGAGGTTTTAACCAGTTTCTCTCAGAGACAGCGCGATCGGTTTGCAATATGGTCTGTGGTCAGTGTTCATGATTGGAAGGAACGGGTGAATCTGTGCCTGGCCCTTCTTCCACTGCTGGCATCATGCCTGAGTCCCGTCTCGATCAAATGATAGAGGCTGATAACTAAAGTTCCTGAGCATAGTCATAGAAGCATACAGCGTGGAAACACGCCCTTCGGCCCAACTTGCGCACACCGACCAACATGTCCCATCGACACCAATCCCACCTGCCTGCGTTTGGCCCATATCACCCTAAACCTATCCTATCCAGGTACCTGTCTAAATGCTTCTTAAACGTTGCGATAGCATTTGCCTCAACTACCCCCTGCGGCAGCTCGTTCCATACACACCCACCTTTTGTGTAAAAAAGTTACCCCTCAGGTTCCTCTCATCTTAAACCTATGTCTTCTTCTCGATTCCCCTACTCTGCGCGAGAGACTGTGTGTTTTACCCAATCTATTCCTCTCAAAATTTTGTACACCTCCATATGATCACCCCTCATCTTCCTGCGCTCCAAGGAATAGAGTCCCAGCCTGCTCAACATCTCCCTATAGCTCAGGCTCGCTGGCAGCATTCTCGTGAACCTTCTCTGCACCCTTTCCAGCTTGACAACATCTTTCCTATAAACTAGTGACCAAAACTGAACACAATGTGGCCTCACCGATGTCTGACATAACTGCAAGATGACCTCCCAACTTCTATACTCAACACTCTGACTGATGAAGGCCAATGTTCCGAAAGCCTTTGCCCACCTGTCTACCTGTAATGCCACTTTCAAGGAATGTTCTTTCGGTAGGAGTGCAGATACTATAGTTCCCTGAAAAGCAGATGACACCAAAACTGGGTGCATAGTGAAGAAGGCCGTCTCAGATTATAACAGGACCCTGATACTTGCCACAGAATGCTGTGGAGGCCGTCAATGGAGATTTCTTAAGGCAGAGGTAGATAGATTCTTGACTTGTACGGGTGTTAGAGGTTATGGGGAGAAGCCAGGAAAATGGGGTTAGGAGGGAGAGATAGATCAGCCACGATTGAATGGCGGAGTAGACTTGATGGGCTGAATGCTCCTATCACTTATGGACTTACGAACATGATAAACTACGTGTATGGGTGAAGGAATGGCTGGTGGAATTTAACTCAGACCAGAATGAAGCGAAACATATTGAGAAATTAAATTACTGTCAACTATTTTGGGAAGTTAAATCTATTCAATGACACAGGAAATGCACAGTAGTTGGGTGAACCCTGAGGAGCGCCGTTGAACGGAAACCCTGGGGTACAAATGCAAAGTTCCCTGAAGGTGGTGACACAGGTAGATAGGGCGGCAGAGAAGGCATGTGGCATGCTTGCTTTCATCAGCTGACGACTAGCGTTGGGAAGGTAGACACAAAATGCTGGAGTACCTCAGCGGGTCAGGCAGCATCTCGGGAGAGAAGGAATGGGTGACGTTTCGGGTCGAGACCCTCCTTCAGACTGAGTTGGGCTGTCTTGTTCGATGTACACAACCTTGGTGAGACCACACTTGGAATATTGTGCTCCGTTTTAGTTGCCACAGCACAGGAAAGATGCGACCCCGAAGGGCGCCCACCAGAAACGCCACCGACGAAGGGCCCCGACCGGAAAGGTCACCTGTCCATGTCCTCCAGGGATGCTGCCCGACCCACTGCGTTACTCCAGCACTTTGTGTACTTTTTTGTAAAAAAGCTTCTGCATCCTTTGTTTCAACAATAAACTGGACGACCTAAAAGGGTTCGTGAGGATATTTCTGTTAACCAGCACCTGCAGTTCCTTGCGTCTTCACAAGGATATCGCCTGGATTGGAGAGCAAGTGTTAAAAGGAGAGACTGAAGAGGCTGGATCTCTTTTCCCTGGAGGCTGGCAAGGTAGAGGTATATAAAACCACGAGAGATAGAGAGAGGGGAGATAGCCAGTGGCTGTTTCCCATGCAGTCGTTGTAAAACTGGACGGCATAGGTTTAAGGTGAGAGTGAGGAGGTTTAAAAGGGATCTGAGGTGTAAAAGTTTTGAAACAAAAGTAGTTGGTATCTGGAATGAGCTGCCAGAGGAGGCGGCGAAGGCTGGAACAGTAACAACACTTGAATTAGCAAGGAGACAGAGTGAGATGAGGACAGGAAGAAATACAGATGGTGGTTTACAAAAAAATGCTGGAGTAACTCAGTGGGCTTGTATACACTGGAATTTAGAAGGATGAGGGGGGATCTTATTGAAACATATAAGATAATTAGGGGATTGGACACATTAGAGGCAGATAACATGTTCCCAATGTTGGGGGAGTCCAGAACAAGGGGCCACAGTTTGAGAATAAGGGGTAGGCCATTTAGAACGGAGATGAGGAAGAACTTTTTCAGTCAGAGGGTGGTGAAGGTGTGGAATTCTCTGCCTCAGAAGGCAGTGGAGGCCAGTTCGTTGGATGCTTTCAAGAGAGAGCTGGATAGAGCTCTTAAGGATAGCGGAGTGAGGGGGTATGGGGAGAAGGCAGGAACGGGGTACTGATTGATAGTGATCAGCCATGATCGCATTGAATGGCGGTGCTGGCTCGAAGGGCTGAATGGCCTACTCCTGCACCTATTGTCTATTGTCTATTGTCTATTGTCAGGCAGCATCTCTGGAGGACATGGATAGGTTGAAGTTTTGGGTCGGGCCCTTTTTCAGACTGATTGTAGTCGGGGAGGGAAAGCTGGATGAGAGGTGGGGCCGGGACAAAGCCTGGCAAGCGATGGGTGGAGACAGGTGAGTGGGATCAGTATAGCTGGCATGGTGCTTGGCATAGATGCTGTGGGCCTAAAGGCCCGTTTCCGTTTCTTTACACCAGTCCGTCTCCATGTGCCCATCAAAACGGTGGAAGGAAAAGTAAATGGACGTTTGATCTTTCTCAGCTATGAATTCCTGTGTTCTAAGTACTTTGTACATTGACAGTGAATGTGTATTATCTTAATGCAGGAATCTATCACCATCAATGGGACAATAGACAATAGACAATAGACAATAGACAATAGGTGCAGGAGTAGGCCATTCAGCCCTTCGAGCCAGCACCGCCATTCAATGCGATCATGGCTGATCACTCTCAATCAGTACCCCGTTCCTGCCTTCTCCCCATACCCCCTCACTCCGCTATCCTTAAGAGCTCTATCCAGCTCTCTCTTGAAAGCATCCAACGAACTGGCCTCCACTGCCTTCTGAGGCAGAGAATGCCACACCTTCACCACTCTCTGACTGAAAAAGTTCTTCCTCATCTCCGTTCTAAATGGCCTACCCCTTATTCTTAAACTGTGGCCCCTTGTTCTGGACTCCCCCAACATTGGGAACATGTTTCCTGCCTCTAATGTGTCCAATCCCTTAATTATCTTATATGTTTCAATAAGATCCCCCCTCATCCTTCTAAATTCCAGTGTATACAAGCCCAATCGCTCCAGCCTTTCAACATACGACAGTCCCGCCATTCCGGGAATTAACCTAGTGAACCTACGCTGCACGCCCTCCATAGCAAGAATATCCTTCCTCAAATTTGGAGACCAAAACTGCACACAGTACTCCAGGTGCGGTCTCACCAGGGCCCGGTACAACTGTAGAAGGACCTCTTTGCTCCTATACTCAACTCCTCTTGTTACGAAGGCCAACATTCCATTGGCTTTCTTCACTGCCTGCTGTACCTGCATGCTTCCTTTCATTGACTGATGCACTAGGACACCCAGATCTCGTTGAACTCCCCCTCCTCCTAACTTGACACCATTCAGATAATAATCTGCCTTTCTATTCTTACTTCCAAAGTGAATAACCTCACACATATCTACATTAAACTGCATCTGCCATGTATCCGCCCACTCACACAACCTGTCCAAGTCACCCTGCAGCCTTATTGCATCTTCCTCACAATTCACACTACCCCCCAGCTAGTATCATCTGCAAATTTGCTAATGGTACTTTTAATCCCTTCGTCTAAGTCATTAATGTATATCGTAAATAGCTGGGGTCCCAGCACCGAACCTTGCGGTACCCCACTGGTCACTGCCTCCCATTCCGAAAGGGACCCATTTATCCCCACTCTTTGCTTTCTGTCTGTCAACCAATTTTCTATCCATGTCAGTACCCTACCCCCAATACCATGTGCCCTAATTTTGCCCACTAATCTCCTGTGTGGGACCTTGTCGAAGGCTTTCTGAAAGTCGAGGTACACCACATCCACTGACTCTCCCCTGTCAATTTTCCTAGTTACATCCTCAAAAAATTCCAGTAGATTTGTCAAGCATGATTTCCCCTTCGTAAATCCATGCTGACTCGGAATGATCCCGTTACTGCTATCCAAATGCTCAGCAATTTCGTCTTTTATAATTGACTCCAGCATCTTCCCCACCACTGATGTCAGACTAACTGGTCTATAATTACCCGTTTTCTCTCTCCCTCCTTTCTTAAAAAGTGGGATAACATTTGCTATCCTCCAATCCACCGGAACTGATCCTGAATCTATAGAACATTGAAAAATGATCTCCAATGCTTCCACTATTTCTAGAGCCACCTCCTTAAGTACCCTGGGATGCAGACCATCAGGCCCTGGAGATTTATCAGCCTTCAGTCCCATCAGTCTACCCCAAACCATTTCCTGCCTAATGTGGATTTCCTTCAGTTCCTCCATCACCCTAGGTTCTCCGGCCCCTAGAACATTTGGGAGATTGTGTGCATCTTCCTCAGTGAAGACAGATCCAAAGTAACGGTTTAACTCGTCTGCCATTTCTTTGTTCCCCATAATAAATTCCCCTGTTTCTGTCTTCAAAGGACCCACATTTGCCTTGACTATTTTTTTCCTCTTCACGTACCTAAAAAAAACTTTTGCTATCCTCCTTTATATTATTGGCTAGTTTACCCTCGTACCTCATCTTTTCTCCCCGTATTGCCTTTTTAGTTAACTTTTGTTGCTCTTTAAAAGAGTCCCAATCCTCTGTCTTCCCACTCTTCTTTGCTATGTTATACTTCCTCTCCTTAATTTTTATGCTGTCCCTGACTTCCCTTGTCAGCCACAGGTGTCTCTTACTCCCCTTAGAGTCTTTCCGCCTCTTTGGAATAAATTGATCCTGCAACCTCTGCATTATTCCCAGGAATACCTGCCATTGCTGTTCTACCATCTTCCCTGCTAGGGCCTCCTTCCAGTCAATTTTGGCCAGCTCCTGCCTCATGCCTCTGTAATCCCCTTTGCTATACTGTAATACCGACACTTCCGATTTTCCCTTCTGCCTTTCCATTTGCAGAGTAAAACTTATCATGTTGTGATCACTGCCTCCTAATGGCTCTTTTACCTCTAGTCCCCTTATCAGATCAGGATCATTACACAACACTAAATCCAGAATTGCCTTCTCCCTGGTAGGCTCCAGTACAAGCTGTTCTAAGAATCCATCTCGAAGGCACTCTACAAACTCTCTTTCCTGGGGTCCATTTCCAACCTGATTTTCCCAGTCTACCTGCATGTTGAAATCTCCCATAACCACCGTAGCATTACATTTTTGACACGCCAATTTTATCTCCTGATTCAACTTGCACCCTATGTCGAGGCTACTGTTTGGGGGCCTATAGATAACTCCCATTAGGGTCTTTTTACCCTTACAATTTCTCATTTCTATCCATACTGATTCAACATCCCCTGATTCTATGTCACCCCTTGCAAGGGAATGAATATCATTCCTTACCATCAGAGCAACCCCACCCCCTCTGCCCACCTGTCTGTCTTTTCTATACGTTGTGTACCCCTGAATATTCAGTTCCCAGCCCTGGTCCTCTTGTAGCCATGTCTCAGTGATCCCTACAACATCATACTTGCCCATGACTAACTGAGCCTCAAGCTCATCTACTTTATTTTTTATACTACGCGCATTTAAGTACAACACTTTAACTTCTGTATTCACCTCCCCTCTCACATCGGTCACAATTGGCCCTGCCCTTAATTTCTTTTCCCCTCTAGAACTTCTGTTCCCATTCTTCCGAGAGTCTTTTGCAATATCTCCTGTATTCCAGCACCGCCATTCAATGTGATCATGGCTGATCATTCTCAATCAGTACCCCATTCCTGCCTTCTCCCCATACCCCCTGACTCCGCTATCCGCTATCCATCTCTCTCTTGAATGCATTCAGAGAATTGGCCTCCACTGCCTTCTGAGAATTCCACAGATTCACAACTCTTTGACTGAAAAAGTTTTTCCTCATCTCAGTTCTAAAACAGATTTGGTGACAAATAAAAACTTGCATTTATTTGACCTCAAGATGTTCCATTGTGGTTTTGTAAGTATGAGGTACTTTCTGAAGTGCAATGACTGTTACTGTGTAGGAGATGTAGGCCAGCGAGACCCTAAACAATGGAACTTTCACACCTCGCAAGAGATCAATCCATTAGCGGCTCATCTGACCTACAGCACCTTTGTCACTACATGGTTACACGGTGGCGCAGCGGTAGAGTTGCTGCCTTACAGCGCCAGAGACCCAGGTTCGATCCTGACTGTCTGTGCGGAGTTTGTAATGTTCTCCCTGTGACTCTGGGGGGTTTCGCCGGATGCTGCCAGGCCCGCTGTTACTCGAGAAATAATGGAACTTCCAGTTACTAAGGCCCCTCTTCTTATCTCCCTGCTCACCTTGGAGAAGCCTTACCATTGCAAAACTAATTCCGACAACTAATTGTTGCAAAGAGCAGAATATGGAGTATAGAGGTTGAGAGGTCAGGCTGCAGTTATATAAGTCAAGTCAAGTCAAGTCAATTTTATTTGTATAGCACATTTAAAAACAACCCACGTTGACCAAAGTGCTGTACATCTGATTAGGAAAAGAAAAAAAAGAAACAACATACAGTGGCAGATATATGACGTTATATAAGATGTTATATAAGACATTGGTGTTCAGTTTTGGTTACAACTAGTGCAAGTGGACCCGTTGGGCCCAAACCTCTCCTGCATTGGTGCAGCACCCTCTCCTCCACCCTTCCCCCCCTTCCCTCTTCCCATCCCCCTCAATCCCCCTTATCCTCCTCCCCCTCCCTCCCTCCCTCCCCCCTTCCTCAACCCCCTCTCTCCCTCCTTCCACCTCCCTCCCTAGGAGATAGATTTAAACTTTAAAATGTGAATAACTAAAAATATAACACCGATTTCAATGAAACATCTTCCATTAGCACCAAAGGGACGACGGTGAGTAAGGTGGGCCTAAAACTGTCGTGCTATCGTGTACCGTTTTCGCTGTAGTTCAGGAACAAACAAACAAACAAACGAGAGTTTTAGTATATAGATTTTGTGGGAGGATTAAAAGTGCATTTATAGACAGATGATTCACAACTCGAAGAATAATGGGGGAAAAAATGAACATTAAGAAAATCGATGCAAAATAGTAGCAGACATTGCTCAGCGAGGCAGGAAGCACTGTGGTGAGGGGTGTCAATGAATCAGATGTCCATATGTGCAGTATGTTTCCGATGGATCATGCTGCATGTGGGCTGGAGGAAGTTGCTCAAGTGCCAAACACAACAAGCTCATGGTTGTGTGGTTTACATGACAACAAAAGAATTTCCCTGCGCTCATTGTGTCAAGGACTATAAATAAAAGTTTTGCAACGATGGTTCTGTGAGAGGTGTTCGGGGGGATTTTGCCCACATGAGAGCTGACCGATCGTCTCATTCTCCGTTTGTTGTGGGTGTTTTTGGTCCACGATTGGCAGTTTCCGAAGGATGTGTAGGAAGGAACTGCGGATGCTGGCTTACACCGAGGATGGACACAAAATGGCTGTAGTAACACAGCGGGTCAGGCAGCATCTCTGGAAAAAAGGAATCTCCAGAGATGCTGCCTGACCCGCTAAGTTTAGTTTAGTTTAGTTTAGAGATTCAGCGCGGAAACAGGCCCTTCGGCCCATCAAGTCCGCACCGACCAGCGATCCCCGCACACTAACACTATTGTACACACACGAGGGACAATTTTACATTTATACCAAGCCAATTAACCTACAAACCTGTACGTCTTTGGAGTGTGGGAGGAATCCAAAGATCTCGGAGAAAACCCATGTAGGTCACGGGGAGAACGTACAAACTGTACAGAGAGCACCCGTGGTCAGGATCGAACCCAGGTCTCTGGCGCTGTAAGCTCTATAAGGCAGCAACTCTACCGCTGCGCCACCGTGCCGCCGTCACTCCAGCATTTTGTGCCTAGTTTACGAAGGGATATGGATTATGTGCGGGCAGATAAGAATCAATCTCGGTATGGTATTCACCATGGGCGCCGTGGGCTGACTGACTGATTCCTCTGCTTCACTGTTCTACGTTCCATTATCACTTTCCTAACACAACAAACTAAACGTGCCTCATGACCAATTTCTGGGCAAGGATATTTTAAATTGTGCAACCAACAAATGATATGCAGAAAACACTTTGCGCATTAAAAGTGAATGGGGATCAGGAAAAGAAACATACCAGGGAAAGGATTAATGGGGAAAAAAAGTACATTGTGGAAAATACGTGTGGGTTTTATATACGTACAGTATATATATATTATGGGAGGATTAAAAGTGCTTTTTTATACATGTGGACACATTCTTCATAAGCCGAAGTGTAATGAAGAAAAAAATGAACATTAAGAAAATCCAAGCGTTGAAGATTGAGGGGGAGACTTGATAGAAGAATGTAAAATGATGAGAAGCAGAGATAGGGTAGTCAGACAGAACCATTTTCCCGCTGTGGACATGTCCTACAGTGGAGGGCATGTACTGGTGAGAGGGGGAAACTATAATGGAAATGTGCACCGGAAGAGTTTTATACAGAGGATGGTGGGGGCCTGGAACATATTGCCAAAGGTGGTTGTGGAGGCAGATCGGGGAGTGGCGTTGAAGAGGCTTTTGGATAGGCACGTGGAAGTGCAGGGAATGGAGCGATATGGATCATGGCAGTATGGCAGATGAGATCAGCTCAGCTAGCCATCAGGTTCGGCATAAACATTATGAGCCATAGGGCCCATTCCTGTGCGGTACAGTTCTATGTTCTATGTTCTCAAATAGCAGATGGCTATTTGAGTGCAGGAGTCCAGGCATCGAGTTACAATGGTACACCTCACTGAAATATTGTGTGCAATTCTGGTCACTTAACTATAGGAAGGATCTCATTGAACTGATTTGGGTTTAGGAAAGATTCACAAGGGTGTTACTGGTACTGGAGGGCATGTGAATCAAGGACAGACTGCATACAATGGTGCTTTTTTCCTCTCGAGTTCAGAAGGCTGAGAGATCTTTTAGAGCTATACAAATTCCTGAGGGGCAAAGATAAGGTGGATGGTTACAGTCTTTTGCTCAGTGTGGAGGTGAACCAAAACTAGAAGTGACTTTGACAGCCTTGCGTTTCCTTTTCACCTCTAACCTTTGTCATCTACTCCGCCCAATAGACCCTTCCTCACCTGTATCCACCTATCACTTGCCCGACTTTGCCTCGTCCCCAGCTCTCTTTTCCAGCTTTCTACCACCCCCTACCATAATCAGGGTGAAGACCCGAAACGCCGCCTGTCCGTCCCTCTGCAGAAGCTGCCTGGCTCGCTGAGTTCCTCCGGCACTTGGTGCTTTCCTCTTTCACCGACACTTACACACTCACCTGCAACTCACTCCTTGCACAGAGCAGCTGTGTAGGGGAAGGTTACAGTTGACAATGTGCAGGACTACTGAACCATGGCATAAGGCACAGGTTACACAAACTGGGGGAATGTTGGATTAGAGAATAAAACCACAGCGAGCCCAGGACATGATGGAATAAACACAGAAAATGCTGCAACGACCCCTGTGTGGAGAGAGAGAGGCAGTTAATGCCTTAGGTTGGTGACAATGTTAATGCCTTAGGTTAGTGACATTATTAATGCCTTCGGTTGGTGACAATGTTAATGCCTTAGGTTAGTGACATTATTAATGCCTTCGGTTGGTGACAATGTTAATGCCTTAGGTTAGTGACATTATTAATGCCTTCGGTTGGTGACAATGTTAATGCCTTAGGTTAGTGACATTATTAATGCCTTCGGTTGGTGACAATGTTAATGCCTTAGGTTAGTGACATTATTAATGCCTTCGGTTGGTGACAATGTTAATGCCTTCGGTTGGTGACATTGTTGAATTCCCCTGTCTGTTCCTCTCTCCACAGAACTCACAAGATCATAGATTATAAATCATAGGAGAAATAGGCCATTCGGCCCATTGAGTCTGTTCCACCATTCAATTAAGGCTGATCTATTTTTTCCCTCTCAACCCCATTCTCCTGCCTTCTCCCCATAACCTTTGAGTTAGCAAAAGCAGCACATGAAGATCTAGTATCGAATCATTAATCTGCCAAACATAACTGAAATTACCTTTCTGAATCATGATGACCAAACTCTCTTTAGCTCTGTGGAATTCTCTGCCTCAGAGGGCAGTGGAGGCCAATTCTCTGAATACATTCAAGAGAGAGCTGGATAGAGCTCTTAAGGATAGCGGAGTCAGGGGGTATGGGGAGAAAGCAGGATCGGGGTACTGATTGAGAATGATCAGCCATGATCACATTGAATGGTGGTGCTGGCTCGAAGGGCCGAATGGCCTACTCCTGCACCTATTGTCTATTGTCTATTATGAGCCTTTAAGAGTTAAAAATACTATTGCTCATTGGGTGGTGCAGCGGTAGAGTTGCTGCCTTACAACGCCAGAGACCAGGGTTCGATCCTGACTACGAGTGCTGTCTGTATGGAGTTTGTACCTTCTCCCTGTGATTGCGTGGTTTTGTTTCCAGGTGCTCCGGTTTCCTCCCACGCTCCAACGATGTGCTGGTTTGTAGATTAATTGGCTTCGGTAAAATAGTTTTTTTAAATTGTCCTTAGTGGACTTGGTGGACCGAAGGGCCTGTTTCCGCGCTGTATCTCTAAACTAAACTAAACTAAACTCATATTTCATGGAAAGGCAAGGAAGATAAAAATAGCCAAAGAATCCAGCTGGTTTGCCCTGCCACAGGAATTCTGCATCAGATTAGTTCATAGACGCTTCTTTGATGAAGTGGTATCCAACAGAAATGTAAACATTTTACCAGCAATGTGTTGGCAGAAAAGAAAATAGGCAAATAAACTTTTTCCACCTTCTTCGCACTTAGCAAAAATCAATCCAGAAATTCTTGTTGAGTGTGGCATTCCGTGGTGTGTCAAAAATAAGGACGGGTGGTTCAGGGACAGTTTCTTCCCAGCCGTCATCAGGCAACTGACCCGACCAACAACTAGAGAGCAGTCCTGAGCTACCATCTACCTCATTTCGAGACCCGCCGACTATCTTTAATCAGAACTTTATCTTGCACTAAACGTTATTCCCTTTATCGTGTATCTGTACAATGTGGACGGCTCGATCGGAATCGTGCATTGTTTTCTCGATGACTGGTTAGCGCGCGACAAAAGCTTTTCACTGTACCTCGGTACACGTGACAATAAACTAAACTGAATCTTCACAGTCCTTTTGGAATGTACACACCAGATGCAGCAACAACCTGCCCAGCTTGTGGCCAGGTGAGACTTTTCCAAGCCATTGTCCGACAGAGTGATATTTTCCCCGTAAAGTCCTGCGTGGCGTTTAAAACGTTGGCTGTTGACCACATTCAGAGCTGTACGATGTAACTAACGCAACCCGCCTCCCGGCCCGGGCGGCCGCCATTGGTGGAGCGGGAGCACGTGGCCGCTGACTGGGTGAGGTCACGTGGGGCGCGGGGCGGTGACGTCACCCTTTGTCCCTTATTTGGGGGTGAGGAAGTTGGCAACCCCACTAGTACAGGTCAAGAGTGGTCCCGTACGGGACAAACTAACTTAGCCCAAAATATGGGATGTCCCGGCTAATACGGGACAGTTGGCAACCCTAATCACAAGAGAAAGGTTGGCCTGGCTGACTGGAAAATCCTACATAAATCAAATACTTACCTTTCTACTTTAAGTAAGTGGTTCAACTTCAGTACATTAATGAGGGATTGGGAAAGTCATGCGACAAATAGTTTTTGCATTTGTCGTTTTCAAAACTAGCTCACAAGCTCCACCTGCCTGGCACTACACAACACGCAAATATCTTTTACTTGCATGTCCTATTTCTGATCGTTTTTGTATCTCCTGTTCCTAAGGTCACACTTCGGCATTGTTCTCCCTGGGTCGTTCCATTCTCCATCTAAACATAGAAAGGTAAACTACTTCAGCAGCCCGAGAAATAACACGACCACTATTACGCTTGCCGAGGCTTGAACTCAGTTTCTACGAAACTGTTTAAGGCCCTGAGATTACTGCCATTATTTTGAACAGATTTCCCTGCATTTAGCCTGAAGATCCCTTTCTCGGTCCAGTGCACACGTCACATTCAGGAGAAGAGGAAATATAATACGTCTGGAACTGAGTTATGATTAACACCGTCCCATCTTTCTTCGGTCCACTTATTTGCTGACAATGTCCCCCACTAGCCTTCAATATTGGCTCATTTTCTCCGATATCCCCAATGTTTTTTCTCACATCCATTACCAATGACAAATTCTCTCCCCTTTCATTATTATTTAACTCTGTTAATTCCAAAACCTACTCTTTCGTATTTCTACCTATCCCCATCTCTGAAATTCCAGCCTTCAGAGCACTCCCTTTTAATGACTCCCTGGTAGACAAAGTGAACTCAACAACACAAAGGATGGTGGGTGTATGGAACGAGCTGCCAGAGGAGGATGTTGAGGCAGGGACGATTGCAACGTTTAAGATACAATTAGACAGGCGCATGGATAGGGCAGGTTTGGAGGGATATGGGCCAAATGCACGCAGGTGGGACTGGTGTAGACGGGATACGTTGGGCGGTGTGGGCAAGTTGGGCCGAAGGGCCTGTTTGACTCTTTAAACCTCATTGAACCTTTATGCCTTCAGTTAAAACTGGGGGAAAATAAACAACTTGCTCTGGGTTGAAGCAGAAATAGCAAATGGTGCAGAAGCAGAGAACAGACACAGACTCCCGGGTAGTTGGCGCGCAAAAGGGAAGAAATAGCTCATCTTCAAGAAAGGCAAACATTGCAAGCGCTCTGTCTATCAATGTGATTAGAATCCTTGCAGCATGCTCCCTTGCAGGCATACGTGATTCAGCAGGAAACTAAATTAAATTCCTCTCATGACCAATAGTGTGTACAGAACTTCATCACAAAAATAATAAATACATTCAATGACTTAAAAATATAAATAATCATAGACTGACACACAGCACAGAAACAAGTTCATTGGTCCACCAAGTCTACTCTGACTGTCAAACGCCCATTCACACTGACCCCATTTTGTTCTTCCCACATTCCTACCAACTCCTCCAGCATCTACCACACACCCACACGCTAGGAGCAATGTACAGAGGCCAATTAACCAACCAAGCCCGCAGAGTATGTACGGCACAGTAACAGGCCCTTCAGCCCACCATGTCTGCACCAGCCACGATGCCAAATTAAACAAATCCCATCTGCCTGCACATGGTCTGTATTCATCCATCCCCACTTGTTCATGTGCCTGTCTAAATACCTCTTAATACCTCATGCAACTGCCTCCACCACCACCCCTGGCAGCACGTTCCAGCACACACCACTCTGAGTGAAAACACTTGCCTTGCAAATAGGACATAGAACAGAACAGCACAGTCCAGTCCCTTCAATGGTTCAACGGTACTTTCATCGTCACACGTGCAAAGTGCAATTGCACTGTGGAATTATTTTCTTACAAACAGCCCAGTAGAGTATTGCCATACCCAAGCACATCCCCCATTAGCAAGTGTACACAAATAGTCCATCGGTCACGTCTGCAAGGGACGCCACGTTTTGGTCCCGTTTTCAAAGTCCAGTCCGCGCTCTAGTTGGTATGAGCGGTGCCCATTCCAGGCAAGCCCCAGGCTTTTGTGGGCCTCTGACCATCGCCTTCCAGCGGGCCGACATCCCTCTCCTCGCCTGCCCACCTTTATCCCGCAATGCATGTGCCGAACATGATGGCAAGGCCAACTCTTATCTGCCTGCACATAATCCATATCCCCCCATCCCCTGCACTATTCATGCGTTTACCCAAACGTCTCTTAAATGCCACGATCATATCTGCCTTCACCACCACTCCTGCCAGCTCAACCCAGTCACCCATCGCCATCTGCGTAAAAAACCTACATCACTTTTAAACTTTCCCCCTCTCACCTACAGTCAAGAGTCATGAATGTTTTATTGTCATACGTACCCGAACGGAACAATAAAATTCTTACTTGCAGCAGCACGACAGGTTTGTAAAAGCCATGCCCTCTCGTGTTTGATATGTCCATCTAGTGTAAAACACTCTGACCGTCCACACTCTCTGCGTCTCTCTTAATTGTGTACACTTCTAGTATGTCTCTCCTTAGGCTCTGGACCTCCAGAGAAAGCAATCCAAGTGTGTTCATCCTCTCTCTCATGGAGCAGCATAGAGTCGTAGAATCACACAGCATGGAACAGTATCTGGAATCATACAGCAGGCCCTTCGGCCCAACTCATCCATGCCGTCCAAGGTCCCCATCTAAGCCAGTCCCATATGCCCGCATTTAGTCCATATACCTCTTAACCTGGCATATCTATGTACCTGTGCAAGTGTCTTTTAAGTGTTGTCATTGTACCTGCCTCAATTACCTCCTGTGGCAGCCTGTTCCATATATCCACCACCCTCTGAGTGTCCTTACAGTAGTAATACTCTCCCACCCAAGGATGGGGATATGGCAGCAAACCAGAACCATCTGGGGATAAGGGAGGAAGCTCTGGACCACCCAGATGAAACCTGCATGGTTAGAGGGGGGACATGAGAGCACCAGAGATCAGGATTGATCCTGGGTCGCTGGGGCTGTGAGGCAGCAGCTTTACTAGCTGTGGAACTGTGTTGCCATCGAAGGGATCGACAAGAGTCGCTGCCAAAACAAGGCAACCATCATCATCAGAAACTCACACGACCCTGGTGAAGCTCTCATTTCACTCCTGGAATCGGGAGGAAGGTCGAGGAGCCTGAAACTGTAACGTCCAGGTACAGGATCAACATCTTTCCAACAACCATCAGGCTTTTAAACTCGACAACCTCCAAATAAGCTCCTAACCGCATTGACTTGGGGGCATTGTTTTTGTCTTTGCACTATTACTATTTATTTGTCTGTCTGTGTGTTTGAGCGTGCATGCCTGTGTCTGTTTGTGTGTGTCTGTGTGTGTTTGTGCATGTGTCTGTGCGTGTGTGTGTCTGTGCGTGTGTGTGTGTGTGTGTCTGTGTGTGTGTGTGTGTGTGTGTGTGTGTGTGTGTCTGTGTGTGTGTCTGTGCGTGTGTCTGTGTGTGTGTGTGTGTGCATGTGTGTGTCTGTGTGTGTGTCTGTGCGTGTGTCTGTGTGTGTCTGTGTGTGTCTGTGTGTGTCTGTGTGTGTGTGCGTGTGTGTGTGTGTCAGTGTCTGTGTGTGTGCGCGTCTGTGTGTGTGTGTGTGCGTGTGTATCTGTGTGTGTCTGTGTGTGTGTGTGTGCGTGTGTATCTGTGTGTGTCTGTGTGTGTGTCTGTGTGTGTGTGTCTGAGTGTGTCTGTTGTGCTGCTATAAGTAAGAATTTCATTGTTCCATTTCAGGACATGTGGCAATATAACACTCTTGATTCCACAGATGGCAGTGGGGGCCAAGTCAATTGGAGCAAATTTGCCTGTTTAAGTCTGCAAATGCAGTAAATTCATCTTTGTACAGTCAATGGTAGTGGAGGATAGTGGTGGAATTCCCTTAGTCAGAGGGTGGTGAATCTGTGGAACTCTTTACCACAGAAGGACAGTGGATAATTTTGAGGAGGAGATTGACAGATTCTTGATTAGTACGGGTGTCAGGGGTTATGGGGGGAAGGCAGGAGAATGGGGTTAGGAGGGAGAGATAGATCAGCCATGATTGAATGGCGGAGTAGACTTGATGGGCCAAAAGGCCTAATTCTGCTGCTCTAGCCTATGAACATGACTTTTGACTAATTAATCATAATGTGATCATCCTCTGGACCCTGCTCTCCGCCCCACGCCCCGGAGGTCATCTCCTGGCTCTGATGCCCCTCACTGCCTCCAACTCAGTACACTCAGGCCCTGCCTCTGACCACATACACTCAGAGCCTGCCTCTGACCACATACACTCAGGCCCTTCCTCCGACCACATACACTCAGGCCCTGCCTCTAGGGTTGCCAACTGTCCTGTATTTGCCGGGACATCCCCTATTTTGGGCTAAATTGGTTTGTCCCGTACGGGACCACCCTTGTCCAATATTAGGCCCGGGGGGGAGCTGTAGGCCCGACGCTGTAGGCCCCGATGCTGTAGATCCCGACACTGTAGGCCCCGACACTGTAGGCCCCGACACTGTAACACTCTAGGTTTCGGACATTTTAGCTCCGGACAGTCTTGGTCTTGGATGAGAGGGGATCTTACCGAAACGTATAAGATTATTAAGGGTTGGACACGTTAGAGGCAGGAAACATGTTCCCAATGTTGGGGGAGTCCAGAACAAGGGGCCACAGTTTAAGAATAAGGGGTAGGCCATTTAGAACTGAGATGAGGAAAATCCTTTTCAGTCAGAGAGTTGTAAATCTGTGGAATTCTCTGCCTCAGAAGGCAGTGGAGGCCAATTCTCTGAATGCGTTCGAGAGAGAGCTAGATAGAGCTCTTAAGGATAGTGGAGTCAGGAGGTATGGGGAGAAAGCGGGAACGGGGTACTGATTGAGAATGATCAGCCATGATCACATTGAATGGCGGTGCTGGCTCGAAGGGCTGAATGGCCTCCTCCTGCACCTATTGTCTATTGTCTATTGTCCGGAGGCCCTGGCTCCACCTAATGGAGGTTGCATAGCAACCCGCCTCCTGGCCTGGGCGGCCGCCATTGGTGGTGCGGGAGCACGTGGCCGCTGGCTGGGTGAGGTCACGTGGGTCACGGGGCGGTGACGTCACCTTGTCCAGTATTTGGGAGTGAGATAGTTGGCAACCCTATCTGCCTCCACCCCTCCATACACTCAGGCCCTGCCTTCAACCACATCCATAAAGAGACAGCCACTATCAAATTCTTCCTGACCTCAAATCCAGTGTTGAGGCACTCAGATTTAAATACAGGTTGAATTCTCCAAACATGAAGTGTCAGGAGAGCAGTTTTTTCAACATTGTTTCACAAAGCCATTTCTGACCTATTAATAAGGTTTTAAATTAAAAACGGAATACAAGAGTTCTAAAGACTGACGGCACACACCAAATCACAGAGGTTCACGTGCACTTCTTCAAACCTTGTCTACTGCGCCTGGTGTTCCCGATGTGGCTTCCTTTACATCGGCGAGACCAAGCCGAGGCAAGGCGACCGTTTCGAAAAACACGTGCGCTCGGCCCGCTAAGACTACTGGATCTCCCAGTTGCTCACTATTTTAACTCCCCTCCCCATGTCCGCTCTGATCTCTCTATCCCAGGCCCCCTCCATTGCCGGATGAAGCCAGGGGCAAACTGGAGGAACAGCACCTCATATTCCATCTGGGCAGCTGACCACCCCAAAATAAGAACACTGAATTCTCCAATTTTAAGGAACATCCTCCTCCTTCTTCCATTCTCTTTCCCATGCTCCCACTCTCTACCCCAGCGTTTCTCCCACTATCCTGCCCCTCATTCCCTCTACACAGCCCCCACCCTGTTCCCTTCCACCTATATCCCTCCCTCTGGCTTTACATTTTACTCTTCTCTCCTTATCCACCACCCTTGTGTCTCCCTTTCACCTCTATGATTTATTCCACCCATCTGCAAATCAAACCCCTCTGACCTTTATCCACCTCTGACCTTTATCCACCTCTGACCTTTATCCACCTCTGACCTTTATCCACCTCTGACCTGTACCGCCTATTGATCGTCAGCCTTTATACCCCCCCTCCTCCACCTCCCTTGTCCAACTTTCTCCCCCTCCTCCAATCATTCAGTCTGAAGAAGTCTCTTGACCCAAAGTCTTGCCTATCCATTCCTTCCACAGATGCTGCCTGACCTGTTGAGTTCCTTCAACACTTTGTGTTTACATGTAAATCAAATGGGGCTTACTGTTCTTGTACAGCAGCGCAACTTTATACAAACTACATTTAACACATAGCAAGCCTTGGGCCACTGCTGGACAATAAGGGACCTTTAACTGGTTCTTTCAATGGGGTACCAGCATTTCATTGTTGAGGGCCTTAGTAACGATCCAACTGAGAGCAGTCCATGATGACTGGAAGCCACTCAATGGCAATGGGTATCCTGGTGTAACCTTTGGTGTGACTTCTTCCACTCTCCATGATACCACCAATTTTGGTGTCACCTGCAAACTTGCTAATCGTGCCCCCTACATTCTTATCTAAATCAATAACATAGATGGCATACATCAGTGGACCCAGCATCGATGAGTTTACTGCAAAGTAATGACGCCGATGGATCCAAATTTCGGAAGCAGCGTTTACGGAAAATGTTTTGGTGCCGTAACACTCCGTCCATCCGTGGCTCTTGGATCTTTGGATGTGCCGGACTGGCAGGTTTTCTGGACTTTGGGATGACATTCCTATTAATAACTCGCCGCACTTCAAAATTGACTTTTTGTACATGTTACACAGCAGTAGATTTAGATTTTTAGATTTTAGATTTAGAGATACAGCGCAGAAACAGGCCCTTCAGCCCACCGGGTCCGCGCTGCCCAACGATCCCCGCACACTAACACTATCCTACACCCACTAGGGACAATTTTTACATTTGCCCAGCCAATTAACCTACATACCTGCACGTCTTTGGAGTGCGGGAGGAAACCGAAGATCTCGGAGAAAACCCACACGGGTCACGGGGAGAACGTACAAACTCCGTACAGACGGCGCCCGTAGTCAGGATCGAACCTGAGTCTCCGGCGCTCCATTCGCTGTAAGGCAGTAACTCTACCGCTGCGCCACCGTGCCGCCCGTTTTTTATACAGTATAATACATTTTCCAGTGAACCCGGGTGGGATTAAAGGAAGCGTGGGAAACAGGGTCCCGGGGAGTTTACAGGGAGTGCAAACACCAAAGCAGGAGGGTTTAAAGTGGACACGCAAAATGGATAGAAACAAGGAACTGCAGATGCTGGTTCACAAAGATGGACACAAACTGCTGGAGTAACTCAGCAGCTCAAGCAACATCTCTGGAGGACATTGATAGGTGACTTTTCGGGGTCAGGACCCTTCTTCAAACTCCCAGGTTCCTATTCTAGTTAACCTCCTCTACAATCCCTGTGATTCTCTGTAATGCTATAAAAGTATTGGTGCCCAGAGTTCAACATTGGTTATATCTGGGGATTAAAGATTGATTTACAATGATAGGTCCAACAACAACAACATTGAACAAAGCTATTTGTCTGCCAGTCACTGCTTGCCGTTCTCTTGGGTCAGATCCTTTTCAAACTGACTGAAGATAACACAGGAATTACAGAGATTACAGTAACTGGATCCTTTTCAAATGGAACTGAAATCAAGTCTCCTTCAACTCAGCCTCTCCACTATAATGGTCCTCCCTCTGTAATGATGTTCTGACCACTGTCTCCCTGGATGTTCACACCAATTTAAGGACTCTCAGCTTTCTATCAGTGCAGATAATGGAGCTTCCACAAGATCTTGAGGCAAGGACAATTTGTCAGTACTGCACTCAGAAATAAGCCCGAGAGGAAAAACATCTAAATGGTTATGACAAATTGCTGAATTAAATCAGGATTTTCCTGATATTTTCAATTGTTCCAGTATTTTTCATATTGTGCAGTTAGTATAATTCTATCTAGGGATCACATTTCTGTATTTTCTTTATAACTGTCAGTGATTTCTATTGATTTAAGATATATGACTTTATATAGAACATGCAGTGCATTCAGAAAGTATTCAGTTTTCACTTTTTCCACATTTTGTTACGTTACAGCCTTATTTTAAAATGGAATAAATTCTATTTTTTATACACAATCAATCTATACACAATACCCCATAATAAAAAAACGAAAACAGGTGTTTAGAAATTTTTGTAACTTGGCCTCCGCAGCTTTCCACGCCAATTAATTCCACAGATTGACCACCCTCTGACTAAAGAAATTCCCGTTGTCTCCTTTCTAAAGGTACATCCCTTTATTCTGAGGCTATGGCCCCTGGTCTTAGACTCTCCCACTAGTGGGAACATCCTCTCGACATTCACTCTATCCAGGCCTTTCACTATTCTGTAAGTTTCAATGTCCCGCCTTATCCTTCTAAACTGCAGCGAGTTCAGGCCCAGTGCCGACAAATGCTCATCATATGTTAACCCACTCATTCCTGGGATCAATCTCGTAAACCTCCTCTGGACCCTGCCCAGAGCCAGCACATCCTCCCTCAGATACGGGGCCCTAAACTGCTCACAATGTTCCAAATGCTGTTGACCAGTGCCTTTGTAAAGCCTCAGCATTACATCCCTGTTTTTTTATTCTAGTCCTCCCGAAATAAATGCTAGCATTGCATTCGCCTTCCTTACTACCAATTCAACTTGCAAAGTAAGTCTTTAGGAATCCTGCACCAGCACTCCCAAGTCCCTTTGCACCTCCGATTTCTAAATGAGGAAAAACTTTTTCAGTCAGAGAGTTGTGAATCTGTGGAATTCTCTGCCTCAGAAGGCAGTGGAGGCCAATTCTCTGAATACATTCAAGAGAGAGCTAGATAGAGCTCTTAAGGATAGCGGAGTCAGGGGGTATGGGGAGAAGGCAGGAACGGGGTACTGATTGAGAATGATCAGCC
Organism: Rhinoraja longicauda; assembly: GCF_053455715.1. NCBI lineage: Eukaryota > Metazoa > Chordata > Chondrichthyes > Rajiformes > Arhynchobatidae > Rhinoraja > Rhinoraja longicauda. The sequence goes on from NC_135983.1 coordinate 10,797,144, forward strand.
ATGATCACATTGAATGGCGGTGCTGGCTCGAAGGGCCGAATGGCCTCCTCCTGCACCTATTGTCTATTGCTCCGGTTTCCTCCCACATCCCAAATAGTGTGGGCCTGTGGCTTACTTGGCCTCTATAAATTGCCCCTGGTGTGTGTAGGGAGTGGATGAGAAAGTGAGATAACTTCGACCTGGTGTGAGTGAGTGGGTGATCGACAGTTGGCACGGACTCGGTGGGCCGAAGGGCCTGGTTCCCATTCCGTTATTCTGTCCTACCAACTAACTACTACCTAACTACCAACTAACTACCTACTAACTACTAACTACCACCTAACTACTACCCAACTAACTACCAACTAACTACTACCTAACTACCAACTAACTACCAACCAACTACTAACTAACTATTAACTAACTAGTAATGGAGTACTCACTCTGCGGCCAGAGAAGATGAGGCACAGCTGATGCATGGAGCCGCCATTTTTCACATTAGCCAGCTCTTTCTTGAGGGTCTTTGGGGAGGGTGGGGCCCAGTTTCCTTTTCCTTTCTGACCATCGCACCCCACACAGTTGAGCGCGTTGTCGGATTTGAAGCACTGGGTCTTGGGCTCCTGCTTCAGGTTGCCCTCGCTGTGTGTCCGCCGGCGCAGGGAGTTCTGGATGGAGAGGGTGCAGTGCTTGTCGCAGTCCAACGTCTCGATCATGCTGCGGCGCTTGGCTCCGCAACTGTCCAGGCAGCAGTCGTCACTGTCTTCATCATCCTCGTCGTCCTCATCATCATCATCATCATCATCATCATCATCACCATCATCATCATCTTCATCATCTTCATCCCCAACGAGGAGTAGAGTGGGCAGATCTTCAGTACTTTGGGCAAACGTTGTGTCCAGCCGAACCTCGGGTATGTTGAAGGGAGGCCTCCTGGGAGCCTGCGACTCGCTGACATCTCGCTTGTCAACCGGCTCTTTCGCTTCCTCTGGGCTTTTATTTTCTCCTTCGGCAGCCACTTCTTTCTCTGGGAGCTTCTGGCCACCGACCTCTCCTTCATCGGTCGGCTGGAGATCGCTGGCGGGAACCTTCTCCTCGGGCAGCATCTCACTTTGCTCGTCTGATTTTGGGTCGAGCATCTGTTGTGGAGAAAAAGAAAGAGTGAAATATATTAAACGAGTTGCTCATCAGGTAATGCAAAACGGAAAGGACTGGTTCGGACTAAAACGCCATGCATTGACTTATTTATTTACCATGAACATTTGCCGATTAGCTGTTAGAACACACAAAGTCATACAGTCTTTGCACAATCAGACGACGTAGAACAGTACAGATAGACACAAAGTGCTGGGGTTACTCATCGGGTCAGGCAGCATCTCTGGAGAAAAAGGATGTGTAATGGCTGCCATCCTTTTTCTCCAGAGGTACTGCCTGATCCGTTGAGTTACTCCAGCACTTTGTGTCTTTCTTTGGTGTCAACCAGCATCTGCAGTTCTTTGTTTCTACATAGAACAGTACAGCATGGGAATAGGCCCTTCGGCCCACAATGTTTGTGCCGAACATAATCCTATGGCCTATTCTTATCTGCCTATACATAATCCATATCTCTACATTCCCTGCATATGCATGTGCCTATCCTAAAGTCTCTTAAACGCCACTGTCGCATGTGCTTCCACCACCACCCTTGGCAATGTATTGCAGGCACGTATCATCCCAAGTGAAAAAAACACCCCACACATCTCCTTTAATCTTTCCCTCTCTCACCCTAAAGCTATGCCCTATAGTTTTAGTTTCAGTTTTAGAGGTACAGCGCGGGATCAAGCCTTTCGGCCCACCAAGTCCGCCCCGACGAGCGATCCCTGCGCATTAACACCACCCTACACACACTAGGAACAATTTACGCATACACCAAGCCAATTTACCTACAAACCTGTACGTCTTTGGCGTGCGGGAGGAAGCCGAAGATCCCGGAGGAAACCCGTGCTGTCACGGGAAAGACATACAAACTCCATACAGACAGCACCCGTAGTCGGGATCGAACCCGGGTCTCCGACACTGCAAGCGCTGTAAGGCAGCAGCTCTACTGTTGTGCCTAATACTAGTATTAGATATCTAATATCTAGTATCTAATACTAGTATTAGATATTTCAATTCTGTGAAAAAGGTTCTGAATGTCCACCCTATCTATGCTTCCCTAATTTTATAATCTTCAAAAATGAATCTCCTTAATTCACTGCTCGGTCGGTGTGTGTTGATCGGCTGGTCGGTGGATCAGCTATTTTACCAACTCATGGTTCTTGCATATTGAATAATTTACAATTTGTTAAACTAAAATTATGTCATTTGTCCCTAAATAGTTAATGTGAAAAAAAACCCAAATGTAATGAACTATTTCAGTGATACCAGCGCAAATAAGCAAGAATTTCTGAATTTAAAAAAAAAATAATTGTTTACCAACAATTCACCAACACAAAAATGAGCAAAGTCATTAACCCTTTTATAATTCGAACGGTAACATTAGGCTGCAGGAAAACTGATGTGGTCAGATCAGAACCTCGCATTGCCCGCACGTTACTCCCACCAAAGTCAACAAAAGAGAGATCGGATAGTTTGTTAAAGAGTGAAGTGAACTTTTGTCATTTCCCCATGCAAAGGGTGAAGCTCAGAATGCACCACATGGAATTCTATAGGAACTCAGTCCCTGTGAAAAAAAAATAACGTTCATATCCCTGCATCAACTCTGCAGGACAGATACTCGATATCACACCTTTCCCAGCCAACAATGGGCCATTATGGACTCCATCTTACCAGAGGTCATCTGTTGCCAGCCTTTTCTCACCTCCAGTTTATTTCCCCCCCCCCCCCCCCACACCTCTACTTTCAGTCTGAAGAAAGATTCTGACCCAAAACATCACCTCGAAACTTCGTAAAATAGGTGCAGAAGTAGGCCATTCGGCCCTCCGAGCCAGCACCGCCATTCAATATGATCATGGCTGATCATCTAAAGTCAGTACCCCGTCCCTGATTTTTCCCCATATCCCTTGATTCCTTGAGCCCTAAGAGCTAAATCTAACTCTCTCTTGAATACATCCAGTGAATTGGCCTCCACTGCCTTCTGAGGCAGAGAACTCCACAGATTCACAACTCTCTGGGCGAAGAAGTTGTTCCTCAATTCTCTATCCTCCATTCTCCTATTCTCTTTATTCTCCTTCTGCAGAGGTGCTGCCTGACCAGCTGAGTTACTCCAGCACTTTGTGTCTATCTTTGGTATAAACAAGTATCCGCAGTTCCTTTCTACATATCAAGTCTGTAAGAACTTGCTTACAATGAGGCAGAAAAATAGAAGATGCTGGAGTAACTCAGCGGGTCAGGCAGCATCGCTGGAGAATATAGATAGGTGACGTTTCGGGGTCGGGACCCTTCTTCAGACCTGAAAGGTTACCAATCCATGTTCTGCAGAGATGCTGCCTGAAACGCTGTTACTCCAACACTTTGTGTCTTTTTGTATCTGCAGTTCCTTGCGTTTACAAAGTAGGCATACATTGCAATACAGATACCCTCTGAAACACTCAAACAAGCACTCAGTCAATGACCCTCTCACCAGTAATGTTTGAACACTCACATTTTATGGGACTTTGCTCTCTCTCATCACTCATTTTGTGTTGGTTGCTACGACCATTAAAATAACGAATCAACAATTCACCAACACAAAAATGAGCAAAGTCATTAACCCTTTTAAAATTCGAACGGGAACATTAGGCTGCAGGAAAACTGATGTGGTCAGATCAGAACCTCGCTGTGCCCGCACGTAACTCCCACCAAAGTCAACAAAAGAAAGATCGGATAGTTTGTTAAAGAGTGAAGTGAAGTTTTGTCATTTCCCCATGCAAAGGGTGAAGCTTAGAATGCACCACATGGAATTCTATAGGAACTCAGTCCCTGTGAAAAAAAAATAACGTTCATATCCCTGCATCAACTCTGCAGGACAGATACTCGATATCACACCTTCCCCAGCCAACATCACTCATTTTATGTTGGTTGCCAAGACTATTAAAATAGTGAATCAGAAAGTACCACAGAAGACTTTCAACTTCCTTCTGTTATTTATGCCTACAGGAAATTCTGGCTTCATGTTCTGAACTTCTTGAAAATTAAAATGTCTGAAATACGCAGCAGGTCATAACATCTAAATATTGAAGAGACACATTGACATTTGGACTGTGCATCTTTTTTAAAGATCAGTTTGTATGATTTTAACTCACATCTCCATCCCAAACCCAGTGAAATGGGTTTACCGAAAGACCAGAGACATCAGTGAGGCAGCTTTATCGTGTGGAACTGGATCCATTGATGAGGAATTATTGCAGGTGTATGTAAAATGATTTCCAAACATAGATTCAAATTATAGATCGAGTTAGTTTTCGGCTGCATACAGCCTAATGTGACTGCAAAGTTACATTAAAGAGTCTGCAGTGAAACCTGTTTTCATGTTTCAACTACCTGAAGGGCAAGGCACAGGAGATTGCAGATGCTGGAAGCTGCAGCAAAAGAAAGAAGAGGTGCTGGAGGAACTCAGCGGATCAGGTGGCATCTGTGGAGAGAAATTGATGCCGTTTTTGTATCGAGATCCTTTTCCCAGACCAGTCCAGACCTGATTAGTATTGGTTTGGTTTCTTAATGTCACGTGTACAGAGATACATTGACAAACCATACATTTGACAAACCTCTCCCATCGGGCAAAAGGCATAGAAATGGGAAAACCCAGACCTCCAGATTCAGGGACAGTTTCTTCCCAGCTGTTATCAAGCAACTGAATCATCCTACCACAACCAGAGAGCAGTCCTGTACTACCTACCTCATTGGAGACCCTCGGACTATCTTTGATCATACTGGCTTTATCTTGCACTAAACATTATTCACGTTATTCCTTTTATCATGTATCTGTACACTGTGGATGGGTTGATTGTGATCATGTATTGTTTTTCCGCTGACTGGTTAGCACGCCACGAAAGCTTTTCACTGTACCTCCAAGATCTTCAGTTTCCTCCCACACTCCAAAGACGTACAGGTATGTAGGTTAATTGGCTTGGTGCAAGTGTAAATTGTCCCTAGTGCGTGTAGGATAGTGTTGATGTGCGGACATCACTGGTCTGTGCGGACGCAGTGGGCCGAAGGGCCTGTTTCTGCGCTGTATCTCTAAACTAAAAAACGTGGATGCTGCCTGACCTGTTGAGTCCCTCCAGCAGGGCACCTTGTTCTACTGGCAGGGGAAATTGTTCTCAAGTTCAAATGCACAAATATACATAGGGGTGTAAAAGGTAGAGAGGTAGACAACGGTTTTGCCAAGAAAAAGACACAAAATGCTGGAGTAACTCAACAGATCAGGCAGTACCTCTGGAAAATGTTAATAGGCGACTTTTCAGGTGGGAACCCTTTGTCGGTCTGACTCACTGAGTTACTCCAGCACTTTGTGTCTTGTTTTGTAAACCAGCATCTGCCGTTCCTTGTTTATATGTTCCTGCCGCGATATTGTTGGTGAGTTGTAGGAACGCGGCTGCATTTTATACCCCGCCCACAAAATTCATTCGGCTGAATTCAAAATATAAATTTCAGTGGCAGATTGGAAGCGTGTGCTCGAAGTTTGTGCTACCAGGCACGGATCGATTTTGTGACAACTGTATCAGAAGTCAGGAGGTTGCTAAGAAATCCATCAAAGTTTGCCTGTGATGAACACACACAGGGCAGGCAGGCAGCACAGTGGTGCAGCGGCAGAGTTGCTGCCTTACAGCACCAGAGACCCATCCTGACCACGGGTGCTGTCTGTGCAGTTTGGTACGTTCTCCCCGTGACTGCGTGGGTTTTCTCCGGGCGCTCCAGATTCCTCCCACGCTCCAAAGATGTGCGGGTTTGTAGGTTAATTGGCTTTGGTGAAATTTTAAGTTGTCCCTAGTGTGTGCAGGTGTACGGGGTGATCGCTGGCGCGGACTCGGTGGGCCGAAGGGCCTGTTTCCGCGCAGTATCTCTAAAGTCTAAAGGATAGAATATGTGGGCATGCAGTCTTCTCAGATATACTGGGGAACAAGTTTTGCTTTCAAGACAAGCCAGCCTCTTTTTGCTGTCAGCCAGATTCATTCCATGTGATTCAGTGCCACGAGGCAACCTGAACCACTGGTGACTGGGCAGAAAATCAAGACTCCTAAATTCTGGATTTACTTCCCAGCAATAAAAATCGCAGAACACTAGAGAGTTCTGTCTTTCACAAGAACAAGAATCACATTTAAATTGGGGGCAGACACAAAATGCTGGAGTAACTCAGCAGGTCAGGCAGCATCTCGGGAGAGAAGGAATGGGTGATGTTTCAGGTCGAGACCCTTCTTCAGACTGATGTCAGGGGGGGCGGGAGAATGAACTATTTAAGGCAGACACAAAAGGCTGCAGATGCTGGAATCTTGACCAGCAGTGCTGGGGGAACATAGCCAGTCAGGTAGCATCTGTGGAGGGAGAGGAGATGATGTTTGAGGGGAAGGAAAGACGCAAAATGCTGGAGTAACTGGAGGAATGAGCAGCTGGAGAAGGTAGTTGAGGCAGGTCCTATCACAACGTTTAAGAAACATTTAGCCAGGTACATGGATAGGATAGGTTTAGAGGGATGTGGGCCAAACGCCAGCAGTTGGGACGCGTGTTGATGGGACACGTTGGTCAGGGTGGGCAAATTAGGCTGAAAGGCCTGTTTCCGTGTTGTCTGACTCTTTGAACTCAGCGGGTCAGGCAGCATCCCTGAAGAACATGGACAGGTGACGTTTCAGGTCGGAACACTTCTTCAGACTGAGCAGAAGGGATTGTCGATGGAAATGAGGGAAGAATAAAAATAGGATTAGCATGGCATTTTGTTCAGAATAGACTGGGCGAACTAAAGGACCTGTTCCCATACTTTGTGACTCAATGATCTGTTAACTTTCTGTGAGATACACATAGTGGATGGGTGTCGAGTGGGGATTGTACTCAATATATCATGTCTGCTCAGACGAAAACCTGTCCTGATGAAAACACCTTTATTAGTGAAGCAACCCAGAGCATGATACTCATCTGACGGTGGAGCACACGAAGAAATGGGTTGCTCCATGCTTTGCTGGTCTTCAGTAATCATTAGAAGGAACTTAATAATGGCTTTCCACGTCACTAATCCCAAGTTTTAAAAAATAACCTTTTTTATTACTTTTCAGGTTTGTAATACTTCTACTATTGTATTACTGTCACCTTTGTTATTTTCCCTGAAATCATTTGAGGTAACTAATGTCAAAGACAATTTTGTTTCTGCACTCTAATGGGAGAGGGAGATTGCATATTTGAACGGGATTTTATAGATAGGAAATTGAGTATAAAAGCAACAGATATAGGTAAAAGCAATTGAAATATTAGTTGCTGCCTTGGGAATGGTAATTCAGGAAGGATCTTAGAGCTAAGGATAGAATAGAGCAAAAATAATTAGTGTAAGCGATTATAATTATGAAGGAAGTTTACAGCTCTTTCTCAGGAGAGGTAACGGAATCCAACGCGGGATTTCAAAATGTAGTGCCAGCTTTTGTGCAGACCATAGTGGGATCTATAATAGAAGGTAGACATAAAAAGCTGGAGTAACTCAGCGGGACAGGCGGCATCTCTGGAGAGAAGGAATGGGTGACGTTTCGGGTCGAGACCCTTCCTCAGAGAACCAGTTGATTATAGGAAAGGATACAGAGGAGAGGAAAGGAAAGTGGCATTCGAATTATGGGATCCGAATGCCACATTCTCAGTGGAGTACAGTGGTACACAGAGGGAATGGAGATAAGGAAGAATGGAGATGAGGAGGCTGGTGAATCTGTGCAATCCATCGCCAACGCTGTGGAGGCCAAGTCATGGCGTATTTTTAAAGTGGAGATTGATAGGTTCCTGATTTAAAAAGGGCATCAAAGATTACGTAGAGAAGTCAGGGTTGAGAGGGAAAAATAGTTTAGCCATGATTGAATGGTAGGGTAGAGTAGACTCGATGGGCCGAATGGCTCAATTCTGTTCCTATCTCTTATGGACACAAAGGTCTCCTTTGGTTCAGTACAGATGACCTTTAATTGGACTTTACAGGACTTAATCTTGCGCTAAACGTTATTCCCTTTATCCTGTATCTGCACACTGTGGACGCCTTGGTTATATTCATGTATAGTCTTTCCGCTGACTGGTTAGCACACAACAAAAAAGCTTTTCACTGTGCCTGGGTACACGTGACACTAAACTAAACTAAACTAGTTTTAACATTACCGGAGAAGAAGAGGCAAGCAAGAGCTTCATGTGCCTCCATTGGCCCGGATAGATTCATTGGCCTTAAGAGCCTGAAACAGGTTGACGTCTCTTATGGTCTCTCTCTTCTTGTGTCTCCTGCCTTACCCGCTGAGAGTTTCCAAGTTTTTACTTCATTTCAGATTTACATCATCTGCAGCATTTTGGTTTTGTTCCATCAGAAGCGCATTCATCGTACTGCTCTTTGCGCCACCAGGGCACGTCACAGATCTGCTGGCCCTGTCAGTGCCATGCACCTCCACTGACCAAATAGAACGGTTCTTTCTCGGACTTCAAATTGAACTTTTAATGCATTTGGCAATCATAACGTTGGTTCCCTGCAAATTAACTAACTTGCGAAAGAACAAAATACTCAACAGATTACAGAGAAAGAGAATAATGGTTCCAAAAATTAAATGATTTCATTTCCTCTTTACATAAAAACATGTCCTAACGTTATCGAGTACATTAGAACAGGTTGGAGAGAATACTCAGGTGAGCACGCACTTATTATTCACATCATGCCGGGCACTGGATTTGTTTCGAAATGAATTAACAAAGCCACTCCTTTGATCTAATTTTCATCAGAGGGTATTCAATGTAATATATTCAGATTGCAGGCCAATAGACTGAAGAGGGGTCTGGACCCAAAACGTCACCCATTCCTTCTCTCCAGTGATGTTGCCTGTCCCCGCTGAGTTACTCAAGCTTTTTGTGTCTGTCTCCAATAATCTAACACATCTGCAGCGTGCTGGCCAAGATAGAGAAACTAAGAGTGCACTTATTGAACTTAACATTTTTGACCATGGCCATTGTAAAAGAGGCATGGATTGGCAGTGCACCAACAGAGACTGCTGTTTAACGTGGGTGTGTCTAACCTGGGAGGCTTCCCGATGTTGGGCTTGTGAAGATCACAGTGATATGTGGACTGAGGATGCCGTGGCATTTCGCTAAGTGCGACCAAGATTCTTACGAGTGTCCAGTACACTCTGGATCAACCCCACCATCAGATGGCAACTCTGTTTGGGAGGAATTTCTTCAGCCAGAGGGTGGTGAATCTGTGGAGATCTTTGCCACAGATGGCTGAGGGGGCCGTCATTGGGTATTTTTAAAGCAGAAATGGGTTCTTCATTAGTAAGGGTGTCAAAGACAACGGGGAGAGGGCAGGAGAATCATTTTGAGAGGGGAAAAATGATCGAATGGCGGAGTAGACTCGATGAATTAGGCCGAATGACCTGATTCTGATCTCGTGTCTTATCCGCTGAGAGTTTCCATCAGTTTTTACTTTATTTCAGACTTACATCATCTGCAGCATTTTGGTTTTGTTCCACCAGAGATGCATTCATCTCACTGCTCCTGATAGCATCAGGACACGGAACATGTCACCCATACATCGTGGATCTTCAAAGCAACTCGGCACGTGAATAATGCTAAAAAACACCAGGCCTTGCTTTTCACGGAACTATATTCAAACCATTATTACAGTAACTTTGTCGGTGTCAAACTGTGGTGATACTTGTGTACTGCCTGGGTGAGGACAGCTACATGATGTTACCAGGTTGTAACAAAGCACTTAATTCAACCTAGGTACATGTGACAATAAAGTACAATTGAATCATTGAATTACCGTAAATATGGCAGTGCAAATCCTAGTATATAAATCGTACATATTTCAGGAGGTGCCAGCTACGCATCCATCTAAAATAAAGATCTGATGCTGCGGCACCCAATGTTGGCTCAACGCTGTGAAGATTATTAAACTTACAAGCAAAAGTCTGAGCCTACTGCTTAACGGGGCAAACAAAAGAGTGTGCCAACCAGAATCAGGAGGTTCAGTGGTCACTGTGATGTGATGAAGTGTTTGTGTGTGTGTGTGTGTGTGTGTGTGTGTGTGTGTGGTGTGCGTGCGTACGTGCATGAATGAGTGAGTGAGTGTGTGTGCGGGCGTGAATGAGTGAGTGTGCGCGTGAGTGACAGTGTGTGCACGTGAGTGAGAGTGTGTGTGCGCATGTGAGTGTGTGTGTGCGCATGAGTATGTGTGCGTGTGTGAGTGAGTGGGTGAGTGAGTGTGCGCGTGAGTGAGTGTGAGTGTGCGCGTGAGTGAGTGTGTGTGTGTGCGCGTGAGTGAATGAGTGTGTGTGTGCGCCTGAGTGTGTGTGTGCGCCTGAGTGTGTGTGTGCAGGATTGAGTCAGAGAGAGTGTGTGTGAGCATGAGTGAGTGAGTGCGTGTGTGCGTGTGAGTGAGCGTGTGTGTGTGCACGTGACTGAATGTGTGGTGTGCGTGTGAGTGTGTATGCACGTGAATGTGTGTGTGTGCCTGAGTGTGTGTGTGTGAATGAGTGTGTGAGTGTGTGCGTGAGTGAGTGAGTGAGTGAGTGAGTGAGTGAGTGAGTGAGTGAGTGAGTGAGTGAGTGAGTGAGTGAGTGAGTGAGTGAGTGAGTGAGTGAGTGAGTGAGTGAGTGAGTGAGTGAGTGAGTGAGTGAGTCCGCATGTGTGACTGCATCACTTCGGTTGTTCTCCATCGCTTGGTGGAGACTGGAGCACGGACCTAATGAGTCAGGATCCAAGGGCACCAATCCAATTTCCATATTAACGATAATGAAGGTGCCAGTAATCTATAAATTGCCTTCATCACTGAATTTCTTTGCAGGGGTCAAGTCTCAGCGTAACCCGAAAAGCTATTAGATGTGACACCGTCTGTAGAGTTTCATATCCAAAGCATCACCATTTGGGGCACTTATCTAATAGATGTGAGAAGAGAGAATGGATACCAAGCTAAGATTTTGATATACTAACAGTTGGTTGAACAATTTTGCCTATAAAATCTTTTTCACATTACTTAACAAGCTCGAGAGGCAACCCAAATGCAATTAGAGTCATTTGCAGATTCGATTTTATAAAAGGCTACGGAAATGCAAGAAGGATAACAAAGAATCAAGATCAAGGTACAAGGGCGATGCAGGATGTTGTAAAAAGAACATCAAAGCAGAAGAGTATCGGGGCAGGGCTGGGCCTCAGCCCTTCATGTATGCCCTGTCATTCTGGAGGATCATGGCAGATCTATCCCAGGCCTCAATCCTTCCTTCTTTCAGAAATGCATCTACTCCTCTTTAAATTCCTCCCAATGATCTCTGCTCCTCACTCTCTGGGATGAGGAATGACAGAGATTAACCACACTCTGTGAGAAGATGCAACCCTTGCATGGCACAGTGGCGCAGCTGGTAGAGCCACTGCCTCACAGCGCCAGAGACCTGGGTTCAATCCCAGCCTCGAATTTTAGAGATACAGCGTATCATCGGCCAACCGAGTCCACGGTGACCATCGATCACCCCCCGTACACTGGCACTCTCCTGCACACTAGGGACAATTTACAAGTTTTTACTGAAGCCAATTAACCTACAAACCTGCACGTCTTTGGAGTGTGGGAGGAAACCGGAGCACCCGGAGTAAACCCACGTGGAGAATGTACAAACTCCGTACAGATAGCACCCGTAGTCAGGATCGCACCTGGGTCTCTGCCGTTGTAAGGCAGCAGCTCTACCGCTGCGCCACCGTGCCGCCCATTCTGCAGAGTTGGGATGAAATAATGTCGGAACGGTCCAAGCCGTGAATGCCGGCGGCCATCTTTGAGCAGCGGAATCTCAGCAGCGGTCAACTCAGAATTCAGACCGAAGGGTTTTTCCTTCATCGATTTTTAACTTTCCAAATGAACACAAAATGAAAAGTCGCCCTTTGTCCTGTGTGGCCACATCGCCAGCAATCAATCTGAAAGCATCGACGTGTTTTCCCAAATATTAAAGAAGGCAACTCCTTGCCACCTCACCGTTTTGCAGCAGATGAAGAGAAATCATGAACAAAACAGGTTGGAGCTGATGCTGATTTGGCTATTGCTCAACTGCAGGTACCAGCGACAATTCCTAACTTTACAAAAATAGTCTCTTGTCGAGTGTACCGGCGGGACTCCCAGCCTCGAGCTGAACCAGCTTTGGAGAGGTGTGCCACAGTATTTTTAATTTCCCAATTTGAATCTAAACGTAGCCTGGCTGAAAATACGCCAGATTTAATCCCAATGCACAAATGCCCTAGATTTGCAGGGTTAATCAAATGTTAAACTCTGCCTGAAACCACTAACTAACCCAGCACCACAAGCTAATTTAGACGATTTAAATACCTACAGTTAATGCTATTTTTGACTGCACTCTTAAACCGGACCAACTACATCTAAATGAACAGAGAGAGGAGCATGGGGCAGACTTAGAGGAGATACATAAAAATGTATCAGCTCCAATTAACCACTCCTAATTTCATATCAATAAAATAATATAGATTAATTTTATCAATATTATAGGAGTCCTATTTCAAGTACGTATCTTGCTAAGTTAACACAACCTAATGTGACCTTTGTCATCAGAAAACTATTAATAACATATTGCATCGTCCTCAAGCAAACTCAACTCAAGCAAATTTCTTGGTGATTTTGTTTTTCCAAATGTCAATTCCGCACTTTAAAAATCTGAAAACCATAAAGGTCTTGATAACTATGCAAGCATGATTTAAAAGTTCAGAATAGCCAATTCTCATTGGTGTGCAATATCTTAACCACATATTTTAACTCTTAAAAATTTAAAAGTGAGCTGATTTTTGGTTCCATTAAAAGAGTGTCAAACAATTTTTAATAGCACAATAACAGCAAAATATATTATGTCCCAATAAGTATTTGGTCCCGTCAAACAATACCGGCATCCTTAGTCCAGCACTCACCTTGGGTTGCTGAGGGTTGCTGAGTTTAAGGGCTGCCAATGTGGTTAAGTTGGTAGGTTAATTGGCTGCTGTAACTTATCCTGAGTGTACAAGTGGGTGGCAAGGGAGGAGATGGACATGTGAAATAGTTGGGGTAATTGGAGTGCCCTGAGAGCTGGCATAGACTCGATGGGCCAAATGGCTCCTTCCATATCATAGAGTCATAGATACATAGAAACATAGAAACATAGAAAATAGGTGCAGGAGTAGGCCATTCGGCCCTTCGAGCCTGCACCGCCATTCAATATGATCATGGCTGATCATTCAGCTCAGTAGCCTGTACCTGCCTTCTCTCCATACCCCCTGATCCCTTTAGCAAAAAGGGCCACATCTAACTCCCTCTTAAATATAGCCAATGAACTGGCCTCAACTACCTTCTGTGGCAGAGAATTCCACAGACTCACCACTCTCTGTGTGAAGAAATGTTTTCTCATCTCGGTCCTAAAAGACTTCCCCCTTATCCTTAAGCTGTGACCCCTGGTTCTGGACTCCCCCAACATCGGGAACAATCTTCCCGCATCTAGCCTCTTCAACCCCTTAAGAAATTTATATGTTTCTATAAGATCCCCCCTCAGTTTTCTAAATTCCAGCGAGTACAAGCCCAGTCTATCTAATCTTTCCTCATATGTAAGTCCCGCCATCCCAGGGATCAATCTGGTGAACCTTCTCTGTACTCCCTCTAAGGCAAGAACGTCTTTCCTCAGGTTAGGAGACCAAAACTGCACACAATACTCCAGGTGCGGTCTCACCAAGGCCCTGTACAACTGCAGCAGAACCTCCCTGCTCCTAAACTCAAATCCTCTTGCTATGAATGCCAACATACCATTCGCTTTCTTCACCTGCATGCTTGCTTTCAATGACTGGTGCACCACGTTGCATCTCCCCTTCTCCCAATCGGTCACCATTCAGGTAATACTCTGCTTTCCTGTTCTTGCCGCCAAAGTGGATAACCTCACATTTATCCACATTATATTGCATCTGCCATGCATTTGCCCACTCGCCTAATCTATCCAAGTCACTCTGCAGCCTCCTAGCATCCTCCTCGCAGCTAACACTGCCACCCAGCTTCGTGTCATCCGCAAACTTAGAGATGTTGCATTCAATTCCCTCGTCCAAATCATTAATATACACAGTAAATAACTGGGGTCCCAGCACTGAGCCTTGAGGTACCCCACTAGTCACTGCCTGCCATTCCGAAAAGGACCCGTTTATTCCTACTCTTTGCTTCCTGTCTGCCAACCAATTTTCTATCCACCTCAACACTGAACCCTCAATACCGTATAACCACACAGCACAGAAACAGGCCCTTCGGCCCATCGTATCCATGCCGACCAAGATGGCCCATCTAAGCTACTCCCATTTACCAACATTTGGCCCATGTCCTTCTACACGTTTCTTATTCATCTACCCACCCAAATGCATTTAAATGCTGTTATACTACCTGCCTACACTACCTCCTCCAGTAGTTTGTGGCAAACTCCTTTGCTCTGGTAGTTCCCCACGGCCCTCTCAGTGAAAGAAAATGTCATAAGAGTACAGGACAATATGAGAAAAATTCCAAGAACTACAAAAGAGTACTTTTTTTAGATAAAAGACATCTAGTGCTGGAGTAACTAGTGGGTCAGGTAGCATCTTGGAAAAAAAGGATGGGTGTCGTTTACTTGGATATTTTAATATCAATAATTAATTCTATCTTTTTCTTTATATATATATATCTGCTGCTCATCCCACAAATGCATGTTCCTTACAAATGTGGCACCATTTAAAAGGGAAATAAACAGGTTTTCCAACGGTATAAGATTTATTGCCAAGAAGCATTGTTACAACAAAGAAATAATCTACCAAACACAAATTTCCTTACTTTTTGTGCTATGTTTATATATAGATAAAAATGTATCCACGATCTATAAGATAATAATGCTGCATGACATGTCTATTGATAGTGTCCATTCCTTCTCAGTGAAGTAGTTTTATTTCTCCATTACAAGTTCATCAGAAAGTGTGAGTAAAATTCTCTGTTCATGTTTTTGTCCTTGAGCCTTTTAACTGAGGAAAAGCCGAATCTTTAATGCTCCCAGCTAGACAGATTACTGATACAAATTAATGTTCCATGTTACGGTGCGAGTTTTAGCCTAGGTCATATTTTTGTGTGTAGGTTTGAATTGGCAATTATTTCTCTGAAAACTTAAGGTCAAATTCCCTGATTGTAAGAGATTCACAGCTTGCACAGAATCGGGTTACAGGATACAAAGCGATTGTTGTGAAATGGCACAGGCACTAGATGGTTCCAGACTCTCAGCAGATGCTGTTGAAGTCTGCAACATAGAGAGGCATCTACAGTATGTTCCACTTACAGACTTTCAGTATCGGAGATGTAAAGAATCAAAAAATCAGTTAAAGCAATTAGCTGAAACACAAGCCCGAACACACACACACACACACACACACACACACACAGCTGCTCACAATATTTCTTGCAGCGTAATTCTACTTAATGCAGTTCTGCTAGTTTGTTTTACGCCTATGTAATCGGAAACGTATAAACTCGACTTTTTTTGCCACATTGAAAATGTCCTTATGCACTTTTAGTGAACTGGTCTGCACAAATTTTTGTTGATGAAATGATCGAGTGGAGAACCAGGGACACAGTCTCTGAATAAAGGGGCAGGAGTCAGAAGGCAATGCATCTTTGCTATTCCCCATCCCACTGGGAGACTCAATCACTGGGTTCATTTAGGGGCTATGCAGACAGTGCCCGTGACTGGATCTAAAGGCGCAATCAGCCAAGACCTTCACCAATGGTAGCTCAGGCGTGAAGGACTAAAAGGCCGACACCCGCCCCTAACTCTATTGATCTTGTGTTTATAGTGCGTGTTGTAATGTGTGCATTATTAAAACTGTCCCAGTGTTGTGATATACATGCTGCAATCAACTGAGTAGATCAGGCTTCCCCACACTGGCCCACAAGGGCTGTGAATGAAGTTGTGCCTCACACTTTCGGTAATCAGACCAATCTTTTAGCCCTCGATGAATGAGACGATAAATACTTCAATGTCACAGCTGCTAGCACGAGAGTCGACTGCATCATCTCCCATGCAATTCTGACCACAAAAAAACGTAGATTGGCAAAAAAAAATGTTATTAGTGCGAGGTATTTTTGCAATAAAATCACTAGATAAAAAACCACCAGAGTGACTAATAAGCAACCTGCTTTTAATTGTCAGCAAATGTTATACAGAGGAGCTAAACCAATCTGAAATTAAACAAGCTGAATTTATGTTTCTCTTAATTTTCCATCTTCCAATATATTTAATCAGCAGGCTAACTTTGCGAGAAACATTTATCCTTTCAAGTTACGGTTGTCAAAATGGGGGTGTTTCCTCACAGTAACCCGACAGAATAATCATCAAAAGTTTGAATGGGAGAAGAGATGCCTTTAGTTTTCCCGCTGGATGTTCTGACTTTCGGGTGGAATCAAGGCTCTGCATTACCGGGCTGGGCAGCCTTTAAACCCAAGGACTCAATCCTGAAAACATGGAAGAAATGACAACCGAATGCTCTCACTACGACCCAACCCAGTAAACAGGAAATTAGAGTACAAGATGGACTGACCGAACCAAGTAAAAACTCCGACAGTCACAATACTTTGTAATAATTAGCATTTTCATTTAGATTTAAGGACAAGCTCAAAACCTGTAAGTGGAAAGAGATAACAGCCGGTGGACATTGCGGCTGCTAAAAGGTCGGAGTAAATTCAAATTTCCTCACAGATTGCATTAAGTTCTCGGCAATAATCCACTGGCCAGCACCAGGAAACAATTAGCAAATAGTTAATAAATAATAGATTGCAAGCACAACTCCACATTTTGAAAGTACTGGATGTATAGAGGAACGCACCTTGGCAAGCCAGCATCAGGGAGAGCAGGGCTGTGTCAGCTGTTCTTCAAATTAAAACACACCAGAAGAAGACCGTGGTTCTTCACAAGGTGCCCAGCCATGGGCTGAACCCTCTCCCATTGTGAAAAACTAACAGCCCACTGCTCTGGCACATGCATGTGGATAGATGTAACGAGGGCAGGAGGGAGGAGATAGACAACAGCATACCTACACACATCCGGCAATCAGCATCAAGTGAATGCTTCTGGAGTCTGTCAGACCTCCGGTTGTTTATCAATGCGCATGCCAAAATGCTAAGCTGAGAGCTAGACATGAGGCAAAATCACTTTCAAAGCATATTTTGCATTTCTTTACGAGCCTCATCTGCCTAATTTTAGGCTTGCCTGGAATCAGTTCCCAAAAGGAATTGCTTGCTGACAAAGACATATGGAGTCAAATACAAATATTGAAGCAATGTATATTCAACTTTTGCCAATTAAAAGGCACATATTACCAGACGGGCGACTCTTCCATTCTATTGACTAAATAATATAAATCATGAGGGCACAACAATGACTCCTAAAACATGTTCTAGGTTACTACTGCACAAATATTTACAGCATCTCTCTGACTTGTCGTTTAGTTCAACATTAACTCATTTATTCCAACCAGATTGTGCTTTAACCCAAGAATTCTGGACGGGCTTCTCATAGGTCAGTCCACTGGTTTCTCAGAGTGCATTCAAGATGAGATTAATGTCACAGAAACAGCACCATCAGTCATAGGAATAGACACGGAGATTAAAACGGTTTCCTACACCTGTACTGGAGATATTACCGCTCAAACTCCCCACACCCCTCCCCACTTCAGTGCAGCCAGAAAATGCTTCACCTTCAAGCATTGCACCTTTTCATATTTATTTGTACACAGGAATAGCATCTCACTGCCATCCCGTTGTTTGTCGGTGATTGTCCCCAAAATGCAGAGAAACCTGGAATTCAAATGCAGATGCTGAAATCCTGGGCTAAGCACTGCTGGAACTCAGCAGGTCGGGCAGAATCTGTAGAGGGGAATGGAAAGATGGCGTCTCAGGTCGGGACCGTTCTTCAGGCCATCCCTTTCCCTCCGCAGATGCTGACTGACCCGCTGAGTTGCTCCAGCAGTTTGATTTTTATCACGGTGAAAGGCCTGGGAGTGGCTCACAACCCAAGACAACAGATTTATGAGTCTGAAGAGGGTCCCGACCCAAAACGTCACCTACCCATGTCCTCCAGAGATACTGACTGGCTCCAGAAGTTAAAGTCCCTTTGTGCAAAACAGCATCTGCAGTCTCGTGTTTCTACATGATGGACTTATTCCCTGAAGAACATAGAGGCACAGAAACAGGTTGTATGGCCCAAACCGACGAAGATGCTCCATCTAAGCTAGTCCCATTTGCCCCTGTCCCTCTAAACCACGTGGTGTCCAAAAATCAACATCAGAGAGTTTTTTGCAAACAATCTGTAGTTTAAATATTCATTGTTCTTATTTTGAGAGCAGATTAATTACTTAAATTTAAATTCTTCAGCCCCCGTGGAAGGATTCCAACACCACTCTCTGTACCATTGGCCCAGCATTCTGACAGCTGATCCAGTAACTTCACTTCTACACCAAGGCCCCGATTCCCCAACTCTCCTCTCGTGTTCTGTTTGGTGTCATAATTCAATCGCCATGGAAACAGGCCCTTCAGCCCAACTTGCCCACGCCCCATCTACACTCGTCTACACAGCCTGCGGTTGACCCATCTATATACTAAAGCTCTCGTTTGATTGTTCGTTTGTTCCTGAACTACAGCCAAAGCGGTACACGATAGCGCGACAATTTTAGGCCCACCTTACTCACCGTCGTCCCTTTGGTGCTAATGGAAGAAGTTTCATTGAAATCCGTGTTATATTTTTAAAGTTATTCACATTTTAAAGTTTAAATCTATCTCCTGGGGAAGGAGGGGGGAGGGTGATGGAGGGGGGCAGGGGGGAGGGAAGGGTCTCAACGGTGGGAGGGGAGAGGGTAGGGAGGGCAGGAGGAGAGGGTGCTGCACCATTGCAGGAGAGGTTTGGGCCCAACAGGTCCACTTGGTCTAGTATCCCTCTAAACCTTTCCCATCCATGCAATAAACCTTCCCTATCCACTCTGTTTAAGAAGTCAAATTAAATAGTAAAACACATTCTTTCCTTCTATCTGACAACTGCTCAACATTAGAATCACCACTTCAAGGATGCATGTCATCCATTCCGATTTTTCTTCCTGTCAACAAAACACGAATTATATAATTAACTGGCTTTATAATTATTTTGCCCTTATGGTGACAATAGTTGCAGATGCGTTTTTGTCCCCCCCCTCAAGGTCTTGTCTCTGAGCTCAGGTTTCTTGCCCTGTTTCTCTCTCAGACTCTGCTCACTATCACGCACAAATGTATACAGCCATTATGCTGGACTGATCCATTGGTGTTCTTTGATGAAACAATGGGAGGAAACCAGTGGATGTTGTGCATTAGAAATCTCAGGCGGCTTTCGATAAAGCCCCAGGCAGGAGTTAGACCGAGGCATAGCAGCATAAATAGGCCATTCGGCCCATTGAGTCTGCTCCACCATTCGATCATGACTGATCTATTTTTCCCTCCAATCCCGTTCTCTTGTCTTCTCCCCATAATTTTTGACGCCCTCACAAATCATGGTGCATAAACGGGCAGGAACATCTTCCTGCAACTGCAACAGCACGGAGCCAAGGAGCACACCGAGAGATATCATTTTCTACTTTCTGATGCAGTCATTATACAAACACAAACCAAGCATCCCACTTTAAATGGTCAGGCAGGCCAACGAGTGAGATGCTGACTTTTGACATTTCACTGCAAACCTCTCTTTGATTCTCCACGCTCTCATTGCACTGACTTCAGTGGAGCATTAACTGGAACTAAATGCAGGGTCTCACATACAATGGAATCGGGACACATGGCCAGGGGGTTGAGGCGCAAGAGTCAAGGGTGTTTTAGTGTCGCACGTCCCGAAACAGAACAAGGAATTTCCTGCTTGACAAAAGGGACAAAGAGCCCACGGTTTATGGACCTTACAATGAGTTTGTGGGATCGAACCATAAAATCACTGCAGCATGGAACGGAACCATTCAGCCCATTACAGTGCGTGCAGCAGCCTACAGAGAGGACATGTGCGTTCCTACACTCTGTGATTGCAAGGAACCGCAGATGCTGCTTAATACCAGAGATATGATGTATTCAAGAGAAGAGTTAGATAGCGTTCTTAGGGCTGACAGAAATCAAGGGATATGGGGAGAAAGTAGGAACAGGGTACCGATTCTGGATGATCAGCCACGATCGTATTGAATGGCGGTGCTGGCTCCAAGGGCCAAATGGCCTACTCCTTCACCTATTTTCTATGTTTCTATATACACAACATACTGGAGTAGCTCAGAGGGTTAGGCAGCATCCCTGGAGAAGTCTGAAGAGGGGACCCGACCCAAAACATCACCCACCCATGTTCTTCAGGGATGCTGCCTGACCTGCTGAGTTACTCCAGCACATTGTGTCTGCCTTCGCTCCTACACTCTGTCTGCCTCTCGAAACACTCACAGTGCTTGGCCCCAAAGTTGATGCTGGAAGTATATAAAGCGTATTGCACGAATTGAGACGTAAAACAATTACCATTGAGGGAAAAAAAATTGCAGCTGCTAAGAAATCAGAAATGCTTATCAAAATAGACACAAAATGCTGGAGTAACTCAGCGGGACAGGCAGCATCTCTGGAGAGCAGGAGTTACTCCAGCATTTCGTATCTATCTTCGGTTTAAACCAGCATCTGCAGTTCCTTCGTACACATGCTTATCAAAATGCTGGGAATCATTAATAGTAACGAACAGTGACAATAACATCGTAAAACATGAACTCTGTTCCTCCCTCCACAGATGCTGGACATTTCCTGCATGTTCCGCTTGTAATTGATTACAATGAATACTTTAATTACACTGCAAAATGATCAAAGATCAGTACAGAGGACATGAATAATGTTGTCCACGATTGTAATTTAAACAAAAAAAATATATATATATATATAATTTGTGGCAGTGCAAAGTGAATAATTTCTGCAGCATGTCACAATGTCTGTAACTTTACTCACTGTTCGATCTTGCTTCATGTTATGCAGTTAAATCAGGGGATTCATGCAGGCAGGCTGTGCTGAGATTCCCCTCCTTGCTCGAATCACCAAGGCTTCAAATTTCAGCAAACATTCCGCCCCCCCCCACCCCCCCACCCCACTCCCCCCCAATAGCGTTAGAAGTTCTCACGCTGGGGAATGACAATTACAATTAAACTGCATTGAAAGCAGACTTGTGTGCCGCACTGTTGCAATGCTTCTGCGTTAGGCAGCTTGGGCTTTGTTTGAAGAGAGGGCGCAGTTTCAGTCCCGTCTCCTATCAAAGCCGTTTGCAGTTTGAATCAGTGAGTTTATCTTATTAGAAGGCTTCAAGTCTGCTGATGGAATAATCAAGAGATGGGTGAGATCAGTCTCGCATCGTACAGGATATTGTAAAATGCGACTAATGAGCATCCACAGTGAAATGGTTCCAGCGTTTATAATACGGCACGATGACATAACTGTGAGTGTTAGCCGCAAC
Organism: Rhinoraja longicauda; assembly: GCF_053455715.1. Classification (NCBI taxonomy): domain Eukaryota; kingdom Metazoa; phylum Chordata; class Chondrichthyes; order Rajiformes; family Arhynchobatidae; genus Rhinoraja; species Rhinoraja longicauda. The sequence continues at coordinate 10,818,773 of NC_135983.1, forward strand.
TGTTCTCAATCAGCAAAACCAAGTAGCTGTCTTTGCAACTGCGAGAAAGTATGCACTTAAAAAAAATCTCTTGAAGTACATGTCTTCGGCTTGTAGAAATAACGTTTAAAGAAATATGTTTTTAATTACGTAGAATGAATATCACAAATTCTAAGGTACCTCCAATAACATTGCACTTACGGTTCCAATGATCAATACTATATTATTGATCAGCAGTCTAAACCGATTTGCAGCACTGTTATCTATGGTCACCTCCAAGTAAAGTTATTGATAAGAAAGCTATTTTGTTGAACATTTACGCTGTTAACTGGTCTCTGTTAGCCGAATGCCCTTTCAAGAAGAACATCACTGTTGACATTTGACTTGACCACTGTGAAGGAATGAGGAAATGGAGGATCAATTTTATACGATTGGTGTATCTTCAGAGATGCAGTGTGGAAACAGGCCCTTCAGCCCATCGAGTCTGCGCCGCCCGGCGAACATCCCTTCCACTAGCACTCTTTTACACATTAGGGAGAATTTACAATTTACAGCAAATGGACTGCCTCTATTTAGAAGGGAACAGGATGATTTATACACTTGTTTAGTTCAGTTTAGAGATACAGCGCGGAAACAGGCCCTTCGGCCCACCGAGCCCGCTCTGACCAGCGATCCCCGCACATTAACACTATCTTACAGGATACTAGGGCCACCAGGGATAACTTTACATCTACACCAAGCTAATTAGCCTACAAACCTGTACGTCTTTGGAGTGTGGGAAGAAACCGGAGCACCCGGAGAAAACCCACGAGGAGAACGTACAAACTCCGTATAGACAGCCCCCGTAGTCAGGATTGGACCCAGCTCTCTGGCGCTTTGTGGCAGTAACTCTACCGCTGCGCCACTGTGCTGCCCCCTGGCTGTTAGATTGGAGGTGTCCACAACAAGGAATTACCTTACTTGTAGGGGGTATAAAGTGAAAGGGAAAAACAAGACTGAAAATTTCAAGGCAACATTTTTCCACTTATCCTTCAGCACTAAAATCCTTCTTAGGATAGAGAACAGGATGGCACAGGAGCAGGCCCTTCGGCCCACGATGTCCATGCTGGACATGATGCCAAGACAAACCAATCTCATCTGAATGCACGTGATCCACCTCCCTCCATTCCCTGCATATCCAAGTGCTTATCTTCAATGCCATTATTGCATCTGCCTCCTGCATCATTGCAACGACCCCTGGCAGTGTGTTCCAGGCACCCACCACCCTTTGTGTAAAATGACTTGCCCCATCCCAAAATTCTTTATCCAATCAACATTTTTTTAAACTTATCACGGTTCACTTATTAACCTGTTCACTGCCGGGTTTTTTTCCCACTATTGGATGTCACCACAGCGATGTCAACATTTGAAACATGGATGAAGGACACGAACGAAAAAGAGCCTTAATATAACCTCCGCTTGAATTTACCCGTCATCGATAGTGCCTTCAATTTCCTCTTGAATCCAAGCGTTCTAATGGTGTGATAGTGCAGACAACGCCACCCTTTGTTACAGCGAGACTGAAGGGTCTATTTCTGTTTTCTTGTGCTCCACTTCCTTGCAAGTGCTGTGCCAGAAATAACCATAGATTCTAATTCTGTTTGGGTTACAGTGTGCCTCTTTCAACCTTCGTGCTGTGCAGCGGGCAGGTTGTCAGAGGCACACCAGCCAGAACACTGCAGCAGAAATCAAATTGCTGTCAGGCGCCATAACTCATAAGTATTGATTCTCCTTTTTGCAATACAGTTCATTCTCCTGCTCGCGTCTCAAACACAATGTTACCAGTTCTAATTATGCAGTTCAGAGTGACATCCCTATGCTTACAGCTCAGATTTAACGTTGGCAAGGAACACAGGGGGAACATTTCTTGGGGTGGTAAGCTATCATAGAAACATAGAACATAGAAAATAGGTGCAGGAGTAGGCCATTCGGCCCTTCGAGCCTGCACCGCCATTCAATATGATCATGGCTGATCATCCAGCTCAGTAGCCTGTACCTGCCTTCTCTCCATACCCCCTGATCCCTTTAGCAAAAAGGGCCACATCTAACTCCCTCTTAAATATAGCCAATGAACTGGCCTCAACTACCTTCTGTGGCAGAGAATTCCACAGACTCACCACTCTCTGTGTGAAGAAATGTTTTCTCATCTCGGTCCTAAAAGACTTCCCCCTTATCCTTAAGCTGTGACCCCTGGTTCCGGACTCCCCCAACATCGGGAACAATCTTCCCGCATCTAGCCTCTCCAACCCCTTAAGAATTTTATATGTTTCTATAAGATCCCCCCTCAGTCTTCTAAATTCCAGCGAGTACAAGCCCAATCCACTTTGCATTCAGAATCACTTTCATCCCACTGACTGCATTGGAAAAAGAAGACGCTAGTACCCAGACCAGGTTGCCAATGAGTCTTGCCAGTTTGCACCGTTGTTAGCCAGTGTGCGGCCTCACGCAAACAGGAGGAGCAGCACCTCATATTCCGCTTGGGTAGCTTACAACCCCCACGGCACATAGAATTCTCCAGTATTAGGTAAGCTATCAGGTAACGTAGGGCGGCCACGGTGGCGCAGCGGTAGAGTTGCTGCCTTACAGCGCTTGCAGCGCCGGAGACCCGGGTTCAATCCCGACTACGGGCGCCGTTTGTACGGAGTTTGTACGTTCTCCCCGTGACCGCCTGGGGTTTCTCCGAGATCTTCGGTTTCCTCCCGTACTCCAAAGACATACAGGTATGTAGGTTAATTGGCTTGGTGTTTGGGTAAATTGTCCCTAGTGTGTGTAGGATAGTGTTAATGTACGGGGATTGCTGGTCGGTGCGGACTCGGTAGGCCGAAGGGCCTGTATTCGTGCTGTATCTCTAAAACTAAAAACTCTGATAATTCCCCTCCCCCTCCTCCTCCCCTACCTCTCCTGTGTCCCAAGTGGACTTGCACCTAGTTCTTCCCTCCCCCTCCCCTACACTTACCTATCTTCCCTCTTCTGGCTTCACAATTCGCAACTCTTCCATCCTTTTGTCTCGCACCTTCTGTTTTTCGCCTTGAGTTTAGAGATACAGTGTAGAAACAGGCCCATCCGCCCACAGAGTCCGTGCTGACCATCGATCCCCCGTATACTAGTCATATGTGATCCCACTTTCGCATCCTACGCATCTGGGGCAGTTTTTAAGAGGCTAATTGACCTACAAACTTTTAAAGACTCTAAGGTGCTGGTCAAACCACATTTGGAGAACTGTGAGCAAATTTGGTCCCCATATCTGACGAAGGATGTGCTGGCTCTGGACATGGTCCAGAGGAGGTTTACAAGAATGTTTCCAGGAATGAGTGGGTTAGCATATGATGAACGTTTGACAGCATTGGGCCTCTACTCACTGGAGTTTAGAAGGTTGAGGGGGGACCTCATTGAAACTTACAGAATAATGAAAGGCTTAGATAGAGTGGATGTGGAAAGGACGTTTCCACTGGTGGGAGAGTCTCGAACCAGAGGTCATTGCCTCAGAATTAAAGGGCGCTCTTTTGGAAAGGAGGTGAGGAGGAACTTCTTTAGCCAGAGGGTAGTTAATCTGTGGAACTCATTGCCGCAGAGGGCTGTGGAGGCCAAGTCAGTGGATATTTTTTAAGGCAGAGATAGACAGATTCTTGATTAGAACGGGTGTCAAGGGTTGTGGGGAGAAGGCAGGAAAATTGAATTAGGTGGCAGAGATCAGCAATGATTGAATGGCAGAGTAAACTCGATGGGCTGAAAGGCCTAATTCTACTCCTATTGCTTGTGAGCTTGTGTGAAATGTGAAGGAGCAATTGAGAAATTGTTTGGCGTTGTCTACATGACTGTTGGGCTACAATTTACTAATATTTGCTAATCTTACAAGATGGCAGCGTCACACAGCAATTACTAAATATATATTGCCAAAAATAAGGGAAAGGTTACTCCAGAAAATCCTTAAACATTTACAGAGTTCACAATTCTCCATTTTAAAAACATATTTCACCAGTCAGGAAGTCAGTAATGGTTCCACTGTTAATTATTTACTTGCACTTTCTCCAGAAGGGTTGCCGTGTGTCTAGAATTCATGATGATTAATCTCTTTGGTTCCTTTTCGAACAAATGACGATGAAAGCTGTATTGAATACAACCACTGCTATTCACCTGTACCGGAACAATCTGATGGAGGAACTCAGCGCGTCCTGGCTTATTGTGTTCCTCCAGCAGTTTGATTTTTGCTCCACACTCCAGCATCTCCAAACTCTTCTGCTCCCCATTTTCCCGCAGCCCATCAATAGTAAAGTTATCTTTGTTAAAGTTACTGCCCGGCTGAACTTAAAATCAATGCGCCATGGATGCAGAGGGGCTTACTGCAGATTCTATACACTGTCCCATGCAAGGTGACAAAGTGGGAAAGATAGACACAAAGTGGTGGAGTAACTCAACGGGTCAGGCAGCATCTCTGGAGAAAAGGGATGGGTGACGTTTTGGGTCGGGACCGTTCTTCAGACTGAAGAAGGGTGCCAACCTGAAACATCATCCATCTTTTTTCTCCAGCGATGCTGCCTGATCTGCTAAGTTAGTTTTAGATATACAGCGCCGAAACAGGGCCTTCGGCCCACCGGGTCCGTACCGACCGGCGATCACCCCTACTCCTACACACTAGGGATAATGTCACAATTTTTACCGAAGCCAATTAACCTACAAATCTGTATGTCTGGAATGTGAGAGGAAACCGGAGCACCCGGAGAAAACCCACGCAGTCACGGGGACAACGCACAAAGTCCGTACAGATACCACCTGTGGTCAGGATCGAACCTGGGTCTCTGGCGCTGTAAGGCAGCAACTCTAACGCTGCGCCACCGTGCTGCCACTTGGTGTCTATCTTTGGTATCAACCAGCAACTGCAATTCCTTGTTCCAACAAAGTAGGAAAGATGTGTAGACGTCTATCTCAGCTCTTTTCTTCCTAAACCTCCACATCTTCCCGACAGTTTCCTCAATGAATCCCAAACCGTCCCACAGCATCTCCTTTTCCCACCGTACCTCCTTCCCATTACCAGACTTACATCAGTCTGACGAAAGGTTCCCGACCCGAAACATCACCGATCCATGTTCCCCGTGGATGAGCCACTCCAGCATTGTGTGTGACCTCCCTTTAAGTCGGCTCACTCTTCACCGCATGCCCCCTATATCCTCTACAATTCTATTGTTGCCCTCTTTTATAAATCAACCACCTTCCTTGCAATCCTGAGGCCAGCTAAAATTCTCGGCATGACTCTGTTCCTACTTTCTGCGAGGCAGCTGTCACTATTTATCTTATTACCAATCAAAATTAATATGGAAAATTATAATTGGAAAGAAACTCGGATTTGAATGAGGAAAGATCCAGTTTCATCAGTCTCGTCCTTTAAATCTCTTCCAGGTGCCAGTTACTGGCACTGTGCTTTCTGATTTATGTCTGTCTGATATTGCACTACTAAAGCAGAGATCAAGATGACAGCAGGTTCCTGAGCTGGCTTGCTGGTTCTGCTTTAGGTCTAGGGTTTTTATTGTCATGTGTACCAAGATACAGTGAAAAGCTTTGTTTTTGCATGTTATGCAACCAGATCAGATAATACTAAACATAAATACAATCAAGTCAAACTCAGATACAATGAGTTTAGAGATACAGTCGGGAGACAGACAATAGACAATAGGTGCAGGAGTAGGCCATTCGGCCCTTCGAGCCAGCACCGCCATTCAATGTGATCATGGCTGATCATTCTCAATCAGTACCCCGTTCCTGCCTTCTCCCCATACCCCCTGACTCCGCTAACCGTAAGAGCTCTATCTAGCTCTCTCTTGAATGCATTCAGAGAATTGGCCTCCACTGCCTTCTGAGGCAGGCCCTTACACCCACTGAGTCCGCACCGACCAACAATCACGCACAATTCTATGTTATCCCAGTTTCGCATTCTACACACCAGGGGCAATATACAGAAGCCAATTCATCTACAATTCATCTCAGCATAGAAAGGAACTGCAGAAGCTGGTTTATACCGAAGATAGAAACAACGTGCTGGAGTAACTCAGCGGGTTAGGCAGCATCTCTGGAGGAAAAAGGATGGGTCATGTTTCGGGTCGGGAGGGTCTGAAGAAGGGTTCCAACCCGAAACATCTCCAGAGATGCGGCCTGACCCGCTGAGTTACTCCAGCATTTGGTGTCCAACTTACCAACCTGCACGTCTTTGGGATGTGGGAGGAAACCGGAGGACCCGGAGAAAACCCACGTGGTCACAGGGAGAAGGTATAAACTCCATGCAGACGGCACCCGTAGTCAGGACCGAACCCGGGTCTCTGTCGTTGTAAGGCAGCAACTCTACCGCTGCACCCACCGTGCTTCCCATTATCATTATCATCTACATTAGGGAGAGCAGAGGGGAAGATACAAAGTGCAGAACTTTGTTCTCAGCATTATCATATATCATATATATACAGCCGGAAACAGGCCTTTTTTGGCCCTCCAAATCCGTGCCGCCCAGCGATCCCCGTACATTAACACTATCCCACACACCCACTAGGGACAATTTTTACATTTACCCAGCCAATTAACCTACATACCTGTACGTCTTTGGAGTGTGGGAGGAAACCGAAGATCTCGGAGAAAACCCACGCAGGTCACGGGGAGAACGTACAAACTCCTTACAGTGCAGCACCCGTAGTCAGGATCGAACCTGAGTCTCCGGCGCTGCATTCGCTGTAATGCAGCAACTCTACCGCTGCGCTACCGTGCCGCCCATCATTGTAGCGCATCAGTTCAATAGACAAAGTCAAATATCTGCAATGGGGCAGAGGTGAATCGGACAGTACCTTAACTTATGCTAGTGCCTTTCAGGCTGATAACAGAGGGTAAGAAGCTGTTCCTGAATCTGGTTGTGCACGGTTTCCAGCTTCTGTATCTTCAGGGAACGGGGTGAAGAAGGAAGGAGAGGCGTGGAACAAGGCTTTGATAATGTTGGCCGCGTTGCTGAGGCACCGTGAAGTAAAGATGGAGCTGGTGGGGTGGGCTCTGGTCTGCCTGATGGACTGGGCTACGTCATGCTGAGATTATTCCTGGCCTTTTGGCTCATTAGCAAAGCTCCAGAAACACCAACCTCATGATTTCAGCTGCATTTCGCCTTTTTTTTGTTGCACTTTTTGCTAAAGTCTGCAGATTGTTAAAAACTATTAAGCAGATGTCTAATTAGAACTGCCATTTCTTCACGTGTCCCAGCCACGCACAAGCGCAGGAAGTGTTACCGGGAGAGTCAGCTGACGTTCCACGACAATGGGGTGCTGATTTGAATGCCAGAAAAAGCTCCATCATTTGAAGGAGAGGCACAAAAATAAACGAATAACATTCACTTGAGACTGCAGCGATCTTTTATCAGAGGGCAGTGGATGCGTAACACGCTGCCAGGGGTGGTGGTGCAGGCAGGTACGAGAGTGACTTTTAAGATGCTTTTAGGTCGGCACATGGATATGCAGTGAATGGGCAGATGGATTATGTGCAGGCAGATAAGAATTGGTCTCGGCACCATGTACGGCACAGACATTATGGGCTGAAGGGCCTGACCCTGCGCTGTACTACTCTATGTTCTGTGATTATGTAGGTAATGGAGGGATATGGATCACGTGCAGGCAGCGGAGATTAGTTTAATTTGGCAGCATGTCAGGCTCAGACTTTGTGGGCCGAAGAACCTGTCCCTGTGTTGCCCTGTTCTATAGTTTGGAGATACAGCATGCGAGCAGGCCCTTCGGCCCACCGAGTCCACGCCGCCCATCGATCACCCGTTCACACTCATTCTACGTTGCCCCACTTTCCCCATCTACTCCCTTCACATTTGGGACAACTCACAGTGGCCAGTCAACCGACAAACCCGCAGGTGTTTGGAACCTGGGAGGCTTGTACTCGCTGGAATTTAGAAGATTGAGGGGCAATCTTATAGAAACTTACAAAATTCTTAAGGGGTTGGACAGGCTAGATGCAGGAAGATTGTTCCCGATGTTGGGGAAGTCCAGAACAAGGGGTCACAGTTTAAGGATAAGGGGGAAGTCTTTTAAGACCGAGATGAGAAAGTTTTGTTTTCACACAGAGAGTGGTGAATCTGTGGAATTCTCTGCCACAGAGGGTAGTTGAGGCCAGTTCATTGGCTATATTTAAGAGGGAGTTAGATGTGGCCCTTGTGGCTAAAGGGACCAGGGGGTATGGAGAGAAGGCAGGTACGGGATACTGAGTTGGATGATCAGCCATGATCATATTGAATGGCGGTGCAGGCTCGAAGGGTCGAATGGCCTACTCCTGCACCTATTTTCTATGTTTCTATGTTTCTATGAAATCAGAGCATGCGGTCACAGTGAGAACTGGAGTTTAAAAAACCTCCAGACGGGCAGCACCGGAGGTGGGTGTCGAAACAGGGTCTCTGGCGCTGCGAGGCAGTGGCTGTACTGGCTACGTCACTGACTGTGCCACCGTCCTCCACGTTTAAAGCATGCACAAATAAACATTACACAGATTTAGAAAGTTACATTTTAGGTTTAACTATTCAATTTATGAATATCGTATTGCAGAACCCACAGGGCAATAATGAATGCATTGGAAAAGGTAAGAACATGAAATTCAACATGAACCGTGCCCGTGGGCAACATTTATATAATCTAAGAACAATTATCATTGAGCATGTGGCTTAGAGTAGGCCACTAGCTAATAAAGGGAAATTTGATTTACTTGGGTGAGTTAAAGAACGGAAGGTCTAATATGTACCATATGAGTGAACATTGTGGCATTCAGCATCAGAATGCCTGTACTCCATGACTGCCTGTACGTCAGTGATGAAGCACTTAAATGGTTCAGCATGCTGAGCCCTTGCTTGTGTCAGACAAGGACAGGCCACAGGGCGGGCGTGGAGGTGGGGGAAGGACGCGTGCATGGTTTGTGAAGATGGAGAGCCAGCAGTTCACAGCTCCTGGGAGTGTTACAACAGCTCTCTGATTGACAAAATAGCAGTTTAATAACCATTAAGATTTTGGTGAAGGTAGCAAGTGCATTGGATGTGGGTGTAGAACACAGGCCATTGCCACACAGGAACAGGCCCTTCGGCCCTTCACGACTGTGCCTTCCAAGATGCCAGTCTAATCCCATCTTCCTGCACATGGTCCCGATCCCTCTGTTCTTTGCCTCTTCACGCGCCTGCCTAAAAGCCTCTTCAAATCCTGTTGTATCTGCTTCCACCACCACCCCTGACAATGTTCCACACACCTACCACCCTATGGAAAAGAACATTTGCCCCGCACACCTCCATTAAACTTTTCCCCTCTCGCTTTAAACTTATGTCCTGGAGAACTTGATATTTGCACAGCGGGAGATTTTGTCTTTCTCCCCCTCCCTTTAGTTTTAGAGATGCAGCGTGGAAACAGGCCCTTCAGCCCATGCTGGCCCTCACTGACCCATACACTAGTTCTATGTTATCCCATCCTACACACTAGGGGCAGCTTACAGAAGACAATAAACCCACAAACCCGCACGTCTTTGGTCTGTGAGAGGGGACAGGAGCATCCGGAGAAAATCCAGGGAGAACATGCAAACGCCATACAGACAGAACCCATAGTCAGGGCCTCTGGCGCTGTAAGGCAGCAGCTGTACCACTGCGCCACTGTGCCACCTAAATAATTATCTATTGATTTGACAGGGACAGAGACCCTCTTAAAGGCCTACAGTTGAGGGTTGATGGGGCCACTGAAGAAAGGTCTTGACCCGAAACATCACCCATTCCTTCTCTCCCGAGACCCGTTGAGCTACTCCAGCAACTCGTGTCCGCCTTGGGTCACTGGGCAAGATGTCTCCGTAGCCGGTTCATGCCTGCAACCTCATGGAACTACCCGTGTAAAATCCATCTCAACGGGAGTTCTGTGCCATAAAAAAGACCTCGTCAACATAACACGAGCAACCTTGAAATAACTGTGGCTGCATCGACTCTTGTGCCTCGTGCATGAGGGTCGGGAATGCTTTTGCGTCTCACTCAGTGTGAACCAGGCCATTTCTCCAATAAGGGGAACACCCTGTTCCTCCTGCACTTCTGAAAAGTTAAAAACTAAATTTTGATTAAATTTTAACACGTGTTCAAGTTCAAGGTCAAAACACTTTATTTGTCCCCGTGGGGCAATTTACAAAGGCATGTAGAGTAGTACAAAAACTATTGTGGGTGGGAGGGGAGGGATTAGCAGGGTGAACAATAGGACAGGGGGGTGGTTGGGAGTTGAGGAGCTGAACAGCCTTGGGGACAAAGGTTGCCCATTCTCCTCGAAGGTATTTATTCACAAAATGCTGGAGTAACTCAGCAGGTCAGGCAGCATCTCGGGAGAGAAGGAATGGGTGACGTTTCGGGTCGAGATCCTTCTTCAGTCTGAAGAAGGGTCTCGATCCGAAACGTCACCCATTCCTTCTCTCTCCCGAGATGCTGCCTGACCTGCTGAGTTACTCCAGCATTTTGTGAATAAATACCTTCGATTTGTACCAGCATCTGCAGTTATCTTCTTACATTGCCCTTCTCCTCTGTGTCCTACAGCCTGGGCAGCGAAGCCAGTGATCTGAGGGGAGCCACTCAAAGGCAGAGCACAGGACGCGTGAGGGGCCCTGTAAAATCCTGCCAGCTGACCTTAGCATCTGCTGGTGTTGATTTGCTGATTTTATACTTTTTAATTATTAGTTTATTAAATCAGAAGTCGATTGTTCCCAACACCGAAAGTGAAGAGCATGGTGATGGAATAACATTGTTTGGAAAGGTAACTGGAGTTTTCATTGATTTGCGGTACCCACGACTTTTTGTCCACAATAAAAAACACCCACGATGCCAACGGAAAACCAAGATGCAAATCCAGAGCTCACTATCACCACAATGATTAAATTAACACACCATCATTATTGTTACACAAAATAAAAATTAAGAAATGACTTTTACGTAGACGGGCAATCTGCAAACCTATGCTCAAAGTGTACAGAATAGCAGGTATCCAATGCCCATAAACTACGATAGCTGCCTTCACAGTGAATAGTAAGACACAGGAGAGTGTTGTAGAGCAGAGGGATCGAGGAGCGCGGGTAAATAGTTCCCCGAATGTGGTGTCACAGGTAGATAGGGTGGTAAAGAAGGCGTTTGGTTTGCTGGCTTTTATCATCCTGGGTTTTGAGTGTAGAAGTTGGGGCGTTATGTGGCTGTCGGACAATGCGTTGGTGAAGCCGCATTTGGAGTTGGATTCACATAGTCACACAGCACAGAAACAGGAGAGGAGAGGAGAGTGGAGGCAGCTCCTCTAAGAGCATTTGAAAGGCATTTGGGTGGGCGTATGGATAGGAAAGGATGGATTAGAGGGATGGGGGCCAAACACGGTCAAATAGTTCTAGCTTAGATGGGGCATCTTGGTCAGCATGGACGAGTTGGGCTGATGGGCCTGTTTCCGCGCTGTGTGACTCTGTGGCTTCCGGTATTCTTTGTGCACAGCCTGGGAGGATCAAGAGCAGATGGAATGAGCATGGCAGGTGTCCGTTGGCACTGCAGGCAATGTTCGGAACTCAGCGGGGCTGCAATCATTCGGCCCTGGTAGCTCAGCCGTGGCCTCCAGTGTAGCTCGGAGCTTCTTCACGAAACTCATGCACAGACTGTGAAGCGGTAGAGCCATTATCATTCACGCGCCTCAGCTCAGCAGATGACTCCAGTGTCCTCTGTCGTTCCTGGCTGTCCTCTCTTCTTGGTGGTAAGACCATCCTTGGCCCTCACTGGGTAACTCCATTCTCCAGCATTCCCCCCCCTCGTCAATGTTAATATTTTAAAGTCTTGCTCTTTGACAACTCTATGTTTGTAAAATCTGCAACGCCTAATCTTCCTTCAGCAGCCAACAGGGGCTTACATACGGAGGAAAAGTGTCAACGTATTCATTAAATAATAATTTGATTTTTTTTCCCCCTAAGGTGATCCAACAGTCTTGATTCTAAGATAACTGGAGTTGCTGCACCTGCCAGAGGGGATAGTTAAGGCAGGTATTAAAATATCATTTAAAAGACGCTTTTCAGATCCATGGATTGGAAAGGTTTGGAGGGACATGGGCCATATGCGGACGAATGGGACCCATAGAGATGGGGCCCCTTGGTTGGCATGGATTAGTTGGGCCGAAGGGCCTGTTCTAATTCCGTATGACTCGACGACACTTGTGGCTGGAATAGCTATAGGGCTCAAAGCTCAGCAGGCAACTTGGCATGTGGGGTAGATCCAACTCCAGTTAATCTTTTACCCCAATCCTCCTGAAGTTTCACTCTCCAGCAAGCTTAATCCCTCATCTCTGGGGCAGCGCAGTAACGCAGTGGTAAAGTTGCTGCTTACAGCGCCAGAGACCCGGGTTCGATCCTGACTACGGGTGCTGTCCGTACAGAGTTTTAATTGTTAACCGTATGTTTGTGTTGTCATTTGTTTAAACTTATTCATTCATTCATTCTCCCCGTGACTGCGTGGGTTTTCTCCTGGAGCTCCGGCTTCCTCCCACATCACAAGGGCGTGCAGGTTTGTGGGTTAATTGGCTTCTGTAAATTGTCCCTCGTGTGTAGGATAGAACTAGTGTACAGGTGATGGTGGGTCGACACGGCCTCAGTGGGCCGAAGGGCCTGTTTCCACGCTGTATCACTAAACCTAAAAAACTAAAAACTGATGCCGTTCAGCAGTCCACCAGGTGCCAGGTCCTCAAACGCGTTATAATTCATCACTTCTTTATTAATTGTAATTTTGCACTTTTTCTGGGGGAGTCCATGGGCGCCAGATGCTGACCTTGGCAATCTCTAACTGCTCCGTGGAAGGTGGTGATGAACAGCAGGGGTCCCTCTGATGACAATGTCCCAAGAAAACCTTTGGAGAGGGAGCACTGGGATTTAAACCTAATGACGATAAAGAACTGTGGCCACGGTGGCGCAGCGGTAGAGTTGCTGCCTTACAGCGCTTACGATGCCGGGGACCCGGGTTCGATCCCGCCTACGGGCACTGTCTGTACGGAGTCCGTACGTTTTCCCCCGTGACCGCGTGGGTTTTCTCCAAGATCTTCGGATTCCTCCCACCCTCCAAAGACGTGCAGGTTTGTAGGTTCATTGGTTTGGTCTATGTGTAAATTGTCCCTAGTGTGTGTAGGATGGTGTTGATGTGCGGGGATTGATGGTCAGTACGGACTCGGTGGGCCGAAGGGCCTGCTTCCGCACGGTATCTCTAAACTAAACTAAATTGAACTGGCAATGCATTTGGGAGCGAGTCAGGAAACTATCATATCATATCATATCATCATATCATATATATACATCCGGAAACAGGCCTTTTCAGCCCACCAAGTCCGTGCCGCCCAGCAATCCCCGTACATTAACACTATCCTACACCCACTAGGGACAATTTTTACATTTACCCAGCCAATTAACCTACATACCCATACGTCTTTGGAGTGTGGGAGGAAACCGAAGATCTCGGAGAAAACCCACGCAGGTCACGGGGAGAACGTACAAACTCCTTACAGTGCAGCACCCGTAGTCAGGATCGAACCTGAGTCTCCAGCGCTGCATTCGCTGTAAAGCAGCAACTCTACCGCTGCGCTACCGTGCCGCCGTACCGCTACCGTACCGCTACCGAAACTGTGCGACATTGAGTGGAATCTACAGGTGTTGTGTGCATTTGTAGCTTGGCATTCCCTCGTGCTGGTCAACACTGAGGTTAGCAAAGAGAGTACAGTAAACAAGCGATGAAAGATGACGAGGTTAGGCCGGAACATAGACTGAGATTGCAATCGGACTGCTCGTGATCTTATTAAACAGCAGAGCGAGGGCTAGGAACAGAGTGTTCTACTCTTGCTCTTTGTATCATTGTTTCCTTGCACAAGTACCTGAAGGCTTTGTATCTAAAAGTAGTGGCTGGTGAGGTGAGGGACAGAGTGACCTGATGGTGATGATGATATGTCGATGGCTTCTTGGTCTTTTTGTGACTTAAGCAGTACAACAGAGGTGTGGGCCTATCTCAGAGTCATAGAGTGATACAGTGTGGAAACAGGCCCTTCGGCTCAACTTGTCCACACCGGCCAACATGCCCCAGCTATACTAATAGCTTGAGAGTTTAGAGATACAGCGCAGAAACAGGCCCCTCAGCCTACCATGTCCGCGCCGACCAGCCATCACCCTGTACACTATTTCTATCCTACACACCAGGGGCAATTCACAGAAGCCAATCAACCTACAAAGCTGTCGGTCTTTGGAGTGTGGGAGGAAACTGGAGCACCCAGGCGAAACTCGCGCGGTCACGGTGAGAACGTACAAACTCCGTACAGACAGCGCCCGTAGTCGGGGTCGAACCTGGGTCTCAGGCCCTGTAAGTCAGCAACTCTGCCGCTGTGCCACCGTGCCGCCCATAAATGGAATTACTCAAACTCTATGTCCAGAGAACACCAAGGAACAAAGGAGGCTGCAGAAAGTGGTGGCCAACACCTGGCACATCACAGGTACTGACCTCCCCACCAGTGAAGGCATCGGCAGGAAGCGCCGCATCGAAACGGCAGCTTGCATCGTGAAAGACTCACAGTATCCTGGTCACGCTCTCATCTCGCTGCTACCATCGGGAAGAAGGTACAGGAGTCTGACAACCATCAGGCTCCTGAACCACCCTGCACAAAGCTAACCACAACTCCACCTCAGTCAGCAGCATTCTACTATGGACCTTGGTTTGGTCGTACAATGTACTTCGCTTGCCATTAGGTACTGTTATTATTGATAATATACTGCATTATTGATTAGTGTACATTTATTTGCTGTGTTGTTGCATTAATGGGCTGTAAAGCCACAGCAAGCAAGTATTTCTGTTTCGTTCCAGTGCGTATGGCAATTAAACGTTCTTGACATTTGCGACCCCAATAACCTTGCTTGTCATGCTAGCCTGGTCTATTTCATCCCTACCTATTACTTCAGTCCCAGTCTTGTGTGCATTTACTAACCCCACACACAAGTTTCTATGCTTGAAAGCTTTGGCCGTCCTTGACCTTGGCAGCACTGCCATAATAAAACATACAACAGAGCAGAACACCACAGGAACAGGCCCCTTCGACCCACAATGCCCGTGCCGAAAAATGATGCCACGACCTACTCTTATCTAGCTGCACAAAACCCCTATCCTTCCTTTCCCCTGAATATCCATGAGCCTATCCAAAAGTCCCTTAAATGTCTCCATCCTACCTGACTCCAGCTTTGTATTGATGTCTGCAACTTGTCGTGATCCTTACAGGAGGTGCAACCCTTTAAGCCGCTGCAGCACTCTGAAGCCATCTTGAAAATTGCACAGAATAAATCGCAATGATAATTAAGGTGCTGCAACCTTTGCTAAGGACACACGGAGGACGTCTGACAGATATCCAGGACGGAAACTGGCAGGCATTTCATTATAGAAGAGAAATCAGTACTCTGAACGTGGGCTAATGAAGGACTTGACTAGTTTAAAGCCACAACGTTGTCTTTGTTTGCACTAAGTATTCCAGACCAACTGTATTCTGATGCTTCCCTGGCTCGTTGGAGGTTGAGGGGAGATCTGATAGATGTGTGTAAAACTATGAGAGACATAGATAGGGTAGACAGTCAGAGCCTTTCTCACAGGGTGGAAATGTCCAGCACGAAGTGGAGAGGGAAAGTTTAAAGGAGATGTGCGGGGTAAGATTTTTTTTACACAGAGAGGGGTGGGTGCCTGGAACATGCTGCCAGGGGGGGGGGGGTGGGTGCCTGGAACATGCTGCCGGGGGGGGGGGGGGGTGCCTGGAACATGCTGCCGGGGGGGGGGGGGGTGGGTGCCTGGAACATGCTGCCAGGGGGGGGGGGTGGGTGCCTGGAACATGCTGCCGGGGGGGGGGGGGGGTGGGTGCCTGGAACATGCTGCCGGGGGTGGGGGGGGGTGGGTGCCTGGAACATGCTGCCGAGGGGGGGGGGGGGTGGGTGCCTGGAACATGCTGCCGGGGGGGGGGGGGGGGGGGGGGGTGGGTGCCTGGAACATGCTGCCAGGGGGGGGGGGGGGTGGGTGCCTGGAACATGCTGCCGGGGGGGGGGGGGGGGGGGGTGGGTGCCTGGAACATGCTGCCGGGGGGGGGGGTGGGTGCCTGGAACATGCTGCCGGGGGGGGGGGGGGGGGGGGTGGGTGCCTGGAACATGCTGCCAGGGGGGGGGGGGGGTGCCTGGAACATGCTGCCGGGGGGGGGGGGGGGGGGTGGGTGCCTGGAACATGCTGCCGGGGGGGGGGGGGGGAGGTGGTGTAGGCAGATACAGTAGTGGCGTTTAAGAGGGCTTTAGATAAGCACATGAAGGGATTGGAGGGATATGGATTACGTGCAGGCAGGGGAGATCAATTTACTTTGGCATCATCTTCAGCAGAAGCATTGGTGCTCGAGGGGCCTGTGCTGCAGTGCTCTATGTACTAATACCGAGTCTACTGTTTATCCTTGTTACACCACTGTTTACCGGCAGCAGTGGCTTTAACAAACTTTGATTCTAATGTCTGGAGTAACTCAGGCAGCATCTCTGGATAGAAGGAATGGGTGACCATTCGGGTCGAGACCCTTCTTCAGAGTCTGAAGTTCCTTCCTTCACAAGAACCAGAGGGCGTAGGTTTAAGGTGAGGGGGGAGGGGGGGGGGGGGGAGATTTAATAGGAACCTGAGGGGCAACTTTTTATACACAAAGGGTGGAGGGTGTATGGAACAAGCTGCCAGAGGAGGACGATGGGGCAGGTACGATCGCAGTTTTTAACAAACATTTCGGCGGGTACATGGATAGGATAGGTTTACAGGGATTATGGGCCAAACGAAGCCAGATGGGACTAGAGCAGATGGGACATGTTGGCCGGTGTGGACAAGTTTTTTTTAGATTTGTGTAGATTTAGAGATACAGCAAGGAAACAGGCCCTTCGGCCCACCGAGTCCGCGCCGCCCAGCGATCCCCGCACATTAACACTATCCTACACCCACTAGGGACAATTTTTACATTTACCCAGTACCCAGTGGGAGGAAACCGAAGATCTCGGAGAAAACCCCACGCAGGTCACGGGGAGAACGTGCAAACTCCTTGGGCTGAAGGACCTGTTTACTCCGTTCACGAGGGAAGAGCTGAGAGCAGAGGCGTGGGAAATGGATGCGACGTCTAAAACTACGGGGGAATAAGTTTAAAGCGAGAGGGAAAAGATTTAAAAGGCATCTGAAAGGCAAGCTTTTCACACAGAGGTTGGTGGGTATATAGAACCAGCTGTCAGAGGAGGTATTAGAGGCGGGTACATAAAGGGGTTAAAAATATTTGGACAAGTATAAGGATAGGAATGGTTTAGAGGGATATTGGTCAAAAATGGATTCAATTAGGTAAGCATCTTGGTCAGAATGGATGTTGGGCTGAAGGGCCTGTTTCTATGCTGCATAACCCCATGTCTCGATAACTCCATGGTGGCACAGTGGCGCAGTGGTAGAGTTGCTGCCTTACAGCACCAGAGACCCAGGTTCCATCTGACTACAGGTGCTGTCTAAACCGAGTTTGTAGGTTCTCCCCGTGACCTGCGCGGGTTTTCTCCGAGATCTTCGGTTTCCTCCCACACTCCAAAGACGTGCAGGCATGTAGGCAGATTGGCATGGAAAAATGTTTTTTTCTAAATTGTCCCCAGTGTGTGTAGTAGGGTATGGGATCGCTGGTCGGCACGGACTCGGTGGGCCGAAGGGCCTGCTTCCGCGCTGTATCTCCGAAACTAAACTAAACTAAAGACTCTATGAAACACATTAGACTAGGAACAGCACCACATCCCCACCTGGGAACGTCGCAGCCTAGTGGGCTCAATACTGAACTCTACAACATCAGATCATTTGATTTCCCAGTGTTTTTCAGTGGTCCATCTGTAATATTGGCTTGGAGTGTTATCATATCATATCATATATATACAGCCGGAAACAGGCCTTTTCGGCCCACCAAGTCCGTGCCGCCCAGCGATCCCCGTACATTAACACTATCCTACACCCACTAGGGACAATTTTTTTTACATTTACCCAGCCAATTAACCTACATACCTGTACGTCTTTGGAGTGTGGGAGGAAACCGAAGATCTCGGAGAAAACCCACGCAGGTCACGGGGAGAACGTACAAACTCCTTATCAGTGCAGCGCCCGTAGTCAGGATCGAACCTGAGTCTCAGGCGCTGCATTCGCTGTAAAGCAGCAACTCTACCGCTGCGCTACCGTGCCGCCCGTGTTGTCTCTGTTCTTTTTCCCCCGCTGTGGTTTTTCTCTCTCTGGGAGCGGAGGTGACGCCCATTCTGACCCTCAGCACTTGATCTCTTGCGGCTGCGTTACCCACCTCCTGCCTAGGTTCCTTTGTCCTCCGTTCTGACCCTCTCACTGTTCCCGTTCATTGACCAGATGACCTTGTTGACTGTTTACTCCGGTGGTCGCCCTGGTTTTGGGGATACACAAGGATACGTGAGGGAGGTCACGCTGAACCTGTGTGAAGCATGGTCTGACCGCAACTGGAGAACCGTGTTCATTTCTGGTCACCTTGCGATAAGAAGGAAGCGAAGGCTTTGGTGAAGTTGCTGAAGAGATTTACGATAATGCTCCCCTGCCTCGGGGATTAGTTACAAAGAGGCATTAGACTGAGAAGAAAAAGACACAAATTGTTGGAGTAACTCAGCGGGGCAGACAGCGTCTCTGAAGAATAAGGATAGGCAATATTTTGAGTCGGCACCCTTTTGCAGACTGGGACTATTTCCTCTACAGAAAGTTGAGCGGAGCTTAAGTATATAAAATAATGAACTGCAGATGCAGGTTTACAAAAAAAAAAAAAAAAATACTGGAGTAACAGCAGATCAAGCAGCATCTCTGGGGAACATGGATAGGCGATGTTTCGGGTCAGGACCCTTCCTCAGATTGCAGTGGGAGGAAGAAAGCTGGGAGAGAGGTGGGGTGGGGGGGGGGGTTGATTGGCAGATGGGGGAATTGAGGCCAGAGATGAAAATAAGTCAAAAAGCCTTTGTCAAATCGACTTGAGGTCACATGCAAAAAAGAAATAAATGATAGTGATAAGAGCAATTCTTTTAAAATCCAGAATGTGGTTCGAATGATGCCAGGATTAGGGAGTGTTCGCACGCAGCAGGGTGAGGCTGGACAGACTCGAATTGTTTTCTCTGGAACACGGGAGGTAGTGGGGAGACCTGACACAAGTACACTCAAATTAAGAGGACATTAGCTTTAAGGTGAGAGGGGCAAAGTTTAAAGGAGACGTGCGGGGCAAGTTTATTTGAACAGGCGTTGGCGAGTTCCCGGAACGAGCTGCCGAATGCCATGGTTGAAGCAACTACATTAGTGGCATTTAAAAGACTTTTGGAAAGGTTCATGGATATGCAGAGAATGGAGGGATATGGATTATGTGCAGGTATACAAGTGATGGTTGCATTTGGTGGTAGGAATAGGAAGGCAGAGTATTATCTGAATGGTGTCAAGTTAGGAAAAGGGGACATACAACGAGATCTGGGTGTCCTAGTGCATCAGTCACTGAAAGGAAGCATGCAGGTACAGCAGGCAGTGAAGAAAGCCAATGGAATGTTGGCCTTCATAACAAGAGGAGTTGAGTATAGGAGCAAAGAGGTCCTTCTGCAGTTGTACAGGGCCCTAGTGAGACCGCACCTGGAGTACTATGTGGAGTTTTGGTCTCCAAATTTGAGGAAGGATATTCTTGCTGTTGAGGGCGTGCAGCCTAGGTTTACTAGGTTAATTCCCGGAATGGCGTGACTGTCATATGTTGAAAGACTGGAGCGACTAGGCTTGATTACACTGGAATTTAGAAGGATGAGAGGGGATCTTATCGAAATGTATAAGATTATTAAGGGGTTGGACACGTTAGAGGCAGGAAACATGTTCCCAATGTTGGGGGAGTCCAGAACAAGGGGCCACAGTTTAAGAATAAGGGGTTGGCCATTTAGAACGGAGATGAGGAAAAACTTTTTCAGTCAGAGAGTTGTAAATCTGTGGAATTCTCTGCCTCAGAAGGCAGTGGAGGCCAATTCTCTGAATGCATTCAAGAGAGAGCTAGATAGAGCTCTTAAGGATAGCGGAGTCAGGGGGTATGGGGAGAAGGCAGGAACGGGGTACTGATTGAGAATGATCAGCCATGATCACATTGAATGGCGGTGCTGGCCCGAAGGGCCGAATGGCCTACTCCTGCACCTATTGTCTAATGCCTATTGTCTAATGCCTATTGTCTATTGACATCATGTTCGGCACATAGTGGGCCGAAGGGCCCGCTCTCGTGTTGTTTTTTTCCATGTCCCATGGAACCTGGAGTGTACTGCTGCTGATGTAATGGAGGTGGCTTCCACTGTTACCTTCAAGAGGAAACTGGATAAAAGGTACTGGGAGCAAAAAGGTATGAGGTTTACAGAGAACCGACGTGCATGTGTGTGGTTGGAACTCACGACTAATGTCCTCATGTGTGGTAACCGTGCTATTGCTCTGAAAGGCAGGTGTTGACGGCAGTGAGATCATTCATCATGGTTCAATTGTAGAACCGTCTGGGGATTGTTATCCGAGCCACGCGCAGGGAATACCCCGGCGCACCGTGGCCAAGACCACCGGCAGGCCCGGTGAGACCACCGCAGGCCGAGGGCTTGCTCACCGAGAACGGGGGACCCGCCCAGAGGGCCCGGCCTGTCCAGCACCGGCTCCCAACTCGGCCCCGAGCCGCCGAGGTCGAAGGGACCCGCGAGCAACGACCAGGAGAGAGGAGGGCCGCAGAGAGCAACCTCCGAGAGCGTAGGTGGGACCGGCGACAGCAAGGGCGCCCATGGAGAGCGAGGGGGCCCATGGAGAGTGAGGGACCCATGGAGAGTGAGGGACCTATGGAGAGTAAGGAACCAATGAAGAGTGAGGGGGGCCATGGAGAGTGAGGGACCCATGGAGAGTGAGGGGGGCCATGGAGAACGAGGGACCCATGGAGAGCGAGGGGGGCCATGGAGAGTGAGGGACCTATGAAGAGTGAGGGGGGCCATGGAGAGTGAGGGACCCATGGAGAGTGAGGGGGGCCATGGAGAGCGAGGGACCCATGGAGAGCGAGGGGGGCCATGGAGAGTGAGGGACCCATGGAGAGTGAGGGACCCATGGAGAGTGAGGGACCCATGGAGAGCGAGGGGGCCCATTGAGAGTGAGGGACCCATGGAGAGTGAGGGGGGCCATGGAGAGTGAGGGACCCATGGAGAGTGAGGGACCCATGGAGAGTGAGGGGGGCCATGGAGAGTGAGGGGGGCCATGGAGAGTGAGGGACCCATGGAGAGTGAGGGACCCATGGAGAGCGAGGGGGCCCATGGAGAGTGAGGGGGGCCATGGAGAGTGAGGGACCAATGGAGAGTGAGGGACCCATGGAGAGTGAGGGACCCATGGAGATTGAGGGACCCATGGAGAGTGAGAGGGGCCATGGAGAGCGAGAGACCCATGGAGGGAGGGGGGCCATGGAGAGTGAGGGGGGCCATGGAGAGCAAGGGGGGGGGCGTGGAGAGGGAGGGGGGCCGTGGAGAGGGAGGGGGGTCCTTGGAGAGGGAGGGGGGCCGTGGAGAGGGAGGGGGCCGTGGAGAGGGAGGAGGGGCCGTGGAGAGGGAGGAGGGGCCGTGGAGAGGGAGGGGGACCGTGGAGAGGGAGGGGGGGTCGTGGAGAGGGAGGGGGGCCGTGGAGAGGGAGGGGGGCCGTGGAGATGGAGGGGGACCGTGGAGAGGGAGGAGGGCCGTGGAGAGGGAGGGGGGCAGTGGAGAGGGAGGGGGGCCGTGGAGAGGGAGGGGGGGGTCGTGGAGAGGGAGGGGGGGCCGTGGAGAGGGAGGGGGGGCCGTGGAGAGTGAGAGAATTTATGTAGTTTAGTCGGCGGCAGAAACATGGCGACTCGTATACTGCTGAGGTGAGGTCTGCTGTATGATTTCACCAGGTTGCATGCACAATAAAGCATTTCACTGGACCTGTCCAGCACCGGCTCCCAACTCGGCCCCGAGCCGCCGGGGTCGACGGGACCCGCGAGCAACGGCCAGGAGAGAGGAGGGCCGCCGAGAGCAACCTCCGAGAGCGTAGGTGGGACCGGCGACAGCAAGGGCGCCCATGGAGAGCGAGGGGGCCCATGGAGAGTGAGGGACCCATGGAGAGTGAGGGACCTATGGAGAGTGAGGGACCCATGAAGAGTGAGGGGGGCCATGGAGAGTGAGGGACCCATGGAGAGTGAGGGGGGCCATGGAGAGCGAGGGACCCATGGAGAGCGAGGGGGGCCATGGAGAGTGAGGGACCCATGGAGAGTGAGGGACCCATGGAGAGCGAGGGGGGCCATGGAGAGTGAGGGACCCATGGAGAGTGAGGGGGGCCATGGAGAGTGAGGGACCCATGGAGAGTGAGGGACCCATGGAGAGTGAGGGACCCATGGAGAGCGAGGGGGCCCATGGAGAGTGAGGGACCCATGGAGAGTGAGGGGGGCCATGGAGAGTGAGGGACCCATGGAGAGTGAGGGACCCATGGAGAGTGAGGGGGGCCATGGAGAGTGAGGGGGGCCATGGAGAGTGAGGGACCCATGGAGAGTGAGGGACCCATGGAGAGCGAGGGGGCCCATGGAGAGTGAGGGACCCATGGAGAGTAAGGGACCCATGGAGAGCGAGGGGGCCCATGGAGAGTGAGTGACCCATGGAGAGTGAGGGACCCATGGAGAGCGAGGGAGCCATGGAGAGTGAGGGACCCATGGAGAGTGAGGGACCCATGGAGAGCGAGGGGGGCCATGGAGAGTGAGGGACCCATGGAGAGTGAGGGGGGCCATGGAGAGTGAGGGACCCATGGAGAGTGAGGGACCCATGGAGAGCGAGGGGGCCCATGGAGAGTGAGGGACCCATGGAGAGTGAGGGGGCCATGGAGAGTGAGGGACCCATGGAGAGTGAGGGACCCATGGAGAGTGAGGGGGGCCATGGAGAGTGAGGGGGGCCATGGAGAGTGAGGGACCCATGGAGAGTGAGGGACCCATGGAGAGCGAGCGGGCCCATGAAGAGTGAGGGACCCATGGAGAGTAAGGGACCCATGGAGAGCGAGGGGGCCCATGGAGAGTGAGTGACCCATGGAGAGTGAGGGACCCATGGAGAGTGAGGGGGGCCATGGACAGTGAGGGACCCATGGAGAGTGAGGGGGGCCATGGAGAGTGAGGGGGCCATGGAGAGTGAGGGACCCATGGAGAGTGAGGGACCCATGGAGAGTGAGGGACCCATGGAGAGCGAGGGGGGCCATGGAGAGTGAGGGACCCATGGAGAGTGAGGGGGGCCATGGAGAGTGAGGGACCCATGGAGAGTGAGGGACCCATGGAGAGCGAGGGGGCCCATGGAGAGTGAGGGACCCATGGAGAGTGAGGGGGCCATGGAGAGTGAGGGACCCATGGAGAGTGAGGGACCCATGGAGAGTGAGGGGGGCCATGGAGAGTGAGGGGGGCCATGGAGAGTGAGGGACCCATGGAGAGTGAGGGACCCATGGAGAGCGAGCGGGCCCATGAAGAGTGAGGGACCCATGGAGAGTAAGGGACCCATGGAGAGCGAGGGGGCCCATGGAGAGTGAGTGACCCATGGAGAGTGAGGGACCCATGGAGAGTGAGGGGGGCCATGGACAGTGAGGGACCCATGGAGAGTGAGGGGGGCCATGGAGAGTGAGGGGGCCATGGAGAGTGAGGGACCCATGGAGAGTGAGGGACCCATGGAGAGCGAGGGGGCCCATGGAGAGTGAGGGACCCATGGAGAGCGAGGGGGCCCATGGAGAGTGAGGGACCCATGGAGAGTGAGGGACCCATGGAGAGCGAGGGGGCCCATGGAGAGTGAGGGACCCATGGAGAGTGAGGGACCCATGGAGAGTGAGGGGGGCCATGGAGAGTGAGGGACCCATGGAGAGTGAGGGGGGCCATGGAGAGTGAGGGACCCATGGAGAGTGAGGGACCCATGGAGAGTGAGGGACCCATGGAGAGCGAGGGGGCCCATGGAGAGTGAGGGACCCATGGAGAGTGAGGGACCCATGGAGAGTGAGGGACCCATGGAGAGCGAGGGGGCCCATGAAGAATGAGGGACCCATGGAGAGTGAGGGACCCATGGAGAGTGAGGGACCCATGGAGAGTGAGGGACCCATGGAGAGTGAGGGACCCATGGAGAGTGAGGGGGGCCATGGAGAGTGAGGGACCCATGGAGAGCGAGGGACCCATGGAGAGCGAGGGGGCCCATGAAGAGTGAGGGACCCATGGAGAGTGAGGGGGGCCATGGAGAGTGAGGGACCCATGGAGATTGAGGGACCCATGGAGAGTGAGGGGGGCCATGGAGAGTGAGGGACCCATGGAGAGTGAGGGACCCATGGAGAGTGAGGGGGGCCATGGAGAGTGAGGGGGGCCATGGAGAGTGAGAGGGGCCATGGAGAGTGAGGGACCCATGGAGAGTGAGGGGGGCCATGGAGAGCGAGGGACCCAATGAGAGCGAGGGGGCCCATGGAGAGCGAGGGGGGCCATGGAGAGTGAGGGGGGCCATGGAGAGTGAGGGGGGCCATGGAGAGTGAGGGGGGCCATGGAGAGTGAGGGACCCATGGAGAGTGAGGGGGGCCATGGAGAGTGAGGGACCCATGGAGAGTGAGGGACCCATGGAGAGTGAGGGACCCATGGAGAGTGAGGGGGGCCATGGAGAGCGAGGGACCCATGGAGAGCGAGGGACCCATGGAGGGAGGGGGGCCATGGAGAGTGAGGGGGGCCATGGAGAGCAAGGGGGGGGCGTGGAGAGGGAGGGGGGCCGTGGAGAGGGAGGGGGGCCGTGGAGAGGGAGGGGGGTCGTGGAGAGGGAGGGGGGCCGTGGAGAGGGAGGGGGGCCGTGGAGAGGGAGGAGGGGCCGTGGAGAGGGAGGGGGACCGTGGAGAGGGAGGGGGACCGTGGAGAGGGAGGGGGGATCGTGGAGAGGGAGGGGGGCCGTGGCGATGGAGGGGGACCGTGGAGAGGGAGGAGGGCCGTGGAGAGGGAGGGGGGCAGTGGAGAGGGAGGGGGGCAGTGGAGAGGGAGGGGGGCCGTGGAGAGGGAGGGGGGTCGTGGAGAGGGAGAGGGGGGCCGTGGAGAGGGAGGGGGGCCGTGGAGAGGGAGGAGGGCCATGGAGAGGGAGGGGGGCCGTGGAGAGGGAGGGGGGGCCGTGGAGAGTGAGAGAATTTATGTAGTTTAGTCGGCGGCAGAAACTTGGCGACTCGTATACTGCTGAGGTGAGGTCTGCTGTATGATTTCACCGGGTTGCATGCACAATAAAGCATTTCACTGGACCTAGCTCCATGCCACAACAAAGTATCCTTGAATCATTGGGATTGAGATCAGACCTTGAGTGCATCCCTGCTGCACACATAATCTGCTGCACAGAGATTCGCTTGTTCACTTGATGTGAATTAATTGGCAAAAGGTCTGACAAACGATCGATGTCCTTAACATTGTCTCTGGTTCTCTTTCCCAAAGTGCTGAGTGTTTAACCATATATTGTGCATTTATCATGAATGGGGTTGGATGGATTTTTTCCTGCATTTGCTTTGATTTCTCATCAAATCTAAAAAAATAAGTCATCACGTTTTACTTTTAGTGTAAGGAAACAACTGCAGATGCTGGTACAAATCGAAGGTATTTATTCACAAAATGCTGGAGTAACTCAGCAGGTCAGGCAGCATCTCAGGAGAGAAGGAATGGGCGACGTTTCGGGTCGAGACCCTTCTTCAGACTTTTAAATTATCGAGTTAGAACGTATTGCAGTGTTACTTTCAGGAAGGTTTTGTTTTGTTATGAAGGGCATTCTTTCTCCCCCTATACCCCCCCCGCCCTCCCACCCTTCTCCTGTGACCCAACTGGACCAGCACCCACCTCCCTCCCCCCCCTCCTCTTCCACCGACATTCCTTTCTCTAGCTTCACAATTCCCTTCACTTCTTTGGTGTTCTTGACACATGTGAACTAAATTCACCAGCCACATCCATACAATTTATTATTTATTCTTATCTGCTTCATTAAATCAGTCCTAGCCCCACTCTATTCTCTCGCTCGTCCTTTCATGGCCTTGATATCCAGTTGCAATGCTTCGTAAGCCTCAGCTGAATTCATTCATCCACTGAAAGATTAGTTTTGAAGATCCTAACATCTTTTTTTATTCTTGTTTTCTTTTCCCCAGTCAGATCTGCTTGTCAGCTTCCAGCCGCAGAAGGTATTTGATCTTTTTTTTAAAAAAACGCTCTTCTGGAACAGGATGACAAAGACACAGGAAAGCAAGGGCTTGGTGCCAGCTATAATCGTTCCTGGATCGAGCACAACAAAGACAGTTGCAGTGTGAAGTTTTCTTTAAACTGCAGTCCCATGGGAGCTCCTCGTCTTGCTGTTCATCGGCGAGGCCAAACGTAGAGCGTTTCGCCGAACACCCGCGCCCGCTCCGCGAGGCCTGCAGGATTTCCCGGTTGCCATCTATTTCAACTCCCCTTCCCACTCCCACACTGACCTTTCTGTCCTGGGCCTCCTCCATTGCCAGAGTGAGGCCACACACAAACTGGAGGAATAGCACCTCGTATTTGCTGCTTGGAATTTAGAAGGATGAGAGGGGACCTTATCGAAACGTATACGATTATTAAGAAGTTGGACACGTTGGGCAGCTTGGAACCCAGCGATATGTATGTTGAATTCTCTAATTTTAAGTAACTTCTACTAATTCTCCCCCCCATTCTTGCCCCCTTCTTCCACCCTAGTCATTTATCCAGTTCCACAGTTCACCACATTGCATCCCTCTTGAGATCCCACCTTCCCGAGACAACAATGGGCCTACCAGGGCACCACCCTGCCTGACGCCCTCTGCTGCCGGCCCTGAATGGATGTGGTCTTTTCACACCTCCAGCTCTTCATCTCCACACCCCCTCCCCCCCCCCACTACCTACTCACAGTCTGAAGCAAAGATAATAGAGCAGAGCAAGATGGACCACTCGACCCTAAAAACCGTACTAATGCCATGGCGCCATTTTAGTAGGCAGAAACTTGCAGAAACATTTTAAAAGATAAATAACAATAATCTGTGAATTGATAGATGAGATATATTCTGCATTTTTATGGTATCATCACACACACTGTTCCCCCACAACACTGATTACACTGCGAGAGGCATAGCGAACGGCGGGTTTTGCTTACTAAAATGGCCGACGTTCTGCTCCTTTGCGTAGTACACTTCAGTACAGGCGATTTCGACGGAGTGGTTCATCTTGCTCCTCTAGTATCTTTGGTCTGAAGAAGGGTCCCGACCCGAAACGTCACCCATTCCTTCTCTCCCGAGATGCTGCCTGACCTGCTGAGTTACTCCAGCATTTTGTGAATAAATCGATTTGTACCAGCATCTGCAGTTATTTTCTTATACTTGAGTTACTCCAGCACTTTGTCTTTCATTATGTGAAGCCACGTGGCCCATGGCATCTGCATTTGCACAGCAGTTTCCACTTACCTGTTTCCCTCCCTCACGCTCCGCTCCCAAAGTTTGGACAGGATTGATGACCAACTGATGCAACGTTAGGATCTGTGAGGTGAATAGACCAACTGGCAAAAAACACTTGCTGAAAAAATAATGAAATGAAGGGTTCTGTCTCTCTCTGCCTGTGCTTTTTCTCCAGAGATGCTGCCTGGCCCGCTGAGTTACCCCAGCACGTCGTGTCCATCAAGATTACGTGATTGATTGCAAGCTAATCTTTGAAATCGAGTTATCACAAAATGCTGGAGTAACTCAACGGGTCAGGCAGCATCTCAGGAGAGAAGGAATGGGTGACGTTTCGGGTCGAGACTATTTCTTCAGACTGATCGAGATCGAGCTTTGAAATCAAACTAGTATTCTGATACATCTATGCTGTACTCCCAAGACCAATAAATCCTCTCTAAAGATATGGGCCCAGTAATTCCAGCGCACCTAAAGACAGTGGAGCAGCAGGCAAGCACCGAGAAAACACACGTAGCTGTGGTAGCGAGTCTGGGTTAAAACATGGTCTAAATCACAGGCTTAGTTCAGCAGTACAGCTGCTATGTGAGTGAGCAGTGCATATCTTCCTAATAGTTAGGACTAGCAGAGTTTGTACTGGGGTGCTAGGGGTGGGCAGGGAAGCTTAAACTGTAAAGGGGAAGCGTAGGTACGATCATCTATGCTGTGTTAAGGGGTGGGGGTGGAGTAATATCAAGGAGCAATATCAAGGAGCAATATCAAGGGCTTGTCTTTGCTATGGGGCAGTGGCAAGGGTGAAGGGGCCGGAGCAGAGAGGACATTGAAGAGGGAACTGGAGATCAGGCCAATATTGAAGATCAACAGTTCACAAATAGTTAACACATTTTACTCTGGAAAAAAGAAATTAATCTGTCAAACCCACAGTGCTGAATAAAAATCAGTGCCTCGCATTTGAACCTTGGGGCACCGGTACTCTGGAAGGGCTAACATTTACAAGGGCTAACATTTGAACAGCCTTTTAAATTATATTTTTACTTGATCATGCCATGTATACCATATTACGATACGATACAGTAGAACTTTATTTATCCCAGGAGGGAAATTGGTCTGCCAAGTCATAAAAAACACAAGATACATGATTATACATGAAGGGGCGGGGAGGGGAGTGGGGGTAAGAGGAAGGTGAGTCAGTCTACCCCACGACAGAAAGGTAGTACATTTTGATAACCGCAGCCTCATGTATTTTGTGTTTTTTTTACTGTTGGCAGATCAATTTCCCTCATGGGATAAAGTTCCCATCTTATCGTATCGTAAAAGGATCTCTTGTGGCGTTCTGTGCTGTGTCTTGGTGGAACCATGGAACCATATTTATGTACACGGACCTTCTAAATCTCTCATATCTTTCTGAAGATAGACACAAAATGCTGGAGTAACTCAGCGGGTCAGACAGCATCTCTGGAGAAAAGGAATAGGTGACGTTTCGGGTCAAGACCCTTCTTCAGACATTTCTCCAGAGATGCTGTCTGACCCGTTGAGTTACTCCAGCTTTTTTTTGCCAATCTTCGGTTTAAACCAGCACCTGCAGTTCCTCCCTACACATATCTTTCTTGCAGTTGGTTCAAAACATTTTTAGCTCACATTTAAGCCAAACTCGCCCACGCCAACCAAGATGCCCCATCTAAGCTGGTCCCATTTGGCCAATGTCCCTCTAAACCTTTCCTATCCATATGCCTGACGTGTCTTTGAAATGTTGTTTTAGTACCTGCCTCAACTACCTCTACTGCCGTCTTGTTCCTCATACCCAACACCCTCTGAATGAAAAAGTTGTCATGAGCATAATCATACGCATGGAGACAGGTCCTTCAGCCCAACCTGCCCAATGCTGACCAACATCCACTGGCAGCTCGTTCCATATAGCCACCACCCCCTGGGTGAAAACGTTGCCCCTCAGGTTCCTATCAAACCTTTCTCCTCTCATTTAAACATTTGTCCTTTGCACATTTCCTTTGTACAATTGCGATCTTATCTACACGATGTACAATAGCGTAAACATTTATTTCAACAGCAAACTTGAATTATGGTTTTGTATTTTCATTAATATAAATATAAAAATCAAAGGTGTTGTGGTTCCAGCACAGAGACTTCTGATGCAACAACAGTCCATTCTTCGCAGCGTGATTACGGCCAGCGTAGTGGTACAGCGGTTGAGTTGCTGGTTCACAGCACTAGAGACTCGAATGCAATGACTACGGATGCTGTCTGTGTGGAGTTTGTACATTCTCCCTGTCACCGTGTGGGTTTTCTCCGGGTGCACCCGGTTTCCTCCCACATTCCAAAGACGTGTGGGGTTTTTAGATTTTAGATTTAGAGATACAGCGCAGAAACAGGCCCTTCGGCCCACCGGGTCCGCGCCGCCCAGCGATCCCCGCACATTAACGCTATCCTATACCCACTACGGACAGTTTTTACATTTACCAAGCCAATTAACCCACGTACCTGTACGTCTTTGGAGTGTGGGAGGAAACCGAAGATCTCGGAGAAAACCCACGCAGGTCACGGGGAGAACGTACAAACTCCGTACAGATGGCGCCCGTAGTCAGGATCGAATCTGAGTCTCCGGCGCTGCATTCGCTGTAAGGCAGCAACTCTACCGCTGCGCCACCATGCCGGCTTGCAGGTTAATCAGCTTCTGTGAAATGGCCCTTGTGTGTGGGATGGGGAAAGTGGGATAACATAGCACTAGTGTACGGGTGATCGATGGTCGATGTGGACTTGGTGGGCTGGCGGATCTGTTCCCACGCTGTGTCTCTAAATTAAACTAATCTAGGTTTATATACGTGTACAGATGTCTATTACATTGCTACATCCTCAGCAAGTTCAGTTAAGTTTGTTGGTCATGAACTGGATACATTTATATTGGCTCTGATACTATAAATTTTCCTCCTACTTAGTCACATTTTTGCAGATTCCAACTTCCTACAACAGATGTATGAGCTCCCAGTGAAAATCAAAAAGTAGTGGATGCTGGAAATCCGAACCCGTCTGACAAAACGTGAACTGTTTTTCTTTCCACGTGTGTCGCCTGGGGCCTGCTGAGTTTCTCGGGCATTTTCTGTTTTTGTATAAAATTCCTCCCACACCTTCCTTAAATGAGGATGTTATTGAAAGGTGAAATTTTCCAGTCCGAAGGGACGTTTCACAGAATCAGCAGAAAAATAGAAATACCGAGAACGTTTTAAATAGTTGGTGATCAGAAAATGTTATTCAAAAGGACCTGGATGTGATTAGGAAGAAAATAAAATCGATGAAAGTGGAATTGAGTGCGAGTTCGGATGTCTTACGCGGGCCGACCGGACAATGGACTTTGAATAACGGTGCCAATAATGGCGGTGCCTGCATGTGTAATATATGCAGAAAGAATTTCATTGTGTAGTTGCAAATGTGGCAACTAAAGCACCATAAAACTCTTTGGAGTTTAGAGATACAGCGCGGAAACAGGCCCTTCGGCCCACCGGGTCCGCGCCGACCAGCGATCCCCGCACACTAACACTATCCTACACACATTAGGGAAATCTTTTACATTTGCCAAACCAATTAACCTGCACATCTGTACGTTTTTGGAGTGTGGGAGGAAACCAAAGTTCTCGGAGAAAAAACACGCAGGTCACGGGGAGAACGTACAAACTCCGTACAGACGGCGCCCGTAGTCGGGATCGAACCCAGTTCCCCTGCGCTGCAAGCGATGTAAGGCAGCAAGTCTACCGCTGTGCCACCGTGCCGACCTACTGTTTGACCATTGAACTCAACTTTTCCATTGCTCTACGTCACTGAAGTCTTCACCCTGCAATCATTTTGTAGGGTCTGCAAAATCCCGCCCGCAACCGCTCCAAAGGGCAGCACGGTGGCGCAGCGGTAGAGTTACTGTCTTACAGCGCCAGAGACCCGAGTTCGATTCCGACTACGGGTGCTGTCTGTACGGAGTTTGTACGTTCTCCCCGTGACCTGCATGTGTTTTCTCCGAGATCTTCAGTTTCCTCCACACTGATTGTGTACAGACTTGTAGGTAAATTGGCTTGGTGTAAATGTAAAAATTGTCCCTAGTGTGTGTAGATAGTGTTAGTGTGCGGGGATTGTTGGTCGGTGCGGACTTCGTGGGCCGAAGGGCATGTTTCTGCGCTGTATCTCTAAAGTAAACAGATCTTTACAAACCTTGGGCAGGACTAGATGCGATATTCTTGCTGTGGCCAAACCAGCATTTTTGAAAGGTCCATCGTGACTTTGTGCTCTGGCTTGTGTTTATAATCCCCATGATGTCCCCTTCTGCTTTTGCAAACACTTTTCTCAATTTGTCTTGCCACTATCAACAAACTATGCTCATGAACAGATTTTTCTGTTCTTTTTATTCCTTTTTGATCACTGGTTTATATTACCTCTGAGCATTTTGTTTCTACCATAATTTGTCGGCATGCCAAATCAAGAGAACTTTGGAAAACTATAACTATGGAAATAATTTTCTCGGCTACATCCTTTAAAGCCCTAGTGTAGAAACCATCAACTCCTGAGGATTTGTTAGTGCTTAATGGTATTATTGTTTTGAATAGTTTTCTTGCGAGTGAGTGCCATCATTAATTGACTGGATTCCCTTGCATGCCAAATATTTTACTCTCTTCCTCAGCTGTGTAATCTGACACTAAGCAATTATGCGTTGGTTGCCAAATCCTTACTTTCACTTGCAATGTTACACACTTTTGCTTCCGAAGGGGCCCAGATTATCCTCTCTTGACCCTTAAGCTCGAGATTGCTCCAAGGGCGGCACGGTAGCGCAGCGGTAGAGTTGCTGCTTTACAGCGAATGCAGCGCCGGAGACTCAGGTTCGATCCTGACTACGGGTGCTGCACTGTAAGGAGTTTGTACGTTCTCCCCGTGACCTGCGTGGGTTTTCTCTGAGATCTTCGGTTTCCTCCCACACTCCAAAGACGTACAGGTATGTAGGTTAATTGGCTGGGTAAATGTAAAAATTGTCCCTAGTGGGTGTAGGATAGTGTTAATGTACGGGGATCACTGGGCGGCACGGACTTGGTGGGCCGAAAAGGCCTGTTTCCGGCTGTATATATATGATAAAGCACGCCAGGTGCTGGTGTAATTCCGCAGGTCAGGCAGCCATCTCTGGGGAACATGGATAGGTGACATTTCGTGTAGGAAGGAACAGCAAGATGCTGATTTAAGCTGAAGATAAGACCCAAAATGCTGGAGTAACTCAACGTGTCAGGCAGCATCTTTGGAGGAAAGGAGTAGGTGACGTTTCGGGTCGGAACTCTTCTTTGGAATGAAAGATAGAGAAGACGAGAACAAAACGGGGAAAAGAGGTTATCCGTTGCCAGCCCTGTTTTGTTCTGGCCTTCTCTACATTTCAGTCTGAAGAAGAGTTCCGACCCGAAATGTCACCTATTCCTTTTCTCCAGAGATGCTGCCTGACCCATGGAATTACTCCAGCTCTTTGTGTCTCTCATTGGTGACATTTCAGATTGGGAGCTTTCTTCAGACTGATAGTAGTTGGGAGGAAGAAAGCTGTGAGAGAGGAGAGGCAGGACAAGGCTTGGCAGGTAAAAGGTAGACACAGGCTCCAGAAAGAAAGATATCGCTCAGCTCAGAAATAGGTCCTTTGTCCCACCGAGTCCGGTCCGACCAACGATCACCACATACACTGGCACTATCCGACACACTAGGGGCAATTTATAATTTTACCAAAGCCAATTAACCTACAAACCTGTACAATTTTTTTTTAGATTTTTAGATTTAGAGATACAGCGCAGAAACAGACCCTTCGGCCCAATGGGTCCGCGCCGCCCAGCGATCCCCACACATTAACACTATCCTACACCCACTAGGGACAATTTTTACATTTGCCCAGCCAATTAACCTACAAATCTGTACGTCTTTGGACTGTGGGAGGAAACCGAAGATCTCAGAGAAAACCCACGCAGGTCACGGGGAGAACGTACAAACTCCGTACAGACAGCGCCCGTAGTCAGGATCGAACCTGAGTCTCCGGCGCTGCATTCGCTGTAAGGCATCAACTCTACCGCTGCGCCACCGTGCCGCACATTATTATTTGGAATGTGGGAGGGAGCCGGAGCACCTGGCGAAAACTTACATAGCCACAGGGAGAATGTACAAACTCCGTACAGACAGCACCCGAAGTCAGGATCGAACCTGGGTCTCTGGCGCTGTAAGGCAGCAACACTAACGCTGTGCCACCGTGCCGCCCTGAAATTAGGTTTACCTTCAGGTTTATTATTATCACGTGTACCGAGGTACAGTGAAAAGCTTTGTTTTGCATGCCATTCAAACCGATCAGATAATACTATACATAATACTATCCTCTTGACTCTACATAAATACAATGAAATCAAACTCAAGCGCAATAGGTAGAACGAATGGGAAGATACAGAGTGCAGAATACGGTTCTCAGCATTGTAGTGCATCAGTTCCATAGACAACGTCCAAAGTCCACAATAAGGTAGAGGTGAATCATGCAGTCCACTCGCTTTTGGAAGGACTGTTCAGAAGCTTAATAACAGAAGCTTAAGAAGCTGTTCCTGAGTCTGGTGGTGCACACTTTCAATACCTTTTGCCATTGCAACACATCTTGTTTGGTATTTTTAAATTATATTCTAACCGAGCATTTACAGCCACCATGAAATGAAAAATAACACCAGTGCTGGCCATTAGTTAGTCGACGAAGAGGAGGACACTAAACAGAAAAATAGTAGGAATAGAACAGAATTGGACTTGGAATTGCAGCCATTTTGATTTTATCCTCCTGGGGGTAAAATTGGAACTGCTATGCTTCCAAATTTTGGAACTGGTTTAAAGTGAATGGCCACCATTCATCCTCTAAAGTTCACCCACCACAAAAGCCGCATTACTACAGACTTTCTTTAGACTCGAGAGACACGGAGCGGAAACAGGCCTTTCGGCCCACCGAAACCGTGCCGACCAGCGATCACCTCGTGCACCAACACTATCCTACACACTACTACATTCGTACAGTAAAGAGGGCTCACAAAAGAGTAATAGGGATAATCCTGTATTTAGATATCTGAACTGCAGACATTCCAAAAGGACAAAGCTAATTCTCTGTGTTATCGGAAACAGTGAAACAATATCAAAGTGGCGGCAGGAATACACACTGCCATCTGCATCCAAGACTCTGCATGGAACTGATGTTACATTTGTACTCTAATTGCAGTTTTCTGGAAAATGCGTACATGACACTGTTTTAACAAGAATTTCAAAGTTTAGCAAGGCCATTAAAAGATAGAAAAATATGTTGTGCTACCAGTCGGAAAAAAAATATATTTCAAAACCCAGGCTTGTTTTGAAGGTGTTTTTTAGCATAGCAATAAGTAATTAAAATAACACCATTATTTTCCTGGAATGAGTCCTCTTTGTCATTATAAGCCTTTCAGTTAGTGATGGCATCATTTGTTGCTGTTCACAATTCTTACAAAGTTACAATGCTACGAGATAACAGAAAGAGCACCCCAGTCACAAACTTAGAATTTGCAGTTAACCCCAAAAAATGGAAGTAAGATTAATTAATATTGCATCACCTAATTTTGACATACAAACATAGTGAATGCTGTAAGATTCCATTATCACCTCACACTCACGCAAGGGAAGATTCCTACCTTGTTCATTGTGTCAGTGACTGCTGAGCATTGGTCGTGCCTCTGCTTGGCAATGTATTCCGTTAAACATTGACACACTTTCTTCTTTTGTTCTGTGGTGTACGCTTCCAAACTCAAGCTACTCCGCGACTTCTGAAGTGAAAAAACACAAACAATTTGGTCAACGTGAGCGCTCCGAGAAGCGTAGAAATCCTGTTTGAAGAAAATAAAAGTACCTGTGGTAGGTACTGTACGTATCTGCAGCTGACCAAAAGCTGCACCCTTGCTAAGAGGGTCTTCATCTGCAACTTTACCATCACCCCTTTGACCGTCTCGATAGTTGTGGGTAAATAAATAAATGTCATCTCAATTCTGTAGGCCCAACCTCTTATTTTGAGAAGTGGCACCTTGTTCCAGGCACCTTGGCCACAGGAAACATTGGTTCCACGCCTACTATGTTTACAGACCAGTTATGCTGCTGCAAGTAAGAATCTCCAGTAATTATGACAATTAAATGCTCTCGACTCTTCTATTTTCACAAGTTCACAAGTTACAGGAGTAGAATTAGGCCATTCGGCCCATCGAGTCCACTCCGCCATTCAATCATGGCTGATCTCTGCCTCCTAATCCCATTTTCCTGCCTTCTCCCCATAATCCTTGACACGCATGCTAATCAAGAATTTGCCTATCTCTGCCTTAAAAATATTCACTGACTTGGCCTCCACAGCCCTCTGTGGCAATGAGTTCCACAGATTAACTACCCCCTGACTAAATAAGTTCCTCCTCACCTCCTTTCTAAAAGAGCGCCCTTTAATTCTGAGGCTATGACCTCTAGTCCCAGACTCTCCCACCAGTGGAAACATCATTTTTTTCAGTGAGGTTACCTCTTATTCATCTAAACTCTAACAAATATAAGGCACAATGTGTAGGAATGAACTGCAGATGCTTGTTTACTCCGAAGATAGACACAAAATGTTGGAGTAACTTAGTGGGTCAGGCAGCATCTCTGGAGAAAAGGAATGGGTGACGTTTCGGGTCGAGACCCTTCTTCAGACCCTTCTCTAAATATAGGCACGATTGTTCAACTGCTCCTCATGCAACAAACCTTCCAAAATAGAAACCAGTCGTGCAGTACTTTGCTGCACTCCCACAACTAAGTACTATCAAGCTGGAAAGGGTACAGACAAGATTTCCGAGGATGTTGCTAGGACGAGAATGTCTGAGCTACCGGGGGAGGTTGAGTAGGCTGGGACTCTATTCCTTGAAGCACAGGAGGATGAGGGGTGATCTCGTAGAGGTGTGTAATCAAGAGAGGAATAAGAGTAGGTGAATCGAGGGCCAGAGGGCATAGGTTTAAGGTGAAGGGGGGAAAAGATTTAATAGGAATCTGAGGGGTAACTTTTTCACACAAAGGGTAGTGGGTGTATGGAACAAGCTGCCAGAGGAGGTCGTTGAGGCTGGGACCATCCCAACGTTTATGAAACAGTTAGACAGGTACATGGCTAGGACAGGTTTGGAGGGATATGGACTTTTCACGAAAGGAGCGAGAGAGAGAAAACGGGGAATTACAGACCAGCTAGTCTGACATCGGTGGTGGGGAAGATGCTGGAGTCAATTATTAAAGAGGTAATAACGGTGCTTTTGGATAGCAGTAAAATGACAAGTCCAGGTCAGCATGGATTTATGAAAGGGAAATCATGCTTGACTAATCTTCTGGAATTTTTTGAGGATGTGACAAGTAAAATGGATGAAGGGGAGCCAGTGGATGTAGTGTATCTAGACTTTCAGAAAGCCTTTGATAAGGTCCCACACGGGAGATTGGTGAGCAAAATTAGAACACATGGTGTCGGGGGTAGGGTGTTGACAAGGATAGAGAATTGGTTGGCAGACAGGAAGCGAAGAGTAGGAGTAAACGGGTCCTTTTCAGAATGGCAGGCAGTGGCGAGTGGAATGCCGCAAGGCTCGGTGTTGGGGCCGCAACTGTTTACCATATATATTAATGATTTGGAAGAGGGAATTAGAAGTAACATCAGCAAGTTTGCAGATGACACAAAGCTGGGTGGCAGTGTGAACGGTGAAGAGGATGTTAGGAGGTTGCAGGGTGACCTGGACAGGTTGAGTGAGTGGGCAGATGCGCGGCAGATGCAATATAATATAGAGAAATGTGAGGTTATCCACTTTGGTGGCAGAAACAAGGAGGCAGATTATTATCTCAATGGTGTTAGGTTAGGTAAGGGGGAGGTGCAGCGAGACCTTGGTGTCCTTGTACACCAGTCACTGAAAGTTGGCGTGCCGGTACAGCAGGCAGTGAAGAATGCTAATGGAATGTTAGCCTTCATAACGAGAGGATTTCAGTATAGGAGTAAAGAGGTTCTTCTGTAGTTGTATAGGGCCCTGGTAAGACCACATCTGGAGTATTGTGTACAGTTTTGGTCCCCTAATTTTAGGAAGGACATCCTTGTAATTGAGGCAGTGCAGCGTAGGTTCACGAGATTGATCCCTGGGATGGCAGGACTGTTATACGAGGAAATATTGAAAAGACTAGGCTTGTATTCACTGGAGTTTCGAAGGATGAGAGGGGATCTTATAGAGATCTTATAGAAATTATAAAAGGACTGGACAAGCTAGATGCAGGAAAAATGTTCCCAATGTTGGGGGAGTCCAGACCCAGGTGCCACAATCTTAGAATAAAGGGGAGGCCATTTAAAACTGAGGCGAGAAGGAACTTTTTCACCCAGAGAGTTGTGAATTTGTGGAATTCTCTGCCACCGAGGGCAGTGGAGGCCAAATCACTGGATGAATTTAAGAGAGAGTTAGATAGAGCTCTGGGGGCTAGTGGAATCAAGGGATATGGGGAGAAGGCAGGCACGGGTTACTGATTGTGGATGATCAGCCATGATCACAATGAATGGCGGTGCTGGCTCGAAGGGCCGAATGGCCTCCTCCTGCACCTATTTTCTATGTTTCTACGACCAAACGCAGGCAGGTGGGACTAGTGTAGCGGGGACATGTTGGTCAGTGTGGGCAAGTTGGGCCGAAGGGTCTTTTTCCATGCTGTATGACTCAATGACTCTTTGACTCTATATCTTTGCTTAGGAAGAGAGGCACAATATTCCTGATGCATTCTCCCCATGTCCTTGCCAGCCTTATCTTTCATCCACACAAGGACATGCTGGTCCTGAACTCTAATCAACAGGCAATTAAATGATCCCTGTATGTCAGATGAAGATTTACTCTCCGACAGTCGTTTCCAATCTACTTCTCCTAGTTCCTGCCTAACACTGTTGTAATTAGCCTTCCACTAATTTAGCACGTTCAGCAAAGACCCGTCTTATTCTTATTCATAACTATTTTAAAACGCATGGATGTTTGCCCAAAGAAACATTCATTCCCCGGCCAGACTCACTCCCCAGTACAAGGTCTGTTATGGCCTTACGCAGAGTGGGACTATCTGCACCAAGTGCTGGACAGATTCAATGGGTCACACAGCATCTTCAGAACTGGGGTAGGTGACTTTTCTGGTCAGTACCCTTCTTCAGTCTATCCACCTATCCTGTCCATGTTCCCCAGAGATGCTGTCTGACCCGCTAGGTTACTCCAGCACTTTGTGTCTTTTTGTTGTAAACCGGGATTCTGCAGTTCCTTGGTTCCCCATTGGAATATCCACATGTTGATTCAAGAAACAGTCTGAGATTCATCTCACAAAGAAATTCTGCCCTGGCAATATTGGGGAAGTTAACTTTACTCGCTACAATTATCCTGCATTTGCATCTTTCTGAGCCCTGCCTACACATCTCTTTCTCGAGCTCCTGGTTGCTATTGGGAGGTTCCACAGAGCAACCCCATCACGGCGATTCCACATTTCATATCACCAAGTTCTATCCAAATTGCCACATTGAACGAGCCCTCTAAGATGCCACAGAGTGCTGGAGCAACTCAGCGGGTCAGGCAGCATCTCTAGAGAACATGGATAGGTGACGTTTCAGGTCGGGGCCCTTCTTCAGACCTTTGTCATTCTTCAATATTTGTAGAAGGATCCCCACCCAAAATGTTGCTTATCCATTTTCAGCCAGAGAGTTGTAAATCTGCGGAATTCTCTGCCTCAGAAGGCAGTGGAGGCCAGTTCTCTGAATGCATTCAAGAGAGAGCTAGATAGAGCTCTTAAGGATAGCGGAGTCAGGGGGTATGGGGAGAAGGCAGGAACGGGGTACTGATTGAGAATGATCAGCCATGATCACATTGAATGGTGGTGCTGGCTCGAAGGGCCGAATGGCCTACTCCTGCACCTATTGTCCAGAGATGCTCCTGACCCACTGAGTTACTCCAGCAGCTTGTGTCTTTTTTTGCCTGCAGTTCCTTGTGCTTCCAAGATGTTCCATGTTTACAGAGGCTTTTACAATTCCAAATTTGACTTTATTTTTTTGTTAATCAATACCATAATGGTCACTTGCTGATAATTCTTATCATCCAGCAGCCTGCCTTCCCTTTCACCCTTTTAGGAGGGGAAGGATGTTGAAACTCCCCCTAATGAAGATTTCGCCAGCTTCCTAAAAATATGGGATCCCGAAAAACAAAGTCTTATGCCGCTCACAGCTTACCATCTGAAAAAAACAAAACAGTGGCATATTTTTCAATAGACAATAGGTGCAGGAGGAGGCCATTCGGCCCTTCGAGCCAGCACCGCCATTCAATGTGATCATGGTTGATCATTCTCAATCAGTACCCCGTACCTGCCTTCTCCCCATACCCCCTGACTCCGCTATCATTAAGAGCTCTATCTAGCTCTCTCTTGAATGCATTCAGAGAATTGGCCTCCACTGCCTTCTGAGGTGGTCTTCCAAAACTTGGGAGAATGGGGAAAAACACAAATGTGCTGGAGAAACTCAGCAGGTTAGGCAGCATCCGTGGAGGTAATGGACAGGTGATGTGTCGGGTCAGGACGCGTCTTCAATCTGTCGAAACAAGGAACTGTAGATGCAGGTTTACAACAAAAGAAACGAGTCCGAAGAAGGATCCCGGCCCGAAATGTCACCTATCCATGCTCTACTGAGATGTTGCCTGACCCGATGAGTTACTCCAGCGCTTTG
This sequence comes from Rhinoraja longicauda, assembly GCF_053455715.1. Taxonomy (NCBI): domain Eukaryota; kingdom Metazoa; phylum Chordata; class Chondrichthyes; order Rajiformes; family Arhynchobatidae; genus Rhinoraja; species Rhinoraja longicauda. The sequence continues at coordinate 10,859,053 of NC_135983.1, forward strand.
CATCCTTCTTCAGACTCGTGTCTCTAGCTTAGGTGGGGTACCTTGGTCGGCATGAATGAGTTGGGCCGAAGGGCCTGTTTCCATGTTATTTGGCTGTATGACTCAACACTCTGTGACTTGAGAGCGCCCCACATTTGCCCTAATTGGCACCTTGGTCCGTGAACTAGTTGGGACACGAAACTCAAGTCTTATTAGCAACGTGTAATCGAGACCAGATTTGCACCAGTTATTATTCTCAGCAAACCTGACCCACACCATGGAAAAAATTAACCTTGCACATAGCCATTAAATACAACCCGTCCTTAATTAGTAGTTTCCTGATAATTGCTACTTAGATTCTATAGCATGTGGAATATTGCTCTAGGCAATAAAGGGATCATTTTCATAAAACTTTGACCTACATCTATGCGCATTAAGTACACTAACAATAAGTTTAAGAAAATAACTGCAGATGCTGGTACAAATCGAAGGTATTTATTCACAAAATGCTGGAGTAACTCAGCAGATCAGGCAGCATCTCAGGAGAGAAGGAATGGGTGACGTTTCGGGTCGTATTCTCCAAGGATGCTGCCTGACCCGCTGAGGTACACCAGCACTGTGCGTCCTTTTGTGTGTTAGCAGCATCTGCAGTTCTTTGTTCCTGATCTTACCCTAACATTAAACTACACATCCTCTCTTGCACTATCATGGTCTTGTTTACTAATTATGTATTTTTTGCACTAATGTCTTTTTGTTTTGGAAACCCTCTTATATAATTTACTTGTAATTGATGTATAATTTATGTTTTTGTGCGTCTATGTGCCCATTAAACTGCTGCAAGCACGACTTTCATTCTACTTGTACCTCACCGTACTTGTGCACATGACAATAAACTCGACTCGACATAACACAACTATCATTTTAAACCTTTGCCTCCTCGTCTTTGACCATTTGCCAAGGAAAATAGGTTCTCCTGATTTGGTCTGCTTTTGATTAGTCAGGGCATCAAAAGTTACGGGGAGAAGGCAGGAGAATGGGGTTGAGAGGGGAAAATGGATCAGCCCACAGAGTCCACTAGTTCTATGTTACCCCACTTTCTCATTCATTCCCTACACGCCCGGGCAGTTTTACAGAGGCCAAACAACCTCCAAGCCTGCACGTCTTTGGGAAGTGGGAGAGAAACCAGATTACCCAAAGAAACCTCACGCGGTCACGGGAAAAACGTGCATGCTCCGCACAGACAGCACCTGGGGTCAGGATTAAACCTGGGTCTCTGGCGCGGTGAGGCAGCAGCTCTACCCACTGCAACACGGTGCTGCCCTGTTCCGTGGGAAAGCATGACACCTTTGAGCCAATTTGAAAAGCATTTGATAACTCAATTGGGGGAAGACCCCGTACATGAGGAATGGCACCAAGTATCCCTCAGAAACAATATAAAGTAGTTTAGAAAAGCGAAGAAAGAAACGGAACTACGCCTGAGACGGCTGACAAAGTAAGCTGCCACAGTGGAAGGTGTAGGCCGGTTAGGCCAAGGAACCAGCTCTGCGCTGTGTGTGAAGAGCTAAAGACGCACAAGGTATAATCGTGTAGACTTCAACATTGACATGGATATGCTGAATCACAATGACAGTCCGTTTCACAGACAACAGGAAGCAGTGGTCAAGATGCAAGTAACCTGAATGAAATAGGCAGGATCTCAGCCACATTTCCCCATTGCAGGCGTGGGTGAATATCCTTATAGAGTCATGCATGCCCTTTGGCCCAACTAGCCCACACCGGCCAACATGGCTTTCTCCAATGCACATTCTAGTCATTAAAAGTCATCTCCTAAACTGCTATCTAGCTCGTTGGTGACCCTCGGACTATCCTTGATCGGACTTTTCTTGCACTAAAAGTCATTCCGTTATCATGTATCTAACCACGATAAATGACTCGATTGTAACAAGATATTGCCTCAAGAGCTAGATAGAGCTCTTAAGGATAGAGGAGTCAGGGGGTATGGGGAGAAGGCAGGAACGGAGTACTGATTGAGAATGATCAGCCATGATCACATTGAATGGCGGTGCTGGCTCCAATGGCCGAATGGCCTACTCCTGCACCTATTGTCTATTGTCTATTGCCTTTCCGCTGACTGGTTAGCACGCAACATATGCTTTTCACTGTACTTGGGTACACATGGCGATAAACTGAACTAAATTAACAAATATTAACTGTAGATTATTACAAAGATCAACCGGGTAAGTGAAAATCTGAGTACACGTGAAATGTCAATTCAATTTTATTTCAGTGCCTTTGAGGCTGGAATTTGGATGGAAGTCAATCAATCTTTCACTGCCCTGGCCAATTCAAGGCAGCCAAATTTAAAATTATCTGCAATCCCCTCTGCAGAAAATAAAATCATTATCTGCGCTTTGTGACAAAGGTGTAATTTTATTTCAGTAATTAAATATGTAATGTGCCTATTGAGTATCTTAATAAATAATTATGCACAATATTGGAATTAAAAATCAAAACTGCAGTCAATTATTGAATGCGAGACCTAAACGCGATGGAAAGGTTGTCATCAGGCAACAGAACCATCCCATCACCGACAAGAGAGCAGTCTAACGCCTACATCACTGGAGACCCTCAGACTATCGTTAATCGGACTTTGCTAGACTTTATCTTGCATTAAACATTATTCCCTTTAAACTGTATCTGTACATTGTGGACAGCTTGGTAATAATCATTTGTTTTTTTTAGAGATACAGCGCGGAAACAGGCCCTTCGGCCCACCGAGTCCGCGCCGCCCAGCGATCCCCGCACATTAACACTATCCTACACACACCAGGAACTGCACAAGCACAGTTTCCTTCAGGTCCAGTCCATCTACCAATTATGGGCCTTTTCCTCTTCGGATCGTTCACCTTGATGTGGTGAAGGGGCTTGCGAGATTCCGAGAGCGATGCCGTGGGAAGCACCAGCTTCTGGTGGGGCCACCCATGGCGGTAAGGTCGAGGATGAGGGTCCGGACTAAGAACGATCCAATGTACAAGAGCTCAACGGCAGACCAGGCGGACAAAGTTATCTTGAACTCAACGGCTGTGAAGGCGGATGAAGGCTGCAACAGATCCATCAGCTCCAATCACCTTGGTTCCCCTGCCATTGGAATGAGTTGATTGATTTGTGAAGGACCGTGTGCTTCTTGGAGTGCAACATCAAGTACACGTTAAAGGTATTTAGTCACAAAATGCTGGAGTAACTCAGCAGGTCAGGCAGCATCTTGGGAGAGAAGGAATGGGTGACGTTTCGGGTCGAGACCCTTCTTCAGACTGATGTCAGGGGGGCGGGACAAAGGAAGGATATAGGTGGAGACAGGAAGATAGAGGGAGATCTGGGGAGGAGGAGGGGAAGAGAGGGGCAGAAGAACTATCTAAAGTTGGAGAACTTCAAGTACACGTTAAACAGACACATGCACAGGCGTCTTCGTTCTGACATCGGAACCTAGACCATCATCCTCGACCTCGAGGGATACCCACGACAGACAGAGATGAACCTTTTATACCGAGATTTTGTTTTCGAAAGACAATGGGTCTCCTCCCAATTTTTCTGGACTCCCAAAACTTCTATACATCTCAAATAAATTCCTCCTCAATCTTCTTTGTTCCAAGGAAGAAAATGGCTGGATGACAAAGTTCACAGAGAACAAAGAATAGGATAAGAAAAATAGAGAAAGCTTACATCAGACTTTGAGAGCTTAATGTAGCAGAAAATCTTGTAGGATGTGGACAAATTAGGATGTGCCAGGGAAGCACAAGTATGTAAAACCAAAGAAGATGCAAAGGTGATCTATGAAGAGCAATGGGGCATCTACGAATCGAGAATGACAGGGCATGTCAGGCCTCAAGAAGGCATCTATGCACAGAGGCAGAGGAGGGTGGAGAGGGCTAATAATGAATACTTTGTGGCTGTGTTCACAAGAGATGATAGAATGGTATAGTTGAGGAGGAAGTATGTAAATATTGGATTGTATAAAGATAGCAAAAGAGGAAGTGTTAATGGGCGTAGCATCTTTGAGAGTAGATATCTGGATATCTATGGATGAAATATATCCCAGGCTGTTAAAATAAACAAGGGGGACAATGGCAGAGACTCTGACCATCATTTTTGAACAAAAGACAAATTGTTGGAGGAATTCGGCACGTTTAGACTTTAGACTTTACAGATACAGTGTGGAAACAGGCCCTTCAGCCCACCGAATATGTGTCGACCAGCGACCACCCCCATCCTACACACTGGGAACAATTTATAGAAGCCAATTAACCTACAAACCTGTATGGCTTTGGAGTGTGGGAGGAGACCGGAGCACCCACCGGAGAAAACCCACGCAGGTCACGGGGAGAACGTACAAACTCCATACAGACAGCACCCGTAGTCAGGATTGAACCCAGGTCTCTGGCGCTGTAAGGCAGCAACTCTACCGCTGCGCCACCGTGCCGCCCCTAAGAGGACAGATGAAATTTCGGGTTCTTCAGGCCAATGAAGTATGGGGTAGATGAATCCTTCCTGGCTTCAGGGAGCTGTACTGAAGGACGTTAACACTGTGCTGTTGTTTAGAAAATGAGAAGGGATAAATGGAAAAAATCCTGGCCTGTTAATTTAACAACATTGGTGACTATCGATCTATGGGTCAGCATAGATTGTTCAGATAAAGTCTTGATTGTTACAAGGTGGATCAAAGAGACCTGCGTATTTCATGTAGTCAATACGGATCTTAGAAGGGGGTTTATTTACATTCAGACTGATCAAAATGGTGAAACATCATACGATCCAATGGAGCATGGCAAATTGGATCCATAGCTCAGTGGAATCATAGTCCTACAGCACGGAAACAGGCCCTTTGGCCCAACTTGTCAATCCAGACCAAGATGCCCCATTTGCCCGTCTTTGGTCCATATCTTTCGAAACCATTCCAATCCATGTACCTGTCCAAATTCATCGTACCTATAGATTTGAAGCACTTCTGAGATCACCCCTCGGCTTCCTGTGCCCTTAGGAATAGAATCCTAGCCTGCCCAGCCTCTCCCTGTAGATCAGGCCTTCGAATCCTGGCAACATCCTTGCAAATCTTCTCTGTTACCTCTTGCAGCTTCAGGGCACCTTTTCCACCGCGGGGTGACTAAAACTGAGCACAATACTCCAAATGCAGCCTCAAAACGTCTCGTATGACCGTAACATAATGTCCCAACTCCTATACTCAGTTCCCTGTCGGATGAAGGCCCACCTGCCACTAGCCTTCTTCACCATCCTATCTGCCTGCGACGCCATTTTCTGGGAAGGGTCTCTTAAGAGCTGACGAATGTGAACATCTGGCTGATGGTTGGGGCATCTTAGAACATTACAGCTGTTATGCAACTTCGGAAGGGGTACACAGCCCAATCACATTAACCCAGCTATTATCATCAATGAAATGCTCTTTCAATATATTTCCCACTACTCCAGTAACACCTCGCACACCAATGAGCACGATCACCAAAAGGAACAGGGGTAGAAGGTGCTATTGCAGCTATTTATATAAAAGAAGCTTGATCTATCACCAATATCAGTGTCAACATTACACAATAACAGGTAATAGAGTCAGTCAGTCATACAGCATGGAAACAGGCCCTTCGGCCCAACTTGCCCAGGCCAACCAACATGCCCCATCTACACTGGTCCCACCTGCCTGCATTTGGCTCATATATCCCTCTAAACCTTTCCTATCCATGTACTTGTCTAAATGTTTCTTAAACATTACGATAGTCCCTGCCTCAGCTACCTCCTCTGGCAGCTTGTTCCATACACCCACCACCCTTTGTGTAAAAAAGTTACCCCTCAGGTTCCTATTAAACTTCCCCCCCCCCCCCCCCCCTCACTTTAATCCTACGTCCTCTGCTTATCGATTCTCCCACTCTGGGTAAAAGACTGTGCATTTACCCGATCTATTCCTCTCATGATTTTGTACACCTCTATAAAATCACCCCTCAATCTCCTGCGTTCCAAGGAATAAAGTCCCAATCTGAACATTTCTGAAGAATATCATTTAAGCACACCATGTCTATTCTAAGCTCAGATTCACTCAGTTTTACCTTTGCGAAAACTATTAGTGTAGAAGCAATTTTTCAGACAGAGACCTCTCAAAATTAGTCTCGAAATTTACAAATGTATTCCATTCTCTACCATTGCAACAACAAAATTGGGACCTTTTGGTCTAGAGCTAGGATATACCCCAGAGATTAAAGGTGAGAGGAGTGTCCGGCATTATTGTTAGATTCCTTACATACATGGCTTATGTGTCTTCGAAAACCAACCAAAACAATTAGAGTCATACAGCGTGGAAACAGGCCCTTCGGCCCAACTTGTCCAAGTTGCCCCAACTACACTAGTCCCACCAGCCTGCGTTTGGTTTGTATCCCTCTAAACCTTTCCTGTCCATGGTCCCGGCGAAATGCCTTTTAAATGTTGTTATAGTATATTTACCTTAAATATCTCCTCTGTTAGCTTGTTCCATTGCACATCAAATATACCCAATCCATACTTTCAGAAAAAAAATTAATGACATTAATAATTGCCAAGAGAAGACTTTCTGGAACGCAGCTCATTAAAAGAGTGCATTATTATATATATATATTTTTTAAACAATCTAATGAGATGCAACATTGGAAAGTTTTAATCTGTATCAAAAACTTGTAAATGCTCACCTCAGAATATGTGATACAAAACTGGAGTTCCTCTGCTGGACCTGTGAAAACAATTTGAAAATAGTTCATATTGTACTCTTATTAAGTTTAACGCAGTTCTAAAAATAAAAGCGGTGCGACTTGACAATAGGCTGTTGGTTTCTCCGTTCACCAGAAAACAGCATCCTGTTAAACGATGACTCAGTCGGGGCAGGAACAATGCCAAATAAAGGCAGAGGTGGCAGGGCGCAGGAAGTCATGAAAAATCAATCTAAAACACATCAATTTTTCCACAGGCTCTGATCAGTCATATGTGGGTTTTGTTCACACGATTGGGCAGCATCGTGGCGCAGCAGTAGAGCGCCGGGATCGATCCTGACTATGGATGCTGCCTGCGCGGAGTTTGTAAGTTCTCCCCATGACCTGCGTGGGCTTTCTCCGGGTGAGCCTCTCACGCTCCAAAGGCGTACAGGTTCGTCGTTTAATTGGCTTTGGTAACATTGTAAATTGTCCCTAGTGCGTAGGATAGTGCTCGTGTGCGGTGATCGCTGGTCAGCACGGACTCGATGGGCCGGAGGGCCTGTTTTTTTCCGCGTGGTATCTCCAAAACTAAATACCATCAGTATGTTCCACACTACCGACGACCACTGAAAAGGTGCTGGAGTAACTCAGCGGGGCAGGCAGCATCTCTGGAGAACATGCATAGATGACGTTTCGGATCGGGACCCTTCTTAAGAACAAGAACCACCTTCCCAACTCTGTTGGATTCTGTTACAGACGCCTCTAGCCCCACCCATCTCCTCTCCCCATTATTCTCTTCCACACAAAAATCCTGAGATTGCGCTGAATGTTCAAAAATATTTAGACTGCCTTCCAAATTTTTATGGGGAAAAGACTTTGTTACATTGAGAGCTCACCATCATGTTTCCAGAGACACCGTGATCTCTCTCCCATTTATTTTAAGAACATTCTTTAGTGGTCCTAGATTTCAATAATGGTAAACAAGCATCCCCTGTGACTTGCCATAACGTAGGGCGGCACAGTCGCACAGCTGATAGAGCTGTTGCCAGAGACTCGGGTTCGATCCTGACCTTGGGTGCTGTCTGTGTGGAGTTTGCACGTTCCCCCTGTGAATGCAGGAGTGCCCTCCAGATGCTCCGGTTGCCTCCCACATCCGACAGACATGTGGGGTTTGTAGGTTAATTGCCCCTAGTGTGCGGGGAGTGGGTGCAAAAGTGGGATAACATAGAACTTGTGCGAATGGATGGTCAGCATGGACTCAGTGGCCCCATCGAGTCCGGGCTGACTAGCGATCACCGTACACTAGCACTATCCTGCGCACTAGGGACAATTTACAATTTTACCAAAGCCAATTAAAGGGCCTGTTTCCATGTTGTATCTTTCAATCAATCAAACTGTCAATACTATTCTTTCAAAATCACAAATATCCCAGTTAGCTTCAGGTGGTCGTCTCATCATCTTCCAGATTATCCACACAGTCATAACGACCCAGGTCACACTCTATAAGACAACATTCAGAAGAGTTCCACCATCAGGTGTGCAAATCCTCAACAATGTGCCGGAGCTCGACACAGTAAAGGCCTGAGGATACGTGGAAACCACATTTGTTTATGAAATTCAGAGAGGGATTTTATTTATTTTTTAAGGCAAAAAAATGGGAACTAAATGTGGTGACAAACAAAATACAGGTGCTCCTCAACTTATGATGGGGCTATGTTCCGAGAAACCCATCATAAACCGAAAATATCGTACGTCGAAATGCATTGAATGCACGCGATCACGTGGCCGGAAGCGAGCTGCAACTCGCTGCCGTTGGAACCATCGCAAAGTCAAAATATCACAAGTCGAAGCATCGTGATTCAGGGAGTACCTGTATGGGAGTTTCAACGTCGTCTACTGGCACAAAAACAAGAACTGGGCAGGGCAGAGTGGGAGATCTGGGTACAGACTGAAACCTAAAAGACACCTGGTTGTGGAACATGGGTGCAATATACTGGTCCATCGAGGAGGAAGATGGAGCTCGCTCTCAGCAGACCGAGCTATGGTCAAGTCATAGACAGGCTAACCATTGACAAGGAGGAAGTGCACCAAAGCTACACTTAAATTGGATAACCACTTGTCCAGCTGGGATGTTGAGGGAAGTAAAGGGAGAAACTGCAGGGTGACAGAGCAGACAATAATGTCAAGCAAATTATCCATGTTTATGGACTGAAAAAGGGTCCCGACCTAAAAGGTTACCTGTCCATGTTCGCCAGAGATGCTTGCTGCCTGACCCGCTGCGTTACTCCACAACTCCGTGTGCCATCCATGTTTAAAACCACACTTCATTCGGGAATAAAACCAAATTGGTCGAGGAAGCTTTTCTCAGTCTGTTCCCAAAACCAACCTTCCCCGCAAACACGCGCCTCTCAGACTAATAGCGAAGGTGTGAAAAATGATAAAAAATACTTCAAGATGAACGCATCAACTTGCTACATCACGGGACAAAGGTTAACATTAGTGCATTCAGAGCATTTCTTAACCTGCAGAAAACGCAGCATCGAAGGCAAAATAAAGTTTACCAACACCTTGGCGGTACTGAATAGATGTTTGTAACATGAATGCTCATCTTTTCTGCAGTATCTAGCATCCGAAGAAGTTTAATCAAATAAAGCAAAACAGTCCGGTGTTGGTTCCTTTGAGAATGAGAAAAGAATCTCATTCCAAATTTAACTCATGCCAGAAGTAGGTTAGTTTTGTGTTGCAGACTAACCTATTTTGCAGTTTCTCTGCAAAAGCCACTTGCAAAGCGGAGGCCAGAACTGCACCACTTGGAAACCTCAAATACACAATAAACAGTTGTTGCAAAACTGAAGGCAACCACAGGAAATGCACAGAGGGGGAATTATCACCCAGACAAAACGTCCTCCCTGTGCAAAGTTTTGAGAGACGTTGCTGAGGCCCGGCTGAAGGTCACTTTTGAAATACAGATCAAACGCATCAAGATCGTGACAGAATAAACAGCGCCAGTCGGCCCAAAGAACTTGAGCTGCGGTTCAACGCCGTCTTTGCAAAGAAACTTGAGAAGTTAAGTTGCCAGGCACCTTATCACCAACGCCAAAGAAAATGTCAGATGCTGATACAAGGTGAAAAGGAAGAACAAAAGATATTGAGCAGAGCCAAACATGAACAAATTCTCCCAAGGGCAAATTTGTTCTGTTAAGATGATATTATTTAGTCAATTCCAATGTATTTAAAAATAATTTGGAAGCCAATGTAAACAAAATTTGCATTATTATTATTACAAATACTCACTTATTAAAAATTACTGGTTCCATTCACAGAATTTTTCCCTCTTTCATGCATACTTGGATTTTATTGAAATAATTTAAAAACCCATGGACTAAAGTTAACCTGCATTGTGAGTAGTTGAGCCGGCAGTGAAGCCTTCCTGCATCAGGTGAATGCTTCCTCGGCAAGATTGTCAGAGTCAGAGTCAGTCCAGGTTAATAGCAAGGGAGGCACTAGGCAATTACTCTCCGTGAAATACGGCTTGTAACACCACGGAAGGTAACTTCATGACATTCTCTCCATTTATCACATACGTTAGAACGATGTGTCATTTCCTCCTTCCAACTGAGCCAGGACCCAACAATAGATTATTTACCACCACCGTCTATTTATAACACGGCCCTTAGAAAAGGCACAAAAAGCCGGAGTAACTCAGCGGGACACAGGCAGCATCTCTGGAGAGAAGGAATGGGTGACGTTTCTGGGCGAGATCCTTCTTCAGACTGGGAAAGACTAGGAAAGGATAAGGTGGGGAAAAATCTCACCTTAGGACAGGGCCCTCTTTACAGCATTATGGGCCCCGGGCAAAGCAGTGTACTGGGGCCCCTACGACAACTACTCAAAGGAATAAAAATGTAAATGGTCGATAAAATTAAACATATAAGCTCGTGGGGATCCTGGCAAGTGCCCATCAGGCCCATGCGTTAAGACGGCCCTGCCTTAGGAAGGCCACTGAAAATATTTGAACGAGTGGACGAACCATAGTCCCTTTTTAAAAAAAATGTGTAGGAAGGAACTGCAGATGCTGATTTAAACAGAAGATAGACACAAAGCGCTGGAGTAACTCAGTGGGGCAGGCAGCAGCTCTGGAGAGAAGGAACGGATGACGTTTCGGGTCGAGACCCTTCTTCAGACTGAAGAAGTCAGGTAGTCTGTAACCTGGGCGCCCTTACACTGGGGCCAAGACTGAACTCGGGCTGCTAGAGTGGTAAAATAGCAACACTACCTGCTGTGACACTGTGCAGCACCTTTGGCTATGTAATCATTTAAAATTAGGTCAGAAGGTCAGAAGTGATAGGAGAAGAATTAGGCCATTCAATCATGGCTGATCTATCTTTCCCTCTTGACCCCATTCTCCTGCCTTCTCCCCATAACCCCTGCCATCCTTACTAATCAAGAATCTATCTATCTCAGCTTCAATAATATCTATTGACTTGGCCTCTGCAGCCTTCTATGGCAGTGAATTCCACAGATTTGCCACCCTCTGACTAAAGAAATTTCTCCTCATCTCCTTCCTAAAGAAAACCCACGCGGTCACATGGAAACGTGCAGACTCCTCATAGACAGAGTCCCTAGTTAGGATCAAACCTGGGTCTCTGGCGCTGTACAGCAGCAACTCTACCGCTGCGCCACCGTGCCGCCCTGACTATTTGACATTTGACACAAGTCCCTGCAGAACAAACAACGAGGCCAGTGAATAAGGCTTTGAATTAAATCGTGGGGATGGCAGAGAAGGGTTTTGCTGCCGGGCTATTGAACAAGTTAAAGAGGAACAACAAGATGATGGAGCGGAATGGTCGAATGTACTAGAATGTACTAGGAAGAGACAGACCACAAGAAGGCGAGGAAATGTCTTCAAGCAGAATCAGGGCAGAATGATAAGAAGACAAGAGTGAAGGAACTTCATCTGAATGCTGATGGGATTTGTGAAAGAAATACACATTAGCAGCACAGGAAGAAACAAATGGTCTTAATCTGATTGCTAAATGAACGTAATTGCCAAATGAACAAGATTGGGGATTAAATATTCAAGTGTGGCGGCCTACTTGGCCCACTACACAAGGATAGTTTATTTTTGGAGGGGCAAGGCTAAAAGGTAAATGTGCAGAGATGCTGCTGATTATAAAAGGTGGGATAAAGTCAGCAGAGGGAAAGGATCGCAGCTTGTGAATTCAACAGATAGAACCAGGTTGAATGGAACGAGTTAACAGCCGGGAGCTGACCACCAACTAGTCAAGGGTCAAGAGTGTTTTATTGTCATTTGTCCCAGATAGAACAATGGCATTCTTACTTGCAGCAGCACAACAGAACTATATATCATTGGCAAAATAAAAGGGTGACTGTATATTTAGCAGTTTTCACCAAGAAGGCCTGAAACATTGATATGGAAAGGGGAAATAAACTACAAGAATAATGTAGCAGGCTCAAAAATAACGGCAATCGGTAGGGAGAAAGAAAAACATAGAAACATTAGAAAATAGGTGCAGGAGTAGGCCATTCGGCCCTTCGAGCCAGAACCGCCATCCAATGTGATCATGGCTGATCTTCCAAAATCAGTACCCCATTCCTGCTTTCTCCCCATATCCCTTGATTCCGTTAGCCCTAAGAGCTAAATCGAGCTCTCTCTTGAAAACATCCAGTGAATTGGCCTCCACAGCGTTTCAGTGGCAGAGAATTTCCACAGATTCACAACTCTCTGGGTGAAAAAAAAACGATTGGCAGAAGCTAATGCATCAGCTTTCTCAGCCAGAAATATTGCCGATAAACATTGGCATCGCCCATCACAGTGAACACTGAAGAACGGTGTGATTCCACAGGGCAGGTCACTGCCATCATTCTGTTGACTTATCCCACTGACATGCGCGAAGTGACTAATTGTGATTCCTCCCTTGATTAGACAAACTCAATTTAGCTCGGCCGATGTCAGAGAGCTATTCGATTAGCTCGGGGTGGAAAAGGTTACATTCTGAAGCCGGAATTGTCCGTGGATTCTAATCCCGTCCAATTTAAGTCCATCGGCTCCAGAATGATACAGAGCTCGTGTCAGGAACCCTGCACACTTGTGCATCTCCCTGCAAGATGCAGCGGGGGGGGGGGGGGGGGGGTACGTGTACACAGAGCAATTACAGTACCAGTCTCTGCGTGAATGGTCAGAGAGGTGGCTCCGAGACACTCACAGCGACAGCCTCTCTCTCCAGAGATCAGGTGCTCCGCTACCGAGTTTGTTTTAATAATCTGGATGCTTCCTTTTATAAAAAGATGATGATTTAAGACTGTCCATCTCCTCTCTTCATTCAGCACCGCCAATGATAATAACAACTGGCTTCCGCCCGATCATAAATTTAATTTGAAATAACCGTTGAGATATTAGTTTATAAATGTCGACGTATGTGGAAAGAGGAGGGGGGAAAGAAAAGCAGAGAGAACGCAGAAACAAGGAACTGCAGGTGCTGGTTGGAACAAAGAACAGCACAGGACAGGGACCGGCCCTTCGGCCCACAACGTTAGTGCCGAACATGATGCCGAGTTAAAGCGATCTCATCTGCCTGCACGTGACCCATATCCCACTATTCCCCCCCCTCGTGTGTGCCTATCTGGAGAGAGGCTGTCGCTGTCAGTGTCATGGAGCCACCTCTCTGACCATTCATGAGGAGATTGGTCTTAAACGGTTAATACACTAAAGGATGACAAGGTGATGGAGTAACTCCGCAGATCAGGCGGTAGGGGGGAGGGGAAAGCAGGTCAGGCAGCAACTCTGGAATTTCCCTGTGGGGGGGAGGGGGGCTGCAGTAGGACTCAAGAGAGTCAGACCATGTGGTGTTAGGGCCAACAGCACGATCTCTGGTCTGGAACTGGGCCACAGATGCTGGCCTGACCTGACCTGCCGAGTTACTCCAGCACTTTGTGGTCTTTAGAGGGAAACTAGACCAAGTGGACCCATTGGGCCCAAAACCTCTCCTGCATTGGTGCAGCACCATCTCCTCCCGCCCTCCCTCTCCCCTCTCCCCCACTCCACCCCCTCCCATCTCTCCCCCCACCCCTTTCTTTCCCCCTTCCCCACTCCCCCCTCCCCTCTCTCCCCCCGCCCTCCCCCTCCCCTCTCCCCCACTCCACCCCCTCCCATCTCTCCCCCCACCCCTTTCTTTCCCCCTTCCCCGCCCCCCCACTCCATCCCCCTCAACCCCCCTTATTCTCCTCCCCCCCCTCCCTCCACCCCCTCCCTCCCTAGGAGATAGATTTAAACTTTAAAATGTGAATAACTTTTATAACACTGATTTCAATGAAACTTCTTCCATTAGCGCCACGGGACAACGGCGGGTAAGGTGGGCCTTACATTGTCATGCTATCGTGTACCGTTTTGGCTGTAGTTCAGGAACAAACATACAAACAAACAAGGGTTTTAGTATATAGATAACACACGATCTGCACAGTGGCGCAACGGTAGAGTTGCTGCCTTGCAGTGCCAGAGACCCAGGCTTGATCCTGACTAAGGGGGCTGTCTGCACAGAGTTTGTACGTTCTCCCCGTGACCGCGTGGATTTTCTCCAAGATCTTCGGTTTCCTCCCACACTCCAAAGGCGCGCAGGTTTGTAGGCTAACTGGCTTGGTATAAGTGTAAATTGTCCCTAGTGTGTGTGGGATAGCGTTAGTGCGTGGGGATCGCTGGTCGGTGCGGACTCGGTGGGCCGAAGGGCCTCTTTCTGCGCTGTATCTCTAAACGAAACTGAACTGGGGAAGGAGCATCAAGGATAATTTGTATATGAGCTGCACAATCTTGGTAAGGGGTGAGTTGATCAATCTGCTCACCTTCCTCCAGCTCCATGTTCCGTAGGAAAAGAGGGTTCTGTAAAACGCTGCAGTGGCCTTGCCTGTCCTCCTTGGTCAGAAGCATCAAGTCAGTGTAGATGAAAACACACACCTGCAAGACACACAACATTAACAACGTTAACATTATCTGAAGAAGGGTCTCGACCCGAAACGCCACCCATTCCTTCTCTCCTGAGATGCTGCCTGACCTGCTGAGTTACTCCAGCATTTTGTGAATAAATACCTTCAACATTAACACGGCTTCAGTGCGGAAATGGATATCGATGGCCGAGCAATTTAAAACAAAATGAGGGCAGCTAAATGTGGAAAGCACACCACTCCTTTTCAATCAAAAGGCAAGATGTTTTCGCTTGATATAACTTAACCTTGTTCTCTTTTCACCTTGAAGAATGTAAAGTGTTCACTATCTTGTTTTAACTATTGCCAAAAGGCAAACACAAATTTACTTAGATAAAATTAACAAAGGTTTAACATTATTTACTTTTTTGCTGCATCTAAAAAAATGCTGTTATGTTCCGTGTGAAGTGACTAACTTCTGATAATGCTTGTAGCAGAATAACGTGAGAATCAGTGAGACGTCAGATCTTTTCCAGCTTATTAAACTCTTCCCGGCTAGTCTTGGCAAGCAGCGCACTGGGAATGTTCTGGGAAGCTGGCCCGAGGATCGGCCGCGGCGGACGGAGAAAGGAGGGGCCACCGGTCAGCCCGGCCCACCCACCGCGGACGCCGAATGGCCCCGAACAACCGGCGTCAAGGGGACCCGCGCCGTCGAGAGTGAGGGGGGACCGTCGAGAGTGAGGGGGGACCGTCGAGAGTGAGGGGGGACCGTCGAGAGTGAGGAGGGATAGTTTAGAGTGAGGGGGGACCGTCGAGAGTGAGGAGGGATAGTTTAGAGTGAGGGGGGACCGTCGAGAGTGAGGAGGGATAGTTTAGAGTGAGGGGGGACCGTCGAGAGTGAGGGACCGTCGAGAGTGAGGGGGGACTGTTGATCGTGAGGGGGGACCGTCGAGCGTGAGGAGGGACCGTCGAGAGTGAGGGACCATCGAGCGTGAGGGACCGTCAAGAGTGAGGGACCGTCGAGAGTGAGGGACCGTCGAGTGTGAGGAGGGATCGTCGAGTGTGAGGAGGGATCGTCGAGAGTGAGGGGGGACCGTCGAGAGTGAGGGACCGTCGAGAGTGAGGGACCGTCGAGTGTGAGGAGGGATCGTCGAGTGTGAGGAGGGATCGTCGAGAGTGAGGGACCGTCGAGAGTGAGGGGGGACCGTCGAGAGTGAGGGGGGACCGTCGAGAGTGAGGAGGGATAGTTTAGAGTGAGGGGGGACCGTCGAGAGTGAGGAGGGATAGTTTAGAGTGAGGGGGGACCGTCGAGAGTGAGGAGGGATAGTTTAGAGTGAGGGGGGACCGTCGAGAGTGAGGGACCGTCGAGAGTGAGGGGGGACTGTTGATCGTGAGGGGGGACCGTCGAGCGTGAGGAGGGACCGTCGAGAGTGAGGGACCATCGAGCGTGAGGGACCGTCGAGAGTGAGGGACCGTCGAGAGTGAGGGACCGTCGAGTGTGAGGAGGGATCGTCGAGTGTGAGGAGGGACCGGCGAGAGTGAGGAGGGACCGTCGAGAGGGAGGAGGGACCGTCGAGAGCGAGGAGGGACCGTCGAGAGTGAGGAGGGACCGTCGAGAGTGAGGAGGGACCGTCGAGAGTGAGGAGGGACCGTCGAGAGTGAGGAGGGACCGTCGAGAGTGAGGAGGGACCGTCGAGAGTGGGGAGGGACCCGCGCTGCTGAGAGCGGTTCGACGGGGGGGGGGGGGGCTCGCCGAGAACAAAGGGGGGGCCGGGCGGAGCAACCGCCTTTGGCTACGTGCGATGGCAGGCCTGATTTGCCGCTGCATGCAGAGGATAAAACTGTTCCCTGAACTTGCTGTAACTTTGACGGCGCCAGAAACATGGCGACTCACGTACAGCCAAGGTGAGGTCTGCTGGGGGATTTCTGGGGCCGCGGGGGGAGTGGATGTATCCTGGATGGGGATTGTAATATAATTGTATAATAGCTTCAATTGGTATATTTGTTTGTATAGTATTCTGGTGGTGGGTTCTGTTTTAGGTTTTATTGTATTGTATATATTATTTTAATATTTGAATAAATATTTGTGATTAAAAATAAAAATAATTTTTTTTAAAAATAAACAAAAGGTGAGGTCTGCAGTATGATTTCACCGGGTTAAATGCAAAACAAACTGTACATGGGACAATAAAGTATCATCGAATCATCGAGATCGTGGCTGATCTTCAACCCCAAAATATTCCTCCACAATCCACATGGCCGTGTTTTCTATAATATCCAGAATTTGATCAATTTATGTGCAACTACTTGTATTTTTGCAACACTCTAAGCTTCCAGTACCAATGGCTCACTTTAGTTTTAGTTTTAGTTTAGTTTAGTTTTCGTTTTAGAGAAACAGGCCCTTCGGCCCACCGGGTCTGCGCCGACCAGCGATCCCCGCATATTAACATTCTCCTACACCCACTGGGGACAATTTTTACATTTACCAAGCCAATTAACCTACAAACCTGTACGTCTTTGGAGTAAAGGGAGGAAACCAAAGATCTCGGAGAAAACCCACGTGGTCACGGGGAGAACGTACAAACTCCGTACAGACAGCACCCGTAGTCGGGATCGAACCCGGGTCCCAGGCATTCGCTGTAAGGCAGCAACTCTACCGCTGTGCCACCGTGACTGCCCAAACTTCTCAAGCTTCAGTTGGTGGACATCCGGAATATTCCTTCATACCAAACTTCTGGTCGGATTTTGTTTAACTTTGTAACAGTGATAAGGTCCGAGGGTGAGTCCACTGTTAAGGTAGCTACTCTAACTGGGGTCATTGGAGTTAGTACTGACCCAGCCGGAGTGCATGACACAATGGCAGCACGGTGGTGCAGCGGTAGAGTTTCTGCCTTACAGCACCAGCCACTCGGGTTCGATCCCCACTACGGGTGCTGACTGTACGGAGTTTGTACGTTCTCCCCGTGACCGCGTGGGTTTTCTCCGTGATCTTCGGTTTCCTCCCACACTCCAAAGACGTAGGGGTTTATAGGCTAATTGCCATTGGTATAAATGTAAGTTGTCCCTAGTGTGTGTAGGATAGTGTTAATGTGCGGTCGGCATGGACTCGGTGGGCCGAAGGGCCTGTTTCTGCACTGTATCTCTAAACTAAAGTAAAAAAAGGTGACTCTAATGTATTGTCAAATTAGTTTCATGACAAGCTTAAGCCACAAGCATGGCAAGATAGTCCAAAGAAAAAACACTTCACCTCCATTTCCACCACAACCAGGTTTAGGTTCATTATTGTCACGTGTAGTGAAGAGCTTTGTTTTGCATGCTATCCAATAAGATCAGACAAGGCCATACATACACACAATCAAGTCAAACCATACTGTTTTGTAAACCTGCGTCTGCAGTTCCTGACCCGTGTGACAGGAAACCGGAGCATCCGGAGGAAGCCCACGCAATCACGAGGAGGACGTGCAAACTCCAGGCAGGCAGCACCACAGGCCGGGATCGAACCTGGATCGGTGGCTCTGCTAGCCACACCACTTTGCCGGCCGATCAATGGATTATTTCATGGCAACATCAACTTATTCAGTATGTGCCTGCGACCTAAGTTTAGTTTAGATTAGAGATGCAGCGCGGAAAAAGGCCCTTTGCCCCACCAAGTCCGCACCGACCAGCGATCCCCGCACATTAACACTATCTTACACACACTTGGGACAATTTACAAGCCAATTAAACGACAAACCTGTACGTCTTTGGAGTGTGGGAGGAAACCGGAGATCTCGGAGAAAACCCATGCAGGTCACGGGGAGAACGTACAGACTCCGTACAGACAGCACCCGTGGTCAGGATGGATCCCGGGTCTCTGGCGCTGTAAGGCAGCAACTCTACCGCTGCGCCACCGTGCCACCCCTCAGCTTTAACGCATTTCTTTCGGCCCAGCTATGCTTTAAAAACTCGGCAAGCAAATCAGCTGAGGCACCAGGAAGGTAGCAGAAGCATTGAAGCAGCAGGGAGCCTGGAGAGGAATATTTATGCCCATGTTGTTGGCTGAATAGATAGCATCGCAAGATAGATACATTCTGCTGTAAAATGCATAAATCCCTGGTTTGCATAAGATTGTAAAGCAGGAATTTCAATGTCACTGCATGATTCCATCAAATTCAGCTAATCTGCAGCACTATTGTCGATAGTCTGTGCAAGAACGTACGTTTACAGTCCTTGCCAGACACTTGGAGGAGAATCACCACAGAGCCATACAAGGCTGACACGGGGGGTGTAGGGAACCACACTGCTCCTCCAAAGACCTGGCACCGGTTCAATGGGCCAAGCAGCCGTCTTCCTCACTGCAATATTCAACACGTCAACCAAAATAAAACAGCGTGTTGTCAACCTGCTCTGCCTTCGAAAAGGTTAGGATGCAAAGGGGAATTACACCGTGCGCTCCTGCAATGATTTGGAATCTGCAGGACAACGGAAATAAACCCCTCCAGCCGGACAAGCCACCGGATCGGACTGCTTAAAGAAGCACTGAACGCAAGCACGTGTCTCTGGCACACGTGGCTTCAGAACAATGTGTCGCTTGAGGTTTATTATCCAGACGTTATCAGGCAGTCCTGATCGCTAAGAACAGAGGCTTTGTATCCTGTGGCAGTGAACACAGAACAGCAGAGCGCAGGAACACTATTGCGGACAGCCTGTGGAAGAGGTTAATGACGATCAGCGTGGGTCTCAGGGGTTATGAGGGGAAGGCAGGAGAACGGGGTTGAGAGGGAAGGTCAGATCAGCCATGATTGAACGGTGGAGCAGACCTGATGGGCCGAATGGCCTACTTCTGCTGCCATACATTATGAATTTTATGAAGTTATGAACAGGCCCTTCGGCCCACAACATCTGTGCCAAACATGAGGCCCAGACCGACCCTTGACCGGCTGCACATAATCCATATCCCTTCATTCCCTGCATATCCTTGTCTGTCCAAAAGCCTCTGAAATGCCTCTGCCCTATCTGTCTCCGCTCGTTCCAGGCACTCAGCATCCTCTGTGTAAAAGAAACTTGTCCCGCATATCTCCTTTAAACTTTACTCCTCTCTCCTTAAAGCTATGCCCTCAAGTCTTTGATAGTTCCACCCTGAAAATAAGATTCTGACCGCACACCCTGTCCATGCCTCTCATGATTGTATTTACTTCTCTCGGTGCATTTGTAATGGGACACTGCAACGTGTTCTTCAGGACCCAGGAGATGAAGAGATTGAGCTATACGTTCCTTGCATTCCAATCCGCTTCAACCAAGTTAGCTTCTAGCCGAACTTCACGATGGGAATGTGATCAAGATCAAAACATCATTGATGTGTCAGTGTGATGGTGAGCCAGTGAACGTCATGCAGGGACCATTTTATCCCCAGGGACTAAAGCTTGGTGGTTAAAACACCGACAATGCAAGAAACTAAACCCTGTTGCCACTTCCAGTTTCAATCTCTCCAGGGGTTGCCCCGTGATGTAAACACTAAAGTGGCTCCACGTCTAAAATGTCAGCACACACGTGTATATTTAACGCCCTAACCTTTAGTGTGGCACAATGGCGCAGCGGTAGAGTTGCCGCCTCACGACCCGCGTTCGCTCCTGACTACGGGTGCTGTCCGTACGGAGTTTGTACATTCTCCCTGTGACCGCGTGGGTTTTTTCCAGGTGCTTCGGTTTCCTTCCACACTCCAAAGACGTTCAGGCTGCACAAAGGCGTAGGTTCACTGGGTTTGGTAAAAACTGCGAATTGTCCATCGTGTGTAGAATAGTGCTAGTGTACGGGGCGATCGCTGGTCGGCGCGGACGCGGTGGGCCGTCGGGACTGTTTCCGCACTGTATCTCCAAAGTCCAAAGTAAAGTTTAGTATCCCAGGCTTGGATATAACGGCAGGTGGAAGGATAAGAGGAGAAGAAGTGAAAGGAGAAGCCTTTTCAGTGCCGACATGAACTGTAGGCAATACAGGAATTTCACACTGCGTTTGTACGTGCGGAGGGAGGGCGACCTTCATGTTAACACCACTGGTTCCCTGGGGTCTGTTCCCCTCCTCAAACACACCTGAACCGTGCAATTTTCATCAGAATGAAAGAAAAGCCACAAAACGTCCACACGAAGCAAAGTACAACAGGAAAAAAAAGGTCATGATGAAGGAGGAAGACCTGTGGTAAACACAGCTGGTTTAAACTGGGAACTAAAGGCAGCAGCAAAACCCAGTAGAGTGGCAAAGATTTCCACAGCAGTCGGTGATCACGACATCACTTGTTCTGCCAGCAGTAGACGGCGTTTTCTAAATTGCTCTATTGGAACAATTAAGACTGAAAATGGCTCCCGAACTTGGCGCCTCTTGCGTTCAGTGGACTATTTCTGACCACTTTGCTCATCAGGAATTGTGTTTCGGTATGGCAATACTTTACTGAACTGCAGGCAATACAGGAATTTCACAGTGCGTTTGTACGTGACAATAAAACACCATTGGCCATAAAGGAAGGTGGGGGGGGATAATTGTTGCTGATTACAAATAGGTTTTTAGACTCTGCAGCAGAACACCACTTGGAAGAGAATGCACAGGTTACGGTTGGAGCACCTCCACTGGAGATTCCACTGATGTTACTCCATAAGGGATCGGCTGCGATTTTAACTCATTCAAAGGGCATGTGGCAGGGCTGACCTGCAAATGCCCACGCAATTTATTGGTACAAAATGCTTTTAATATCTCTGACTTACTTCATCTTAAAAAATGCCTTTCTCTGGTGTTGTAAGTCGATCATAAAATCAGCAAAGTAACATCATACAGATACCTCCAGACTTAGAGAGATAGATTTTAAACACGGTGGTGCAGCGGTAGAGTTGCTGCCTTACAGCGTCAGAGACCCAGGTTCAATCCTGACCACGGGTCTCTGGATGGGGTTTGTACATTGTGGCCACATGGGTTTTCTCCGGGTGCTCCGGTTTCCTCCCACACTCCACAGACGTGCAGGTTTGTAGGGTAGTGTGTGGGATAAAACTAATGTAAGGGTGATCGATGGTCGGCATGGACTCGGTGGGCCGAAGGGCTTGTTTCAACGCTGTATCTCTAAATTAAACTAAGCTAAAGATCACATGTGATTGACCCCATGATAGTAACTCAACAGTGAATCAAATTTGAGAATAACAAAGCCTATTATTGGTCTTGAACAGGTTGAGAGAAGTGGCAGATGGAATAGAGTGCAGCAAAGTGTGGTATAAGAAAATAACTGCAGATGCTGGTACAAATCGAAGGTATTTATTCACAAAATGCCGGAGTAACTCAGCAGGTCAGGCAGCATCTCGGGAGAGAAGGAATGGGCGACGTTTCGGATCGAGACCCTTCTTCAGTGCATTTTGGTAGCAGGAATAAAGACGTAGATTATCTTCTAAGTGGAAAGAGAATCCAGAAATTGGGGTGCAAAGGGACTAGGGAGTGCTGGTGCAGGATTCGCAAAACTTTAATCTACAAATTTAATCTGTAGTGAAGAAAGCAAGCGCAATGGTGGGATATATTTCAAGAGGGCTTGTATTCAAAAACGAGGATGCAATGCTGAGGCTCTATAAGGTGCAGGTCAGGCCACATTTGGAATATTGTGAGCAATTTTGGGCATCATATCTGAGGAAGGGTGTGCTGGCTCTGGAGAGGGTCCAGAGGAGGTTTACAAGAATGATCCCAGGAATAAGCAGGTTAACCTATGATGAGCGTTTGTCGACACTGGGCCTGTACTCGCTGGAGTTTAGAAGAATGAGGGGGGACCTCATTGAAACATACAGAACAGTGAAAGGCTTGGATAGAGTGGATATGGAGAGGATGTTTCCACTGGTGGGGGAGTCTAGGACTAGAGGTCATAGCTTCAGAATTAAAGGTCTTTTTTTAGGAAGGAGATGAGGTGGAATTTCTATAATCAGAGAGTGGTGAATCTGTGAAATATTTTGCACAGAAGGCTGTGGAGGCCAAGACAGTGGATATTTTAAAGGCCAAGATAAATAGATTATTGATTAGTACAGGTAAGAGGTGATGGGGAGAAAGCAGGTGGAATGGGGTTAGGAGGGAGAGATAGATCAGCCATGATTGAATGGTGGAGTAGACTTGATGGGCCGAATGGCCTAATTCTGCTTCTGTTACTCATGATAGAAACATAGAAAAACATAGAAAATAGGTGCAGGAGTAGGCCATTCGGCCCTTCGAGCCTGCACCGCCGAATGGCCTACTCCTGCACCTATTTTCTATTTTTTTCTATGTTTCTATCATGAGTAACAGGAGCAGAATTAGGCCATTTGGCCCATCAAGTCTACTCCACCATCTTATCATTTAAGACACAAATTGCTGGGATACTCAACAGGTTAGACAGCATCACTGGAAAACATAAAGTCACAGACCCTTCGGCCCAACTTGCCCGCCTTGACCAACATACCCCATCTACACTAGTCCCAGCTGCCTGTGTTTGGCCCCTATCCTTCTAAACCTATCCTATCCATATACCTGTTTAAATGTTTCTTTAACGTTGTGATAGTACCCACCTCAATTACCTCCTCTGGCAGCTCGTTCCAAACACCTACCATCCTTCGTGTAAAAAAAAAAATTGCCCGAGGATCCTATTAAATCTTTCCCTCCCTCACCTTAAACCTATGTCCTCGGGTTCTTGATTCCCCCACTCTGGGTAAAAGACTATGCATTTACCCTAACAATTCCATTTACCCTCTCTATTCAATTTACCCCATCTATAGGTGGATAGGTGATGTTTAGGGCCATGACCCTTGTTTCTACAAAGCCTATCATTTGGCTGGTAAGATGGCATGACAAATATCTTGTTCACCAAATATGCTTCAATAAGATAGTTTCCTCAAATCGATTACATGGTCTTCAGCATGCTACATCATGTTCAGAAGACCAAACTCCCGGACGAATTGATGTCCAAAATGGCCGTCCTAAATTGCCACTTTAGATATGAGCTAAGCCTCTCAATTAACACCAGTAGCCCTGAACAAGGGAACATTTCCTTCTACCACGGGTCTGACAGGGAAGCGTCGGAGAAGGCTTTGGGGGCAATGGTTGTTCGTGCTTGAAAATTTTCCAAGAATTCAAAATAAATTATGAAATGAAAATGACAGATTATGATAGAGCTCTTAAGGATAGCGGAGTCAGGGGGTATGGGGAGAAGGCAGGAACGGGGTACTGATTGAGAATGATCAGCCATGATCACATTGAATGGTGGTGCTGGCTCGAAGGGCCGAATGGCCTCCTCCTGCACCTATTGTCTATAATTTCATGGTCACGACCAATACTAGGGATTAATAGCGTGATTCAAATTTTAGCCAAAAGACCCATACGTAGCTAGTAGGTTTTCAAGAACAAATGAACAGTCATCAACTTTGTCAGTTGCAAGCAGAGTGGCTAGTTTGTACCCTGAAAGGTCCCGGAAAAAACAAAACAATTTAAAATTGAGACCATTTGCTTTGAGGGTTTGCTTGAGGAATGAACTTTAGCTAGAAAGTAGAAACGTTGAACAGAATCACCCTTGGCTACTCCACCCTAAACAAGACCGGTTGGTGCGTGAGCAAGAATATAGTGGGGCTGCATCACTGCTTGGTTTGGGAACAGCTCTGCCCAGGACAGCAAGAAATTACAGAGAGTTGTTGATGTAGCCCAGTCCATCACACCGACCAGACCTCCCACCATTGACTCCATCTACACTTCACTCTGTCTTGGAAAAGCAGCCAACATAATCAAAGACTTGTCCCACCCTGGTCATTCCTTCTTCTCCCCAACCCCCATCGGGCAGAAGATACAGAAGCTTGAAATCAAGCACCACCAGACTCAGGAACAACTTCTTCCCCTCTACTAACTGGCTTCTGAACGGTCCTTCCATAAGCTAAGGCACTATCCATTCAGCTCTACCCCATTGCAGACGTTAGACTTCATCTGTGGAATGATGCGCTACAATGCTGAGAACACTCTGTATCTTCTCCCATTGTGCTTGAGTTCGACTTGATTGTGTTTATGTATATTATTATCTGATCTGTTTGGATAGCATGCCATACAAAGCTTTTCACTGTACCTCAGTACATGTGACAATAATAAACCTAAACTGTGTGTAATTGGGCAAGCAGCTGAAACTGAAGGTGGTGCAGCGGTAGAGTTGCTGCCTTACAGCGCCAGAGGCCCGGGTTCCATCCTGACCGCAGGTGCTGTCTGTGTGGAGTTTATACGTTCCCCCTGTGACCGCGTGGGTTTTCTCCAGGGACTCCGGTTTCCTCCCACACTCCAAAGTTGTAAAGGTTTGTAGGTTAATTGGCTTTGGTAAATTTGGTGAATTGTCCCTCGTGTTTAGGATAGTGTCAGTGTACGGGGTGATCGGCAGGGACTCAGTGGGCCGAAGGGCCTGTTTCCACACTGTATCTCGAAAGGAAAGTATCGCATTACGCTGACCTTTACAGGCGGCTCTGTGGTCATTTTACAGATAACACCTCTGCTCTAATGGTTGCTGCAGAGAAGCAATGGTGAAATCACTGGCGTGCTACTTTAAACACTCAGTTCTGTCTGACAAGCTTGTAAGGGCTGATGTTCAGCTCATTTGTTGCACTTCTAACTGATCTTCCACCAAAACCAGGACAGAAGAGTGTGAAGATAAAAAAAATTCTCCCACACAAAAGATCACAGTTGTTTAAGTAGATGCACAGATAAACTGAGACACAAGAGGTTACAGATGTCACAGATAACTTTGGTTCTGTCATAAATGCCAGGAGAATAAAAGTTACAGGGTAACCTTTGGAGAGGGGTGGAAACGAGGAACTGCAGATGCTGGTTTACACAAAAGAACACAAAGTGCTGGAATAACTCAGCGGGTCAGGAGGTACCTACTGTCTAGCCCGCTGAGTTTCTCCAGCATGCCGTGTCATTTTCGAGAAGGGTTAATTGTTTCAAAAGATGCATCTCCAACACAAATGTCAGACTGAAGAAGGGTTCTGATCCGAAACTTCACCGATCCATGTTCTCCAGAGATGCTACCTGACCCAGGTGCTCCGGTACTTTGTGCCTTTTTTTTAATGCATTTACATATGTTTTTAGTTTTAGTTTTAGAGACACAGCGTGGAAACAGGCCCTTCGGCCCACTGAGTCTGTGCTGACCCAGCGATCCCCGTGCAGCTAGTTCTAACCTACACACGAGGGACATTTTCTCGGAAGCCAATTAATCTACAAACCTGCACGTCTTTGGAATGTGAGATGAAACCAGAGAACCCGGGGGGAAAAAACCCACTCGGCCACAGGGAGAACGTCCAAACTCCGAGCAACCGTAGTCAGGATCAAACCTGGCAGCAACTCTATCTCTGCGCCTCTGTGCTGCTCCAAATTATAGTTGATGAAGGAAATTCGGCTGTGAGGAGGATGCAATGGGATCGCTGAGGCTCGTGGGCAAGTGCAGCAAAACCAGTATACACTGGAATTTAGAAGGATGAGAGGGGATCTTATCGAAACGTATAAGATTATTAAGGGGTTGGACACGTTAGAGGCAGGAAACATGTTCCCAATGTTGGGGGAGTCCAGAACCAGGGGCCACAGTTTAAGAATAAGGGGTAGGCCATTTAGAACGGAGATGAGGAAAAACTTTTTCAGTCAGAGTGTTATGAATCTGTGGAATTCTCTGCCTCAGAAGGCAGTGGAGGCCAATTCTCTGAATGCATTCAAGAGAGAGCTAGATAGAGCTCTTAAGGATAGCGGAGTCAGGGGGTATGGGGAGAAGGCAGGAACGGGGTACTGATTGAGAATGATCAGCCATGTTCACATTGAATGGCGGTGCTGGCTCGAAGGGCCGAATGGCCTCCTCCTGCACCTATTGTCTATTGTCTAAAACGGTGGCTGGTGGACCACACGGAGATGTGAAATGAAATGTGAACCCTCCACGTTGATAGGAAGGAGAAATATATTTTGGTTTGGAGGGAGGAAATTTAAAGATCCTTGCTCATGAATCATAGAAAACTATGATAAGGTGTCCTCCACGCTCCAAAGACGTACAGGTTTGCAGGTTGTATAGGATTTAAACTGCAGATGCTGGTTTAAATCAAAGGTAGACACAAAATGCTGGAGTAACTCAGCAGGACAGGCAGCATCTCTGGACAGAGGGAATGGGTGATGTTTCGAGTCTGAAGAAGGGTCTCGACCCGAAACATCACCCATTCCTTCTCTCCCGAGATGCTGCCTGACCCGCTGAGTTACTCCAGCATTTTGTGTCTGACCCAAGTTTGCAGGTTAATTGGCTTCTGTAAACTATCCCTAGTGCGTAGGATAGTGAATGTGTACGGGGATCGCTGGTCGGCGCGGACTCAGTGGGCCAAAGGGCCTGTTTCCGCTCTTAACTCGAAACCAATCTCTAAACCAATCTACGGCTCGAGCACTGATCATGTGGCGTTGTGGAAATTATCCACTTATTCAAAGGTATTTTGTAGCAGCAATCCAAACCAATGCTTAGACTCCATCTCAATATAAATCAACAGACTGTAAGCAACGCATACTTTCCTGAGAAACCGTTTCAAATACGTTTCATAACCTCGTGCTTAAAGCTACTGTGGTTTGCTTGGTCCAAATAAAGGTTTCTTACAAGCTCCTCCAATTTACAAATGAGCACTCTCTCTAACACTATGATTACCATTGGAGAACTTTAAGCTAATCCCACCAATTGTCTTCCCTCCTTTATTATTTGCGAGCTCCTTCTGTACAAATCCAGCGTCTGATTTTCTGGATTAAGTTCATTGTCACATCATTTTTACACAGAGGGTGGTGGGTGTGTGGAACGAGCTGCCAGAGGAGGTGGTTGAGGCAGGTGCTTTCACAACATTGATAAGTCACTTGGACAGATGGATGGATGGGAAAGGTTTTGAAAGATATGGGCCAAACGTGGGCAGATGGGACAAACGTCAAGGTCATCAAGGTCATCAAGGACAGGTTGGGCCTGTTTCCGTGCTGTACCACTCTATGACATTATCACCACCACCACCCCCACATTTCCTCTGCCTTTTTCCGTCTCTTGTTTAGAGTGGCCTCCGTTTTTTTTTCTCCCTCTTCACCAAACAAAATATTGAGAGGAATTTGCCCACTTGTAGCTTCCTTCATCTTTTCAATAATTCCTCAGGAAACATAGCTTGGCGCACCGCCCAGAGTGCCCAAGAGACATCTGGCGTGTCGGGCATTTAGAGCTGCGGCCTTTGCTGTGGCTCACGGTTCAGAAGTGTCTCGGAGCTGCAGGGGCTGCACGTGCAGTGGCTTCAGTCGTTCGGAAGCGAGGATGCACGGCTGGGCTTCCTGCCAAAGCAGGCGAGACTGAATCTCCCAGTCACTGCCTCCGCCTTGTTCTCACACATTATATGGGGCGAGATTCTACAAGGTGAGATATGGCACACCGGTCAACCTGAGGGGCACCTTCAACAACGGACTGGTTCCACCACGATGCAATACAGAACGCCACTGGAATCCTACTTCCCTGCGGCTATCAAACTGTACAACTCCCCCCCCCCCCTTCTGTCATGGGACGCCACTTTCAAGGAACTATGTACCTACACTCCTAGATCCCTCTAAGCACAAGTAATACATGTTTGAATGCTTGAATTAGAGGCAGCTGGTATATTGTTTATGCACACCTCCGTGTCAAGAGGAGTTGAGTATAGGAGCAAAGAGGTCATTCTGCAGTTGTACAGGGCCCTAGTGAGACCGCACCTGGAGTACTGTGTGCAGTTTTGGTCTCCAAATTTGAGGAAGGATATTCTTGCTATTGAGGGCGTGCAGCGTAGGTCTACTAGGTTAATTTCCAGAATGGCGGGACTGTCATATGTTGAAAGACTGGAGCGACTAGGAAATACACTGGAATTTAGAAGGATGAGAGGAGATCTTATCGAAACGTATAAGATTATTAAGGGCTTGGACACGTTAGAGGCAGGAAACATGTTCCCAATGTTGGGGGAGTCCAGAACAAGGGGCCACAGTTTAAGAATAAGGGGTAGGCCATTTAGAACTGAGATGAGGAAAAACATTTTCAGTCAGAAAGTTGTAAATCTCTGGAATTCTCTACCTCAGAAGGCAGTGGAGGCCAATTCTCTGAATGCATTCAAGAGAGAGCTAGATAGAGCTCTTAAGGATAGCGGAGTCAGGGGGTATGGGGAGAAGGCAGGAACGGGGTACTGATTGAGAATGATCAGCCATGATCACATTGAATGGCGGTGCTGGCTCGAAGGGCCGAATGGCCTCCTCCTGCACCTATTGTTTATTGTCTAATATTGAAGTCACTCGATGTGTACAAGTATTGCAAATGCTGGCTTACAAACAAAGGCACAAAGTGCTGGAGAGTAACTCAGCGGGTCAGGCAGAATCTCTGGAGAACATGGATAGGAGACATTTCAGGTCGGGACCCTTCTTCAGCCTGATTGAAGACTGATCAGTCTGAAGAAGGGTCCCCCCAACCTGAAACGTGACCTATCCATGTTCTCCAGAGATGCTGCCTGAGCTGCTGAGTTACTCCAGCACTTTGTATCTTTTTTTTGTCAACCGCATTCTGCATTTCCTTTTGCACCTCTAGTGACTTCAATATTAACACTGAGGTGTGCATCAGCAATATACCTGCTTCCTCTAATTAAAGCATTCAAACATGTTTTACTTGTGTTGAATAATTCTGCAATACGTACATCTCTATCCATATAGAAATTCCACCGTGGCAATTGACAGGTTCATCTGGCTCGATACAAGCTGTTTTCCTTACATTTGCCCAACAGTACAAAAATAGACGCTAGTGAAGGTGGGATTTATTTTATCGAAATTTTATATCATTCTATAGACAACACTGTCTTGACAAAAGCAGCTCGGATATAAATCCACTGCCCAGTTTCCTATTAACTGTGGCTTTTATTCTTGAAAATATCAAATCCAATTTTCAGCAGGGAAATGTTATTAGAGATGGGAGATGAAGAGAAGCCAGCAGAAGAAATATGTGATATGGAACAGGTTCATATTTGTTTCAACATGTTTCACCACAACATGGTATTGAAATGCCTGTTTTCAGATGAGGTTGGTTGGCTATTTTGAGTTAAGGAGCGCGGAGAGGCATTATTTCTGCATTTCTGTATGCAATCTGGCTGAGCTACCATGATTCAATGTGCTAGAACATAAAACAAGATCACATTACTGGGCAATCAAACTCTTGGCACCATTGGTTTGCAGTGACAATTGCATCTTATAAATCCTCACTAATTGACATTTCTCCAAATCCCCAGAAATGCCTACGTCCCATGTTTAGTTTTTTTTTTAGTTTTCAGAGATACAGTGTGGAAGCAGGCCCTTCAGCCCACCGAGTCCATGCCGACCACCAATCCCCGTACATTGGCACCACCCACAGCACGGAATCAGGCCCTTCCGCCCACAGAGTCCGTGCGACCTGCCTCAGAAGGCAGTGGAGGCCAATTCTCTGAATGCATTCAAGAGAGAGCTAGATAGAGCTCTTAAGGATAGCAGAGTCAGGGGGTATGGGGAGAAGGCAGGAACGGGGTACTGATTGAGAATGATCAGCCATGATCACATTGAATGGCGGTGCTGGCTCGAAGGGCCGAATGGCCTCCTCCTGCACCTATTGTCTATTGTCTATTTTTACCGAAGCCAACTAATCTACAAACTTGTGTGTCTTTGGAGTGTGGGAGGAAACTGGAGCTCCCAGGGAAAACCCACACGGTCTCAGAGAGAATGTGCAAATCAAAGATACTAGAGGAGCAAGATGAACCACTCCGTTGAAATCCCCTGTACTGAAGTGTAGCACGCAATGGAGTGTGATGTCTGACACAAAACCCGCCGTCCGTTAGCAACTCGCAGTGCAATCAGTGTTGTGGGGGAACAGTATGTGTGATGATACCATAAAAATGCAGAATATATCTCATCTATCAGTAACCCGAGCCTGCCTTCAGACCAGAAGAAGGGTCTCGACCTGAAACATCACCCATTCCTTCTCTCCAGAGATGCTGCCTGACCCGTTGAGTTACTCCAGCTTTTTGTGTCTATCTTCAACAAGGAACAATATCTACCTATTGATAAAATAAGCATTGGTCTTGGCTACGATGCTCTCCTGGGCTGAATGCTCCGTCAACTAGGATCAAGACTAACAAAAGAAGAAGCATGACCACTTAGTTATAGCTCTGGAAATAAAATGAGTGCCCGTGAAACTGAAACCTTGTAAGGTTCAGTGAGGCAAAAAAGCCCCTTGCTCTCAATGCTCAGTGCAGTTCACCTCTCAAGACTTTCAATGGAATGGAATTTCAGATTGATCAAACACTGTACTATAACCATTACTCACCTGAGCGTCTCACTGCCTTCAAAACCAGGGCCAAAATAAAGAGGAATATTCAGAATTTTATGTTAGTCTTATGCTTCTGTTTGTTTGAAGCACAACGTAGAGGTTGTGGATTCAAATTCAACTCTCGACCAACGAGTATTATTGAAGGGATTTCACACTGCTGGAGCTGTCATCTTTCGGATTAACATGTTGTTCAAGATAAGCCTCCGTACTGAGTCATTTGCACGGTGGCGCAGCGGCAGTTACAGCTCCAGAGACCCGGGTTCGATCCTGCCTAGGGGTGCCGTCAGTACGGAGTTTGTACCTTCTCCCCGTGACCGCGTGGGTTTTCTCCGGGTGCTCCGGTTTCCTCCCACACTCCAAAGATGTGCATGTTTGTGGGTTAATTTGATTTTCGTAAAAATTGTAAACTGCCCCTCGTGTGTAAGATAGTGCGGGTGTACAGAGAGATCGCTGGTCGGCACGGACACACTCGGTGGGCCAAAGGGGCCTGTTTCCGCACTTTATCTCTAAAGTAAACTAAACCAAGCATATGCCAGCCCAGTGGTATGAACATTGTCAGAGTGAGGCAAAACGCAAAGTGGAGGAACAGCATCTCATATTTCGCTTGGGCAGCCCAGTGGTACGAGTATTGATTTCTCTCAATAGACAATAGACAATAGACAATAGGTGCAGGAGTAGGCCATTCAGCCCTTCGAGCCAGCACCGCCATTCAATGCGATCATGGCTGATCATTCTCAATCAGTACCCCGTTCCTGCCTTCTCCCCATACCCCCTCACTCCGCTATCCTTAAGAGCTCTATCCAGCTCTCTCTTGAAAGCATCCAACGAACTGGCCTCCACTGCCTTCTGAGGCAGAGAATTCCACACCTTCACCACTCTCTGACTGAAAAAGTTCTTCCTCATCTCCGTTCTAAATGGCCTACCCCTTATTCTTAAACTGTGGCCCCTTGTTCTGGACTCCCCCAACATTGGGAACATGTTTCCTGCCTCTAATGTGTCCAATCCCCTAATTATCTTATATGTTTCAATAAGATCCCCCCTCATTCTTCTAAATTCCAGTGTATACAAGCCCAATCGCTCCAGCCTTTCAACATACGACAGTCCCGCCATTCCGGGAATTAACCTAGTGAACCTACGCTGCACGCCCTCCATAGCAAGAATATCCTTCCTCAAATTTGGAGACCAAAACTGCACACAGTACTCCAGGTGCGGTCTCACCAGGGCCTGGTACAACTGTAGAAGGACCTCTTTGCTCCTATACTCAACTCCTCTTGTTACGAAGGCCAACATTCCATTGGCTTTCCTCACTGCCTGCTGTACCTGCATGCTTCCTTTCATTGACTGTTTTGGTCTCCAAATTTGAGGAAGGATATTCTTGCTATGGAGGGCGTGCAGCGTAGGTTCACTAGGTTAATTCCCGGAATGGCGGGACTGTCGTATGTTGAAAGGCTGGAGCGATTGGGCTTGTATACACTGGAATTTAGAAGGATGAGGGGGGATCTTATTGAAACATATAAGATAATTAGGGGATTGGACACATTAGAGGCAGATAACATGTTCCCAATGTTAGGGGAGTCCAGAACAAGGGGCCACAGTTTGAGAATAAGGGGTAGGCCATTTAGAACGGAGATGAGGAAGAACTTTTTCAGTCAGAGGGTGGTGAAGGTGTGGAATTCTCTGCCTCAGAAGGCAGTGGAGGCCAGTTCGTTGGATGCTTTCAAGAGAGAGCTGGATAGAGCTCTTAAGGATAGCGGAGTGAGGGGGTATGGGGAGAAGGCAGGAACGGGGTACTGATTGAGTGATCAGCCATGATCGCATTGAATGGCGGTGCTGGCTCGAAGGGCTGAATGGCCTACTCCTGCACCTATTGTCTATTGTCTATTGTCTATTGACTGATGCACGAGGACACCCAGATCTCGTTGAACTCCCCCTCCTCCTAACTTGACATAATAATCTGCCTTTCTATTCTTACTTCCAAAGTGAATAACCTCACACTTATCTACATTAAACTGCATCTGCCATGTATCCGCCCACTCACACAACCTGTCCAAGTCACCCTGCAGCCTCATTGCATCTTCCTCACAATTCACACTACCCCCCAGTTTAGTATCATCTGCAAATTTGCTAATGGTACTTTTAATCCCTTCGTCTAAGTCTCACTCCAGGTAGCCCCGGCATTCCTTCTCTCTCTATCCCTCCCCCACCCAAGTCGCACCAGCTTCTCATTTTCACCCTACAAACAGCTTACAATGGCCTGTTTCCTTTATCATCGTCACTTTCATGCACACCTTTCATTCATTGTTCTTTATCCCTCCACATCACCGTCTATATCTCTCGTTTCCCTCATCCCTAACCAGTCTGAAGAAGGGTCTCGACCCGAAACGTCACCTGTTCCTTCTCTCCAGAGATGCTGCCTGACCCGCTGAGTTACTCCAGCTTTTTGTGTGTCTCTCTCTCTTCGGGTTAAACCAGCATCTGCAGTTCCTCCCTGCACTGTTTGAAAAACATTTGATTGCTTCAAGTCAAAACATGATTTTCACCTACCTTGAGAGGCTTACTTTTACCCTCAAGAAAGAGGACGTTTTCGGAAAGGACCAGAGAACGTGCAGGGTTGCACAAATCCAGCGGCTGCCAAAACAAGATGCAAACAGGTTGTAATAACTTGAGGCTTTTGATTTGCATTTGTTATTATAACTTAAGTCGTCACTTACTAATAGGTGAGCAATAGGAACCTCCATGTCTATATTTTCTAGAAAATAATCCAGGCAACACCCAGGTACTCTGGTGACGCTAGCACAGAATAAGTTCTGGTGACTCTTGCAGCCACAGTAGCTAGCGCAAGTATAAACCTATAAGGCACTGAAACTGTTTCCACTGTCCGCAGTTCTTGGTTACGATTTGCATATTGAGATTAAGAGGATGTGAGGTGAAGTTGCCCATTGTAGCCAGTGCAGCTAACCTCAGAGTGTGTGTGTGTGTGGGTGGGTGGACTTCCCAAAAAAGCCCTGAAGTTACTTTCAAGACAGCACGGAGTCTGCAAAAAGCACGGAGTCTGAACATTTTCAGTCAGAGAGTTGTGAATCTGTGGAAATTCTCTGCCTCAGAAGGCAGTGGAGGCCAATTCTCTGAATGCATTCAAGAGAGAGCTGGATAGAGCTCTTAAGGATAGCGGAGTCAGGGGGTATGGGGAGAAGGCAGGAACGGGGTACTGATTGAGAATGATCAGCCATGATCACATTGAATGGCGGCGCTGGCTCGAAGGGCCGAATGGCCTCCTCCTGCACCTATTGTCTATTGTCTATAAAAGGGAGAGATATCATGTGTGCAGGAAGGAACTGCAGACACTGGTTTAAACTGAAGGTAGACAGAAAATGCCGGAGTAACTCAGCAGGGGTCAGGCAGCAATTCTGGAGAAAAGGAACTTTTCTTCAAAGGACCCTTCTTCAGAGACTTTAGTTTAGTTTAGAGATACGGCGTGGAGCCAGGCCCTTCGGCCCACCAAGTCCACGCCAACCCGTTCACACTAGTTCCATGTTATCCCACTTTCTCATCCTACACACGAGGTGCAATTTCCAGAGGCCGATGAACCTACAGACCCGCCTGTCTTTGGGACGTGGGAGGGGGGAAACCAGGAGGAAGAACACGTCGTCAGACACACAGACAGCAGCCAAGGTCAGGTTCGAACCTGGGCCTCTGGCGCAGTGAGGCGGCAGCCAGTTGAGCCACCTTTGCATCTTTCTTGAGGTCACTCAAGAAATGAGAAAAAACACATTGAGTCACTGTTTCCATGGGTCCAGGATAAGGAAGCATGCACCAGACAGGCTCTGTGCTCATCGATGCACCTCGCCGTACAGCCAATGTGCCCTGAAACAGGCAACGAGCTTGGAAAAAGAGGCACCAAATGACGGAGTAAATCAGTGGGTCGGGCAGCATCTCCACAGATTATGGATAGGTGATGTATCAGGCCAGGACCCTCCTTATCAGCTGATGCTGAACAGTAAATGTATCTGATTTAGTTTCAGAACAGGACCCGAAGGGTATAGAAATCTAGAAAAAAAAGACGCAAAGTGCTGGAGTAACTCAGCGAGTCTGGCAGCGTCTCTGAAGAACATGCATAGGTGATGTTTCAGACTGATTGTAGGTGGGAGGGGGGGAGGGGGGTGAGAACTGGAAGAGAGGAAAGCAGGACAAAGCGTGGCAGGTAACAGGTGAACACAGGCAAAGGGGGGGAGGAGGGTTGATAGGCAGGTGGTTGGACAAAGGAACAGGAGGTGGGTGAGAAAAGTATTAAAGAGTTGTGAATTGTGGTGCCAGAGGAAGGAATCTATGGAAGGGGAGAGGGAGGGAAGGAATAGGTGCAAGTCTAGGTTTGGGTGGGGGGGGGGGGGATGATGGTATGGGGAAGTAAGAGGAGGGGAAGGGGGAATTTGTTAGAGGTTACCTAACATTGGAGAATTCAATGTTCATGCAGTTGGGTTGCAACGAGGAATCTTGAGCAAAAAACACAAAGTGCTGGTGTAACTCAGGCAAAGTGCAGGTGTAACTCGGGCAAAGTGCTGGTGTAACTCGGGCAAAGTGCTGGTGTAACTCAGGCAAAGTGCTGGTGTAACTCAGGCAAAGTGCTGGTGTAACTCAGGCAAAGTGCTGGTGTAACTCGGGCAAAGTGCTGGTGTAACTCGGGCAAAGTGCTGGGGTAACTCAGGCAAAGTGCTGGTGTAACTCAGGCAAAGTGCTGGTGTAACTCGGGCAAAGTGCTGGTGTAACTCAGGCAAAGTGCTGGTGTAACTCAGGCAAAGTGCTGGTGTAACTCAGGCAAAGTGCTGGTGTAACTCAGGCAAAGTGCTGGTGTAACTCAGGCAAAGTGCTGGTGTAACTCAGGCAAAGTGCTGGTGTAACTCAGGCAAAGTGCTGGTGTAACTCAGGCAAAGTGCTGGTGTAACTCAGGCAAAGTGCTGGTGTAACTCAGGCAAAGTGCTGGTGTGTACACAAAATGCTGGAGTAACTCAGCGGGACAGGCAGCATCTCAGGAGACAAGGAATGGTTGACGTTTCGGCTCGAGACCCTTCTTCAGACACAAAGTGCTACACAAGTGCTGGTCTAACTGTAGGTCAGGCAGCATCTGTGGAGAACATGAACAGGCAACGTTTCAGGTTGGAACCTCTCTTCAGGCTGACTGTAATGGGGAGAAAAAAGTGGAAGAGAGGTGGGGGCCGGACAAAGGCTGACAAATGATTTGTCCTCATAAAAAAACTTCTCCTCTTTCCTTATTTCACACCCTTTTGTCACCTTTTCATCTAACCTTCGTCTGACCATCTTAAATCAATCCCGCCCCACTTAATGTGTAGGAAAGAACTGCAGATGCTGCTTTAAATTGAAGGTAGACACAAAATGCTGGAGTAACTCAGCGGGTCAGGCAGCATCTCTGGATTGAAGGAATGGGTGACGTTTCGGGTCGAGACCCTTCTTCAGACTCTGAAACGAACACAGCGTCTGAAGAAGGGTTTCGACCCGAAAGGTCACCCATTCCTTCTCTCCAGAGATGCTGCCTGTCCCGCTGAGCCCTGCCCACCTAACCTGTATCCACCCATTGTCCCATCCCCCCCACCCTCAAAGTCAGGCTTTGTCCCATCCCCCCCACCCTCTCTTCCAGCTTTCTCCACCCCCCCCCCCACTACGATCAGTCTGAAGAAGGGTCTCGACCTGAAACGTCCCCGACCCATGTCCCCCAGAGATGCTGCCTGACCCGCTGAGTTATTCCAGCACTGTGTGCTTTTAGTTCAAATATTTCAATGCATTTATTGGGAACCTGTTTCAATAATCGTTACCTGCACAAAGAGCGGAAAAACCAGGATCTTTGGAGCCAGGGGTACGCAGGTGCCGTAGTTTGCACGGGGAATATGGGATCTGACAATGGTGCAGTTCATGTAGTTCCCTTGGCTCTTCATTGCCTGCACGGTGGTTTTCAAGATGTCTGCCGAGGTCCCTATCAGGGACTGCTTCCTCTCTGGGCCGTTCTGAACTCTGCCTTTGCTTACATTTGCTGCCAGAGAAAGCAGAAACAGCATTGTTACATTCACCACCTACAAGGTCTTGGACAAGCTAACAACTGTAATACGAACACAATCAATGAGCAGGCAGGAGGTACATTTCCACATAGCTGATGCCATCTTGCATCACATCTTACACAACTCATCACAGGCTTACAATAAGAAGATACATAGTTTTGGTCTCATGTTATTCCACTTTCAATAGACAATAGACAATAGGTGCAGGAGGAGGCCATTCGGCCCTTCGAGCCAGCACCGCCATTCAATGTGATCATGGCTGATCATTCACAATCAGTACCCCGTTTCTGCCTTCTCCCCATACCCCCTGACTCCGCTATCATTAAGAGCTCTATCCAGATCTCTCTTGAAAGCATCCAGAGAATTGGCCTCCACTGCCTTCTGAGGCAGAGAATTCCACAGATTTACAACTCTCTGAGTGAAAGCGTTTTTCCTCATCTCCGTTCTAAATGGCCTACCCATTATTCTTAAACTGTGGCCCCTGGTTCTGGACTCCCCCAACACTGGGAACATGTTTCCTGCCTCTAACGTGTCCAACCCCTTAATAATCTTATACGTTTCAATAAGATCCCCTCTCATCCTTCTAAACTCCGGCGTATACAAGCCCAGTCGCTCCCTGCACACTTCAGCCAATTTTCAGAGGCCAATTAACCTACAAACCCGCATGTCTTTAGGATGCGGGAGGAAACCAGAGCACCCGGAGGAAACCCATGGGACACATGGAGAACGTGCAAACTCCACACAGACAGCAGGATTGAACCCTGGTCTCTGGTGCTGTGAGGGAGCAGCTCCACCATTGTGCTGTCCCATGTTTCACAAGTGTTCATAATTATACTTGAGCAACAATCAACGTATGATTTAATTTTGGGGGGGTAGATGCCTCCACGCACAGCTACACTGTTTGAATAAATACCTTGTTTACTCGTGGTCTTTAACATTTGTTCATAACTGGTTTCAATCACAATGATAACAAGATCGCATTGCAAACTATTCTCATATTGTTTAGGTTCTTTGTTTTAATGACAACTTACCACCGAAACAATCTATTTATATACTAAAACTCTCGTTTGTTTGTTTGTTTGTTCCTGAACTACAGCCAAAACGGTCTGAAGAAGGGTCTCGACCCGAAACGTCACCCATTCCTTCTCTCCCGAGATGCTGCCTGACCTGCTGAGTTACTCCAACATTTTGTGAATAAATACCTTCGATTTGTACCAGCATCTGCAGTTATTTTCTTATACTACTTTGACTATATCCCAGACTCTGAGGGTTAGTGCAGGAAGCCGGGCCTAATTTTTCAGGCTCTTGAGTGATTGTTTTTATTCTATGCAACATTTGCGCTACAACCTTCTCCATTGAACGTGAGCACTGCATCCACCCATCAATGCTTCCTAACCCCCCCCCCTACAAAGCTTTTAAATGCTTCGGAAGGGAAATGTGCCTCCTGCTGTTAAATGGAATTTAAAACATGAGTAGGAGGAAGTTAAATTCCTATCCCCACTGTAGACGCAAACTAACAACTGAGAGGAAGGAAATATTAACGCCATTCATTTTTTATTCAAAGTACTTCTGCATTTTTTTTAAGTGGAAGAAAATATTAGCTTTTGGAGAATGCTGGGTTTCTTTAAAGACACAACAAATCTTATTAACTAGTATAAGAAAATAACTGCAGATGCTGGTACAAGTCGATTTATTCACAAAATGCTGGAGTAACTCAGCAGGTCAGGCAGCATCTCGGGAGAGAAGGAATGGGTGACGTTTCGGGTCGAGACCCTTCTTCATAATAAGTAATCTTATTAACTGCCCTTTGGCCCACAGGCCAGAGCTCCTGCATTTGCTCAGACACTGGACATTTTAACAGTGATAAAAAGTGAGAGTTGCTCTGGTTAAAGAAGTTCATTGTAGTCTATTCTAGAGTTTAGAGATGCAGTGTGGAAACAGGCCCTTCGGCCCACCGAGTTGCACGCTGACCATCGATCACCCGTTCACAGTAGTTCTATGTTATCCCATTTTCCCATCCGCTCCCTGCACACGAGGGGCAATTTTACAGAGGGCCAATTGACCGACAAACACGCACGTTTTTGGAATGAGGGAGGAAACTGGAGCACCCAACTGTAGCAAAGCATTTTCTGGGATGCATCTGGCTTTTCCAGAAGATTTTTAACGATGAACCATTACTCAAAAAGTCAAAGCCCAGAGGGTCCTGCGAATAAAAAAAAATTGGATCTAAAAATTGGTAAAGGGTTACGGTTGATGAGGTGTTTCTGTGACTGGTGAGCTGCTATCAGTGGGGTTACACCAGGCTCAGTACATGCGCTAATGCATGTTTGCAGTAACTTTTCATTAATTAGAAACAGGAAATAGGTGCAGGAGTAGCCAATTCGGCCTTTCGAGCCAGCACCGCCATTCAATGTTGAAAGACTGGAGCGACTAGGCTTGTATACACTGGAATTTAGAAGGATGAGAGGGGATCTTATCGAAACGTATAAGATTATTACGGGGTTCGACACGTTAGAGGCAGGAAACATGTTCCCAATGTTGGGGGAGTCCAGAACAAGGGGCCACAGTTCAAGAATAAGGGGTAGGCCACTTAGAACGGAGATGAGGAAAAACTTTTTCAGTCAGAGAGTTGTAAATCTGTGGAATTCACTGCCTCAGAAGGCAGTGGAGGCCGATTCTCTGAATGCATTTGAGAGAGAGCTAGATAGAGCTCTTAAGGATAGCGGAGTCAGGGGGTATGAGGAGAAGGCAGGAACGGGGTACTGATTGGGAATGATCAGCCATGATCACATTGAATGGCGGCGCTGGTTCGAAGGGCCGAATGGCCTCCTGCTGCACCTATTGTCTATTATGATCATGGCTGATCATCCAAAATCAGTACCCCTTTCCTGCTTTCTCCCCATATCCCTTGATTCCTTTAGCCCGAAGAACTAAATCTAACTCTCCCTTTAAACTTATAAACCCATGCGGTCACGGGGAGAACGTGCAGACTCCACGCAGGCAGCACCTGGCGAAGGGATCCAACCGGTCTCAGTGAGGCAGCAGCTCTACTAGCTACGCCTCTGTGCCATACCTGTGATTCTAATATCCATACGGCTAAATATCTATTAAATCACATTCAAATCAATGATCAGCAGACTGATAAGAAATGTCCTCATATATAGTTATCTAAATATTTTCAGTGCAGGAACAGTGTAAACAAACAGAAACGTGTGCACATCGCACTGCAGAGGAAGCTCGTCACTGTGCTCTTGAGGTGCTCCTTTTCATAGCAATAATTTATCTTTCGTTTACTTTAGTTTATTGTCACATGTACTAAGGTACAGTAAAACGCTTTTTTGTTGCATGCTATCCAGAGAGCGGAAAGACTATACATGATTACAGTGGAAAGACTATCTTATATAGAAGTGTACTCCATAGTGCTCTGGTTTATATATGCAGTTAGTCATAGATTCATCAGGTGATACAGTGTGGAAACAGGCTCTTCGGCCCAACTTGCCCACACCGGCCAACAATGTCCCAGCTACACTAGTCCCACTTGCCTGCACTTGGTCCATAACCCAGCTTGTTCCATACACCCACCACCCTCTGTGTGAAAAAGTTACCCCTCGGATTCCTATTAAATCTTTTCCCCTTCACCTTGAACCTATGTCTGAAGAAGCGTCTCGACCCGAAACGTCACCCATTCCTTCTCTCCCGAGATGCTGCCTGACCTGCTGAGTTACTCCAACATTTTGTGAATAAATATCTTTGATTTGTACCAGCATCTGCAGTTATTTTCTTATACTACTTTGACTATATCCCAGACTCTGAGGGTTAGTGCAGGAAGCCGGGCCTAATTTTTCAGGCTCTTGAGTGATTGTTTTTATTCTATGCAACATTTGCGCCCCAACCTTCTCCATTGAACGTGAGCACTGCATCCACCCATCAATGCTTCCTAACCCCCCCCCTACAAAGCTTTTAAATGCTTCGGAAGGGAAATGTGCCTCCTGCTGTTAAATGGAATTTAAAACATGAGTAGGAGGAAGTTAAATTCCTATCCCCACTGTAGACGCAAACTAACAACTGAGAGGAAGGAAATATTAACGCCATTCATTTTTTATTCAAAGTACTTATGCATTTTTTTTAAGTGGAAGAAAATATTAGCTTTTGGAGAATGCTGGGTTTTTTTAAAGACACAACAAATCTTATTAACTAGTATAAGAAAATAACTGCAGATGCTGGTACAAGTCGATTTATTCACAAAATGCTGGAGTAACTCAGCAGGTCAGGCAGCATCTCGGGAGAGAAGGAATGGGTGACGTTTCGGGTCGAG
The DNA here is from genome assembly GCF_053455715.1 of Rhinoraja longicauda. Taxonomy (NCBI): domain Eukaryota; kingdom Metazoa; phylum Chordata; class Chondrichthyes; order Rajiformes; family Arhynchobatidae; genus Rhinoraja; species Rhinoraja longicauda. The sequence goes on from NC_135983.1 coordinate 10,900,405, forward strand.
ACCCTTCTTCATAATAAGTAATCTTATTAACTGCCCTTTGGCCCACAGGCCAGAGCTCCTGCATTTGCTCAGACACTGGACATTTTAACAGTGATAAAAAGTGAGAGTTGCTCTGGTTAAAGAAGTTCATTGTAGTGTATTCTAGAGTTTAGAGATGCAGTGTGGAAACAGGCCCTTCGGCCCACCGAGTTGCACGCTGACCATCGATCACCCGTTCACAGTAGTTCTATGTTATCCCATTTTCCCATCCGCTCCCTGCACACGAGGGGCAATTTTACAGAGGGCCAATTGACCGACAAACACGCACGTTTTTGGAATGAGGGAGGAAACTGGAGCACCCAACTGTAGCAAAGCATTTTCTGGGATGCATCTGGCTTTTCCAGAAGATTTTTAACGATGAACCATTACTCAAAAAGTCAAAGCCCAGAGGGTCCTGCGAATAAAAAAAAATTGGATCTAAAAATTGGTAAAGGGTTACGGTTGATGAGGTGTTTCTGTGACTGGTGAGCTGCTATCAGTGGGGTTACACCAGGCTCAGTACATGCGCTAATGCATGTTTGCAGTAACTTTTCATTAATTAGAAACAGGAAATAGGTGCAGGAGTAGCCAATTCGGCCTTTCGAGCCAGCACCGCCATTCAATGTTGAAAGACTGGAGCGACTAGGCTTGTATACACTGGAATTTAGAAGGATGAGAGGGGATCTTATCGAAACGTATAAGATTATTACGGGGTTCGACACGTTAGAGGCAGGAAACATGTTCCCAATGTTGGGGGAGTCCAGAACAAGGGGGACAGTTCAAGAATAAGGGGTAGGCCACTTAGAACGGAGATGAGGAAAAACTTTTTCAGTCAGAGAGTTGTAAATCTGTGGAATTCACTGCCTCAGAAGGCAGTGGAGGCCGATTCTCTGAATGCATTTGAGAGAGAGCTAGATAGAGCTCTTAAGGATAGCGGAGTCAGGGGGTATGAGAAGGCAGGAACGGGGTACTGATTGGGAATGATCAGCCATGATCACATTGAATGGCGGCGCTGGCTCGAAGGGCCGAATGGCCTCCTGCTGCACCTATTGTCTATTATGATCATGGCTGATCATCCAAAATCAGTACCCCTTTCCTGCTTTCTCCCCACATCCCTTGATTCCTTTAGCCCGAAGAACTAAATCTAACTCTCCCTTTAAACTTATAAACCCATGCGGTCACGGGGAGAACGTGCAGACTCCACGCAGGCAGCACCTGGCGAAGGGATCCAACCGGTCTCAGTGAGGCAGCAGCTCTACTAGCTACGCCTCTGTGCCATACCTGTGATTCTAATATCCATACGGCTAAATATCTATTAAATCACATTCAAATCAATGATCAGCAGACTGATAAGAAATGTCCTCATATATAGTTATCTAAATATTTTCAGTGCAGGAACAGTGTAAACAAACAGAAACGTGTGCACATCGCACTGCAGAGGAAGCTCGTCACTGTGCTCTTGAGGTGCTCCTTTTCATAGCAATAATTTATCTTTCGTTTACTTTAGTTTATTGTCACATGTACTAAGGTGCAGTAAAACGCTTTTTTGTTGCATGCTATCCAGAGAGCGGAAAGACTGTACATGATTACAGTGGAAAGACTATCTTATATAGAAGTGTACTCCATAGTGCTCTGGTTTATATATGCAGTTAGTCATAGATTCTTCAGGTGATACAGTGTGGAAACAGGCTCTTCGGCCCAACTTGCCCACACCGGCCAACAATGTCCCAGCTACACTAGTCCCACTTGCCTGCACTTGGTCCATAACCCAGCTTGTTCCATACACCCACCACCCTCTGTGTGAAAAAGTTACCCCTCGGATTCCTATTAAATCTTTTCCCCTTCACCTTGAACCTATGTCCTCCGGTCCTCGATTCCCCTACTCTGGGTAAAAGACTCTGTGCATCTACCCGATCTATTCCTCTCATGATTTTGTATACTAAGTTAAGTGTATACTAAGTTAAGTGTAAGAAAATAACTGCAGATGCTGGTACAAATCGAAGGTATTTATTCACAAAATGCTGGAGTAACTCAGCAGGTCAGGCAGCATCTCGGGAGAGAAGGAATGGGTGACGTTTCGGGTCGAGACCCTTCTTCTAAGTTAAGTGTACGTTTAGTATATTGTCACACGTACCAATCAACAGTGAAAGGCTTTTGTTGCGTGCTACCCATTAGGTAGGTAAGTTTTGCATAAGTTCATTCAGCAAAGGAACTTCTTGGGAATTTAGTAGCAAAGTTGTGGCCCTGCACCTCAGCCTGCACCTCCCCCTACTGACACAAGGCGGCAGCACCTCACTAAATTCCCAGAACAAAGACCACAGAACAGATCAGCACAGGAACAGGCCCATCGGCCCACAATGTCTGTGCTGAACAAGATGCCCAGACAAACTCTTATCTGCCTGCACATAATCCATATCCCTCAATTCCCTGTATAAACATGAGCCTGTCCAAAAGTCTCTTAAATCCCCCTATCGCATCTGCCACCACCACCATCCCAGGCAGTGCGTTCCAGGCACCCACCACCCTCTATATAAAAAAACCTGTCCTTCTCACCTTAAAACTAAGCCCGCTAGTGACCTGCTGGGTTACTCCGGCACCTATGTCTTTTGTTGTAATCCAGCACCTGTGGTTCCGTGCACCTCAATGTTCATAGTATTGGGTTGTGAGCCACCCAAGGAATACCAGGTGCTGTTCCTCCATTTTGCATGTGGCCTCACTCTGGCAATGGAGGAAGCCCAGGGCAGAAAGGTCAGTGCGGGAGTGGGAAGAGGAGTCAAAATGGGTAGCAACCAGAAGATCCAGCAGGTCTTGGAGCGTTTGGTGAAGTTTGGTCTCTCACAAGTTCACAAGTTATAGGAGTAGAATTAGGTCATTTGTCCCATCGAGTCTACTCTGCCATTCAATCATGGCTGATCTCTGCCTCCGAATCCCATTTTCCTGCCTTCTCCCCATAGCCCTTGACACACGTCCTAATCAAGAATTTGTCTATCTCTGCCTTACAAAAATATCCACTGACTTGGCCTCCACAGCCCTTTGTGACAATGAGTTCCACAAGTTAACTACGCTCTGACTAAAGATAGTTCCTCCTCACCTCCTTCCTAAAAGAGCGCCCTTTAATTCTGAGGCAATGGCCTCTGGTCCGAGACTCTCCCACCAGTGGAAATGTCCTTTACACATCAACTGTATCTATGCCTTTCATTATTCTGTAAGTTTCAATGAGGTCCCCCCTCAACCTTCTAAACTCCAGTGAGTAGAGGCCCAGTGCTGTCAAACGCTCATCAAATGCTAACCCACCCATTTCCTGGAATCATTCTTGTAAACCTCCTCTGGACCCAATCCAGAGCCAGCACATCCCTCCTCAGATATGGGGCCTAAATTTGCTCACGGGTTGTTTTTAAATGTGCTATACAAATAAAATTGACTTGACTTGACTTGACAGTGCTCCAAATGCGGCCTGACCAGCGCCTTATAGAACCCCAGCATTACATCTCTGTTTTTGTACTCCAGTCCTCTTGATAAGAATGCTAGCATTCGATTTGCCTTCCTTTGGATGTGGCTTGCCTTCGCAGCGTAGAGGAAGCCACATCGAGAGTGCCAGATGCAGCAGATGAAGTTGGAGGAGGTGCACGTGAACCTCTGTCTCAACTGGAAGGGCTGCTCAGATCCCGAAATGGAAGTGAGACAGGAGGTGTAGGGGCAGTTGTTACATCAGGCATAATCGAGGACGAGTCTCACCCCAGCCACTCCCTCTTTCCCCCCTCTCCCATCAGGCAAGAGGTACAGAAGTGTGAAAACGCACAGGGGCAGTTTCTTCCCAGCTACTATCAGGCAGCTGAACCATCCTATCACCAACGAGAGAGAGATCCTGACCTACCATCTACCTCATTGGAGACCCTCGGATTATCTTTAATCGGACTTTACTGGACTTTATTTTGCACTAAACGTTATTCCCTTTATCCTGTATCTGTACACGGTGGACGGTTGGATTATAATCATACATAGTTTTTCCGTTGACTGGATAGCACGCAACAAAATAGCTTTTCACTGTACCTCAGTACACGTGACAATAAATTAAACTAACATGAAATCTTCTGCCATTGCAGGGGAAAGTGTCTGGGGAAGGGTGAACAAACCAAATGTATAGAATGTAATATAATATTACAATATAATATATACAATATAATATTGCACATCATGATTACATTAATAACTAATATGAAGCACTTACCATAAATTATATGGTTATCTTGAGGAATTGGCCTCAGAATCTGAAAATTCACAGAATTGGGAGAAGAATGAGTGGATTTTACATTGATAATGTGACTCAGTAAACATTCAATAGAACACGAGCCTCTGGAAAAGGAGCGACTGACAGAATGGGAAGAGAAAGCCAACTCTGGCTGATTCCTACTGCAGGCCAGGTGGTTGGAACGTGGCTCACTCACCAGCGCTGTGGGTCAGGGGAACAAGTGCCAGCTGCCCCCGGGACACAGAGGCGGGCGGGCGGGCGAGGAGACGGACGTAGGTTGGTGGGCCGAGCCGGTTGAGTGCGACAGAGGAGGCCCTGCAGCAGCCTGGGGCCTACCTGGATCGGGAACCGCTCCAGTACAGCCAGCATGGACTTAGGACTTTTTCCTTTTGTAAATGGCGCCAAGATATGGCTACGTGTACATGTGTGAGCACGCAAAATGTATTTCACCGTCTAGTGCACTCGTGACAAGAAAGATCCATTGAAGGGCTCATGACTATCATCTCTGCGAGGTGAGGACTCCTTCCCATGGCGGTGGGGGCGACAGACAAGGAGTTCTACATCATCACGGGCACAGAACAGGTTGAGGTTGGGGGGCGGAGGGGTACAGAGGTTAGGGCTCTGTCGAGGATAGACCTTTCTATATCGGAAAAGATGGAGGTGGGGGGTGAAAACATGACTGGGGTGAGAGCTGGGGGCGGGGGGGGGGGGGGGAGGGAGGTTCAGGCGAAGCTACCTGAAACATCACCTATCGCATCTGAAGAAGGGTTCTGACCCGAAACGTCACCTATCCAAGTTCTCCAGAGATGACGCCTGACCCGCTGAGTTACTCCAGCACTTTGTGTCTTCTTCAGAGCTCCTAGTTAATGAAGGTATTTATTCACAAAGTGCTGGAGTAACTCAGCAGGTCAGGCAGCACCTCGGGAGAGAAGGAATGGGTGACATTTCGGGTCGAGACCCTTCTTCAGACTTCTGCCTCCTAGTTAATGATTTCCCCACTGAAGCATAGAGAATTCTGGGCCAGACAGTAACCACGGTGGCGCAGCGGTAGAGTTGCTGCCTTACAGCGAATGCAGCGCTGGAGACTCAAGTTCGATCCTGACTACGGGCGCTGTACTGTACGGAGTTTGTACATTCTCCCCGTGACCCGCGTGGGTTTTCTCCGAGATCTTCGGTTTCCTCCCACACTCCAAATACGTACAGGTTTGTAGGTTAATTGGCTGGGCAAATGTAAAAATTGTCCCTAGTGGGTGTAGGATAGTGTTAATGTGCGGGGATCGCTGGGCGGCGCGGACCCGGTGGGCCGAAGGGCCTGTTCCTGCGCTGTATCTCTAAATCTAAAAAAAATCTAAAATCATATGGAAGTCACTGGCCATCTACCACCCATGCTCCCACTCTGATAATCAAGATGTACGACAAGACTCTGGAAAAGTAGGATCATCTACCACATCTCAAGGGCCACCAATTAGTAATGGCAGACACCGATCACAAAAGCCACAACTGCTTCCAATGGTGTCTTGGGCTGACTGAGAAGATTTTAAACTGAGCAAGAAGACAGGGGTCTATCGCGCAGCAGCGATCACTGCCCTCCTGAAGGTATCACAAAATGCTGGAGTAACTCAGCAGGTCAGGCAGCATCTCTGGAGAGAAGTAATGGGTGACGTTTCGGGTCGAGACTCCACTGCCCTCCTACATGCTTCAGAGACATGGACAACTTACACTAGGTACCTCAAAGCACCAGAGACGTTTCACCAAAACCGTCTCTGGAGACCCATTAGCAGGATGGAGAACCATTATCAGTATCCCCTCCTTGGCCAATGTTCTCAGCATCAAAACTCCCATCATGTTATCTTCATATCAGACTCCCGAAACAAGTGAAGACATTGAGTGCTGGAGTACCTCAGCGGGCCAGGCGGTGGCGCTGGAGAACACGTCGAGGCGACTTTTCAGGTCGGGACCCTTCTAGTTTGTAACAAATGCTCTATTTTGATTGCATCTATGTCAAGACATTTCAAGGATGGCCGAGACAATCCTGAAGGAATGTCCTCAACGTCTCCTTGGAAAGATGCAGCTCCTTCATCAACTCATGGGAGCCTTTGGTCCATTCTCATTTGAAACAGAGGTGGATTTCGTGCATGTGAAGACCAAGTACAAGCAGCGGGGAACAGCACGATCCATACAACCCCTCTAGCCTCCCTGTCAAACATCAAATACCTCGGTCAGGCAGAGGGTTAGGGTGACAGAGCCGGAAACAGGCCCTTCAGCCCAACTTGCCCATGCTGAACAAGACGTCCCATCTACACCACTCCCATTTGTCCGCGCTAGGCTCAAATCCCTCTTGACCTTTCCAATCCACGGAGCTGTCCCAGTGTCTTTTAAATACTGTCATCGCACCTTGATCAACTACCTCCTCAGGCAGCTCGCTCCGCGCTCCCACCACCCTCTGAGGTGAATACAAACCAACTTGAATTGGAATGGGAGCAAGGACTTCTCAACCAAGGCAGACCAGCTGAGACTGCGAAGACCCTCACTCGTGTGTGTCAACTGACCCAACTCCAGCCTCTCATCATCCGCCCTGTATAAGCTTCTGTAGCTCTGACCTCCCCCCCACGAGAGTCCCATTCACCCATCACCTCCATACCTGCCGACCTTCATTAGCTCCTCGAATCCCAAAAACCCAGGCTCTCTCCGATATCATTGATGTGCAAATCAGTTTGCAGACTCTTTCCTTCCTTCCTTCCTGTCACCTTCTCCAGACACACAAGCCTGCCTTCCTCTGATGGCAGCCCTCTGCTGCCACCACAAACCGACGCTCAACTCTCCAGCAAAGGCTTGCAAGTCGCCATTCACCCTCATAAAACCCCAGCGCCTGTCATCCCCTTGAAGATTCAGTTGTAAACCCAACAACTCGGAGCGGCACGGTGGCGCAGCGGTAGAGTTGCTGCCTTACAGCGAATGCAGCGCCGGAGACTCAGGTTCGATCCTGACCACGGGCGCCATCTGTACGGAGTTTGTACGTTCTCCCCGTGACCTGCGTGGGTTTTCTCCGAGATCTTCGGTTTCCTCCCACACTCCAAAGACGTACAGGTATGTAGGTTAATTGGCTGGGCAAATGTAAAAATTGTCCCTCGTGTGTGTAGGATAGTGTTAATGTGCGGGGATCGCTGGGCGGCGCGGACTCGGTGGGCCGAAGGGCCTGTTTCCGCGCTGTATCTCTAAATCTAAAAATCGAAATCTAAAACTCAGCCAACACTTACGAGGATGTTGCCGGTGCTCGAGGGCCTGAGCTACAGGGAGAGGTTGTGCAGGCTAGGGCTTTATTCCTTGGAGCGCAGGAGGGTCGAGGGGATGACCTTATAGAGGTGCATAAAATCACAAGGGGAATAGATAGGGTGAATGCACAGAGTCTTTTGCCCAGAGTAGCAGAATCAAGAACCAGAGGACATAGGTTTAAGGCGAGAGGGGAAAAGACTTAATAGGAACCTTTTATCTCAGAGGGTGGTGGGTGTATGGAACAAGCTGCCAGAGGAGGTAAATACTAGAACAGCATTTAAAAGGCATTTGGACAGGTACATGGATGGGAAAGGTTTAGGGGGACATGGGCAAAATGTGGGAAAATGGAGCTAGCTTAAGACGGGACACCTTGGTCGGCATGGATGAGTCGGGCCGAAGGGCCTGTTTCCGTGCAGTATGAATCTAGATTCCTTTTACCTCTCCCGATGTCTCTCTCATAGTAAAGTGATTTGATTTCCATGAAACTGGCCGGCGTTCACTGCTCATCTAAATTAGATTTATTGCGGTTATATTTTGGGAAAATAGTCCAATGATAAAAAAAAGACACAATGCCGAGGGTGACCCAGCGGCTCAGGCAGCATCTCTGGAGAACATGGAGAGGTGACATTTGGGGTCAGGACCCTTCAAAGTCCCAATCCCACATGTCACCTGTCCATGTTCTCCTCCCCAGAGATGCTGCCTGACCCGCTGAGTTACTCCAGCATTGTGTCTTTTTTTGGTAAACTAGCATCTTCAGTTCCTTGTGCCTCCTTCTCTGGAGGACATGGACAGGCGATGTTTCTTTGTTTTGCAAATATTCCAATATCACAGATACCGATCAGCCCACACAAGAAGGGTCTCGACCAGAAATGTCATCCATCCCTTCTCTCCAGGGATGCTGCCTGACCCGCTGAGTTACTCCAGCATTGCGAGTCTATCTTTGGTGTGAACCAGCATCTGCAGTTCCGTCCCACCCACAAGGCCTGTACCTGGGTGGCGTGCTTTATTGGGGAGAGGATGAGAATGTTGTCCCCCTCGGCTGGAGCGTTGGGTGCCAAGCCTCCATTCAGCAGGCACTTGTCGAACTCCTGGCGCCGCTCCCAGCTGTTCAGCACCACTCCGTCCGTACCGTCGTACACGACATGGCAACTCTCCCGGTGGTCCTGGAGTCCCGCCGGCTTGCTGCAGTTCCTCTCTCGCTTGTGGGGCGGGGACTGCCAATCCCGACTCGACTTGCTGGAGGGCCTTCGAATCGAGCGCTCGGAGACGGGTTTCCAGCGTTGAACCAGCCGCCAGATCAGAACGATAATCTGACTGCGGCAATTTCTGCAAAGAGACAAACGGTGCAGCATTTAAAGCAAGTACCTGACCACACACAGAGGGCATGTCGGAGCAGGTCTCAGTGGCCTGGTCAAGGCTATTGAGATGTTGAATACACTCACCTCACCACTGTCCAACTGCACAACCTTAACCCTACTTCAACTACGGAACAGAATAGTATTACCATGGCCTTGTTTATTTTTCTAGTGATGTTTTTGTACTAATGTCTTGCTTTTTTGCGCAGTCATTCATTCATTCTTTTTTTACAATTTTGTGTGTAATTTATGTATAGTTCAGTTTAGTTTAGTTTACTTTAGAGATACAGCGTGGAAACAGGCCCTTCGGCCCACTGAGCCCGCGCCGACCGGCAATCACCTCGTACACTAGCACTATCCTACACACGAGGGACAATTTTACAATCTTTACCAAAGCCAATTAACCTACAAACATGCATGTTGTTGGGATGTGGGAGGAAACCGGGGCACCCGATGAAAACCCACACGGTCGCAGGGAGAACTGCATACACACCGCACTCATAGTCAGAGAGTGTAAGAAAATAACTGCAGATGCTGGTACAAATCGAAGGTATTTATTTCACAAAATGCTGGAGTAACTCAGCAGGTCAGGCAGCATCTCAGGAGAGAAGGAATGGGTGAGGTTTCGGGTCGAGACCCTTCTTCAGACTGATGTCAGGGGGGCGGGACAAAGGAAGGATATAGGTGGAGACAGGAAGACAGAGGGAGATCTGGGAAGGGGGAGGGGAAGAGAGGGACAGAGGAACTATCTAAAGTTGGAGAAGTCAATGTTCATACCGCTGGGCTGCAAGCTGCCCAAGCGAAATATGAGGTGCTGTTCCTCCAATTTCCAGTGGGCCTCACTATGGCACTGGAGGAGGCCCATGACAGAAAGGTCAGACTGGGAGTGGGAGGGGGAGTTGAAGTGCTCAGCCACCAGGAGATCAGGTTGGTTGAGGCAGACTGAGCGAAGGTGTTGAGCGAAACGATCGCCGAGCCTGTGTTTGGTTTCGCCAATGTAAATAAGTTGACATCTGGAGCAGCGGATACAATAGATGAGGTTGGAGGAGGTGCAGGTGAACCTCTGTCTCACCTGGAAAGACTGTTTGGGTCCTTGGATGGAGTTGAGGGGGGAGGTAAAGGGACAGGTGTTGCATCTCCTGCGGTTGCAGGGGAAAGTGCCCGGGGATGGGGTGGTTTGGGTAGGAAGGGACGAGTGGCACTCATAGTCAGGATCGAACCCAGGTCTCTGGTGCTGTAAGGCAACAACTCTACCGCTGCGCCACCGTTCTGCCCTAAATTATGTCATCAGACAACTGAACCACCCAATCACCAACTAAAGAGCGGTCCTGAGCTACTCTCTACTTCATTGGAGACCCTTGGACGATCTTTAATCGGACTTTACTGGACTTTAACTTGCACTAAACGTTATTCCCTTTATCCTGTATCTGTTCACTGTGGGTGGCTTGATTGTAACCATGATAGTCTTTCCACTGACTGGATAACACACAATAAAAGAAGCTTCCCACTCTACCTTGGTACACGTGACCATAAACTAAACTGAGCTCACCTTTATCCAACCTGCACAACCCTCTCCCCACCCTGACAACCCAGCACTCTGGCCCACCGCTTGCACTACCATCGACTTGTTTTTCCCCAATTACGCTTTTGCACCAATGTCTTGCTTTTTTGCACGCTTCCCTCTTTCACAATTTAAAGTAGAATGCATGTATAATCTATGCATAATAGGTTTAGTATAGTCATGTGTACCGAGTGACTAAGTGAAAAGCTTAGTTGTGCCCGCTATCCATACAGATCAGATAATAGCCGGACATAAATACAATGAAGTCAAACTCAAGTACAGTAGATCGAGCAAGGATACAGAGTGCAGAAGAGAGTTTTCTCCATTGTAGTACATTGTTTAAAGACACAGCATGGAAACCGGCCCATCGGCTCACTGAGTCCATGCCGATCATCGATCGCCCATTCACGCGAGTTCTGTATGATCCCACTTTCTCATCTGCTCCCTGCACACTAGGGGGCAATTTACAGAGGCCAATTAACCTAGAAATCTGCACGCCTTTGGGATGTGGGAGGAAACCGGAGCACCCGGAGGAAGTTCACGCGGTCACGGGGAGAAGGTGCAAACTCCACACACAGACAGCACCCGATGTCAGGAATGGAGCCCGGGTCTCTGGCGCCGTGAGTCAGTAGTCTTCTCACTCTGCCACCCTGCACTTGGGTCTTTAAAATAATCATCAGATCTTCAAATGATAAATTCATGAAAACATTAAATCATAAATAAAGCCAACGACAACACCTCAAGGCACTGACCACAAACTCTGTGTGTATAACCAAGGTTTAGAAATGTACATTTAAAATGTACCAGCCTGAGTAATGTAAGACCAGACACAGTGAAGTAACTGTGGATGACAAAGTGCAACGAAGGGAAAGAGAATAGTGATGGAAAGTACCAGGCATCTGTAAGACATGTGAAAGGGGGGGGGGGGGTAGAGTGGGAATTAGCAATGAGTACTGTTACAAAACCAACACAACATGCAGCACCATTCCCAGCCCAACAACAGTGAAAAAATGTTAGCAGGGAATTGTGGTCACTTAACATTAAAGGAGATTAAAGCTGATGTCATTGATTACTTTTTGGAAGTTCTCAACGGAATAAAAAACGAGTGGTATTTATTGCAGGAAGTTCCGTGATCGAGCTCAGTGAACCAGACTTTACTTCAGACTTTAGACTTCGGCCGAACAGCGATAATTCCGTATCCTACACACACTAGGGACAATTTACAAATTACAGAAGCCAATCAACCTACAAATCTGTACGTCTTTGGAGTGTGGGAGGAAACCGGAGCACCCGGAGAAAACACACACGATCACAGGGAGAAGGTACGAACTCTGTACAGGCAGCACCTGAGGTCAGGATCTAACCCAGGTCTCTGCCGGCGCTGTAAGGCAGCAACTGTGCCGCCCTCGATGTTCCCAGGGACGGGGGAAGATTGGTGCTGTCAGCTCATTGTGAGTCAGGTGTGTAGTCAGCCCTCACTGCAGTCCAGTCCACTTTATTGTCAGAAGCACAAATATGCTGAGGTACAGGGATAATGAAAATCTAGATTACAGCAGCATCAGAAGCTTGCACGCACACACTCACACACACACTCACACACACACACACACTCATACACACACACACACACAAACACACTCACACACACACACACACACACTCTCACACACACACTCACACACTTACACACTCGCACTCACACACACACTCTCACACACACTCACATACACACACACTCACACACACACACATACACTCACACACACACAAACACACTCACACACACACTCTCACACACACAAACACTCACACACACACTCTCACACACACACTCACACACACACTCACACACTCACACACACTCACTCACTCACACACACACTTACACACTCGCACTCACACACACAAACACTCACACTCTCACACACTCACACACACACACACACACACACACACTCACATACACAAACACATGATACATCAATTATACAAGACAGTGAAACGGAAAACTGCCCTACTGTGCAACAAACCACCCTGTTCAATAGAGTAGCTCCTGATTTAACAGGAACCTGAGGGGCAACTCTTTCACTCAGAGGGTGGTGAATATATGGAACGAGCTTCCAGATGAGGTAGCTGAGGCTGGGACTATCACAACATTTTGTTTTTTAAATGGACTGGAAGGGTTTAAAGGTCGAGCCCAATGTGCCAACTTGGACGCATGGACAATGTGGGCCAAAGGGCCTGTTTCTGTGCTGTGTCACTCTATGACTCGACACTTGGACAAGGACATGGATAGGAAAGGTTTCGAGAGATTTGGCGGGCAAATGGAACCACCTTAAGTGTGGTCAGCATGGACGAGTTGGGCCAAAGGGCCTGTTTTGGTGCTGATTGAATGAAACTGGCCATTTGTACTGTGCTAACTGCGTTACCTTATTGCATGAGCCAGCTCCACACACTTCCACTGCTCCACCTGTTGCCCGTTCAGCTGCAGCAGAGTGTCCAAGGACTGTAGACCAGACTGGTCCGCTGGGCCACCTGAGAACATAACGACGTCACGCGGATCAATCAACATGATGTGCATGCACACGCCAAACATAAGTTACAACGTTATTTTAGCTGAAAGATAAAGTTACCTAAAATTGGAGAATGTAAGAAAATAACTGCAGATGCTGGTACAAATCGAAGGTATTTAGTAAGAAAATGTAGTAAGGTATTCAGTCTGAAGAAGGGTCTCGACCCGAAACGTCACCCATTCCTTCTCTCCTGAGATGCTGCCTGACCTGCTGAGTTACTCCAGCATTTTGTGAATAAAATTGGAGAATGGCATGTATATCTGATCTGTTTAGAAGGCTGTGGAGCCCAAGTCAATGGGTACTTTTAAGGCAGAGACAGATAGATTCTTGACTAGTACAGGTGTCAGGGGATATGGGGAGAAGGCAGGAGAATGGGGTTAGGTGGGAGAGATAGATCAGCCATGATTGAATGGGGGAGTAGATGTGATGGACCGAATGGACTAATTCTACTCCTATCACTTCCTTACTTGCTTAGGTAGCATGTGCAGCAAAGCTCTTCAACTGTACCTCAGCACATGTGACAATCCTAGACCTAGATATGCAGCAAAGATACAGGAGCAAGGACTCCTTGGTACAAATGGACAGGCCTTGTGAGACTGCACATGGAATGTCGTGAAGCTTTCTCGCCTGACCTACACGACCGAATCCTGGGATGGTAGGACTATCACATGAGGAGAGACTGGACTGACCAAGCCTGAAATCATGGGAGTTTAGATGAACGAGAGGAGATTTAAGGGCCGCACTATGGCGCAGTGGTAGAGTTGCTCCCTTACAGCGATAGAGGCTCGGGTTCGATCCTGACCACAGGTGCTGTCTACACAGAGTGTGTACGTTCTCCCCATGACCTGCGTGGGTTTTCCCCAGGTGCTCCAGTTTCCTCCCACACTCCAAAGATGTAGAGGTTTATTAGGCTAATTTGCTGGGTGTAATGACAAATTGTCCCTAGTGTGTGTAGGATAGTGTAGGTGTGTGGCGATCGCTGGTCGGTACTGACTCGGTGGGCCGAAGGGCCTGTTTCCACCCTGTATCTCTAAACTAAACTAATCTCATTGAAATACACAAAGTTCTGACTGGCATTGAAAGCCGGATGCAAGGATGAGGATACCCCTGGCTCAGGATGCTGAGGGCAGTGTCGAGTTCTCTAAACACAGGCGCTCAGATGGAACCCTCTCTCACTACTCCCCTTCTGTGATTCCTCCCACTCTCCTGCTCTTGGACCGTTATCCACCTATCACTCTCCAGGCTCCGCTCTGCCCCGCCACTCCTCCAGCGGTCTAGATATCTAGAGATTGTGCAGTATGGGTTCAGAGTGGGAATTGGCAACAAGACAAAATCAAATGTCAAAAGACATTTGGATAGATTTCAGCAGGTGGTGTACATCTGGAACGAGCTGCCAGAGGAGGTAGTTGAGGCAGACACCACAACAGCATTTGAAAGCCGTTTGGACTGGTACATGGATAAGAAAGGTTTAGAGGGATATGGGCCAAATGCGGGCAGGTGGAACTAGCATGGATGGGCATCTTGGTCGGCAGGGACAAGTTGGGATGAAGAACGTTTCCATGCTGTGAGATTCTTCGATGCTTAGGCCAACCATCCCTGGCTTGTATTTGTTTTTACAGCTGCAATTTCAGATTTTATTCCTTTCATTTTTACCTCTGCATCTTTTGTTCGTGAGTATTTATTACCTTCTTTCAAGTAGGATCACTATCACTTCTGTCACTAAAGGTCTCATGGTCTCCAAACCATCAGAGATCTTTCCTTTGATTTTTTCTACATCCACCTTTCTCAGAAAACTAAAACTTAATTAATCTCTAACTTTTCCTAATTCTGACAAAAGGGTCACATCCTGAAACAGGAAACTCTATTTCTCTCTCCACCTGCTCCCTACCCTGACTTACAGCATTTTCCATTTTTACTTACAAGTACCACCGTGATTATTTTACATCAGGTACATTTCAAATGACTTCACATCTATTCTGCATCTAGTTCCGGTCATCTCGTGATAGAAACATAGACATAGAAACATAGAAAATAGGTGCAGGAGTAGGCCATTTGGCCCTTCGAGCCTGCACCGCCATTCAATATGATCATGGCTGATCATCCAACTCAGTATCCCGTACCTGCCTTCTCTCCATACCCCCTGATCCCTTTAGCCACAAGGGCCACATCTAACTCCCTCTTAAATATGGTCAATGAACTGGCCTCAACTACCTTCTGTGGCAGAGAATTCCACAGATTCCAGTGATGTGGAGGCTTTGGAAAGGGTGCAGACGGGGTTTACAACAATGATGCCTGGATTAGAGGATGAGTGGAGATTGATAGAAGTATACAAAATGATGAGAGGCATAGATAGGGTAGACAGTCGGAACCTTTTTTTCCTCCAAGGATGGAAATATCAAACGCTGGTGGGCATAACTTTGAGGTGAGAAGGGCAAAGTTTAAAGCAGATGTTCGGGGCAAGTTATTTATGCAGAGTTAGTTTTGTTTAGTTTATTGTCACGTGTCAGGCCAATTCTCTGGATGCTTTCAAGAGAGAGCTAGATAGAGCTCTTAAAGATAGCGGAGTCAGGGGGTACGGGGAGAAGGCAGGAACGGGGTACTGATTGTGGATGATCAGCCATGATCACATTGAATGGCGGTGCTGGCTCGAAGGGCCAAATGGCTTACTCCTGCACCTATTGTCTATTGTGTACTGAGGTACAGTGAAAAGCTTTCGTTGCCTGCTAACCAGTCAGCAGAAAGAGAATACATGATTAAAACCGAGCCATTCACAATATACAGATACACGATAAAGGGTAATGGCGGGAATAATTTTTAGTGCAAGATAAAAGAGGGTGATAGGTTCCTGGAACACTAGGGCAGTTATGACAGTGGTGTTTAAGAGGCTTTTGCATAAACACATGAATATGCAGGTTAGGGAGGAATATGGATCACTTGCGGACAGAGGAGATTATTTAATTGAGCAACATGTTCACCACAGACATAGTGGGCCAAAGGGCCTGTACTGTTCTAAAACACAAGATATTTCTGTTTGAATTGAAAGATATAAAACAGTGGCTTAAAATGCAAAATGTAGAAAGAAGGAACTGCAGATGCTGGTTTATACCAAAGATAGACACAAAGTGCTGGAGTAACTCAGCGGGTCGGGCAGCATCTCCGGAGAGAAAGGATGGGTGATGTTTTAGGTCTTCAGACTCATAAAGGGTGACCGTGCCCAGGTTAAATGCAAGATAGACACCAAAAAAACGGAGTAACTCAGATGCAGCGTCTCTGGAGAGAAGGAATGGGTGATGTTTCGGGTTGAGACCCTTGTACGGATTTCCTTCAGCTTTCCTGAAAAGCTGAAGATGGGACTTATCCTGGAACGACCAATGTTTTTGTAATGATGGTCCAAACACAATGAGAAAGGTCTGAAGAAGGATCTCAACCCAAAACGTCACCTATTCCTTTTCTCCAGCGATGCTGCCTGAACCGCTGAGTTACTCCAGCACTGCCTTGTGCCAATCTTTGGCTGGAAATGCAAGTTTGAAGTCAGAGTCCCCTCAGCTTATTCGGGGGGAACGAGCAAGTGGAGATGCTAAAACGACCAGTAAACAAGGAATGTCTTGCCTGGGTCCACAGCTTGTACTCGGACAGGAGCATCGCAGCAGATCGTGAAGCCAAAGCCGTCTCTGCCTCGTGGGATGGTGACCTGGTACACAGCACAGTAAAACAAATCACACTCATCCTCAGGACATGCTCAGGAACAGTACTATTCAAACAAAGATAACTCACATGAACTCTATCACTTGCCCAACTGCAACGTTATCAATAAATACGCTGACACGGTGGTGTAACGGTAGAGTTACTGCCTTACAGTGCCAGCGACCCAGGTTCCAACCTGACTCCGGTGCTGTCTGTACAGAGTTTATACGTTCTCCCCGTGACCGCGTGGGTTTCCTCCAGTTTGCTCCCACACCCCAAAGATTTTGGTTTAGATTTAGAGATACAGCGCAGAAACAGGCCCTTCGGCCCACCGAGTCCGCGCCGCCCAGCGATCCCCGCACACTAACGCTATCCTACACACACTAGGGACAATTTTTACATTTACCCAGTCAATTAACCTACATACCTGTACGTCTTTGGAGTGTGGGAGGAAACCGAAGATCTCGGAGAAAACCCACGCAGGTCACGGGGAGAACGTACAAACTCCGTACAGACGGCGCCCGTAGTCAGGATCGAACCCGAGTCTCCGGCGCTGCATTCGCTGTAAGGCAGCAACTCTACCGCTGCGCCACCGTGCCGCCATAGGTTTTGTACAGGTTTTGTACGTTAATTGGCTTCTGTAAATTGGAAGTGATCCCTTGTGTGTAGGATAGTGCTAGTGTACAGGGTGATGGCTGGTTGGCATGGACTCAGTGGGCCGAAGGGCCTGTTTCCCCGCTGTATCTCTGAAGTCTAAATGCAAGAATATATTAGTCTGTGGCAGTTTCCAATATACTTATATAACTTAGGTGATGTTGAATGGAAATGGATCCGATTTATTTTCTGGCCAGAAGCTGAAGGATATAGAAATGTGTCATCTGAAACAGAGGGTTAATTTTAGGTTTCTGGTATTATTGTCACGTACACCGAGGTACAATGAAAAGCTTTGTTGTCAATGTTATCCAATCAAATCAGATAATACTATACATAAATGCAATCAAATCAAACTCAAGTTCAACAGGTTGAGCAAAGGGGAAGGTGCAGAGTGCAGAATATATTGAGGTCATAATTTGAATTCCACGCATATCCAATAATCATCTACATTAAGCAACACGTTTGAGATCATGAGGGGAATATTCGGGGAGAATCACAGGGTCTTTTACCCAGAGTAGGGGAATCAAGAATCAGAGGACATAGCATTAAGGTGAGAGGGGAAAGATTTAATAGGAACCTGAGGGGCAATATTTTCACACAGAAAGTGATGGGTATATGGAACGATCTGCCAGAGGAGGTAGTTTAGGCAGGCACTATAACAGCATTTATAAGACATTTGGATAGGTACATGTGAAGGAAAGAACTGCAGATACTGGTTTAAATCAAAGATAGACACAAAATGCTGGAGTAACTCAACGGGGCAGGGAAGGAATGGGTGAAGTTTCGGATCGAGACTCTTCTTCAGACTGATCAGGTACATGTTATGTTATGCACTGGATAGGTACATGGATAGGAAAGTTTTAGAGGGTTTGCGGCCTAACACGGGCAGGTGGGACTAGTGCAGATGGGGCATCTTTGTCAGCAATGGCATGTTGGCCGTTTTGACTCGATGACTCTAACTATTTCTACCCAATAATGTGCTATTGAGAATAAGCTGGACGTAGGTTTTAACATGAAAATCTCAGAGAGAGAATTCTCTGCACAACTTTAAAGCATTTTCAACAATGTTTCATAATTTTCTGTTGCATTATCAGTACGCATCGCCCTGTATAAAAGTGATAGGATTCTTAAAATGAAACACCAGTTTGCAGCCCTGTATTAAAAGGCTTTGACTACATTTGTTACTTCGAGACTATTGAGCTCTGATTTGAATGGAAGGCAACTACAAGCTATTTCATAGAGAAAGTGTGGGCTGACTGGCAAAAGTTAAGCAAATGTTGGGTGGCTTGGAGCTCGTCAGCAAGTCTCAGTCTGAAGAAGGGTCTTGACCTGAAACGTCACGCATTCCTTTTCTCCAGAGATGCTGCCTGTCCCGCTGAGTTACTCCAGCCTTTTTGTGTCTATCTTCGGTTTAAACCAGCATCTGCAGTTCCTTCCGACACATTTGATCTCAGAATAGTTTAGTTTAGAGATACAGCATCGAAACAGGCCCTTTGGCCCACCGAGTCTGCGCCAACCAGATTAGTATGCAAACTTAAAGCACACGGTATTGTGGGTTCAGTATTGATGTGGATAGAGAACTGGCTGGCAGACAGGAAGCAAAGAGTAGGAATAAACGGTTCCTTTTCAGAATGGCAGGCAGTGACTAGTGGGGTACCACAAGGCTCAGTGCTGGGACCCCAGCTATTTACAATATATCTTAATGATTTGGACGAGGGAATTGAATGCAACATCTCCAAGTTTGCAGATGACACGAAGCTGGGGGGGCAGTGTTAGCTGTGAGGAGGATGCTGGAGGTTGCAACGTGACTTGGATAAATTAGGTGAGTGGGCAAAAGCATGGCAGATGCAGTATAATGTGGATAAATGTGAGGTTATCCACTTTGGTGGCAAGAACAGGAAAGCAGACTATTATCTGAATGGTGGCCGATTAGGAGAAGGGGAGATGCAACGAGACCTGGGTGTCGTGGTACACCAGTCATTGAAAGTAGGCATGCAGGTGCAGCAGGCAGTGAAGAAAGCAAATGGTATGTTGGCATTCATAGCGAGGGGATTTGAGTATAGGAGCAGGGAGGTTCTGCTGCAGTTGTACAGGGCATTGGTGAGACCACACCTGGACTATTGCGTACAGTTTTGGTCTCCTAATCTGAGGAAAGACATTCTTGCCATAGAGAGAGTACAGAGAAGGTTCACCAGATTGATTCCTGGGATGGCAGGACTTTCATATGAAGAAAGACTGGATAGACTCGGCTTGTACTAGATGGAATTTAGAAGATTGAGGGGGGATGTTATAGAAACTTACAAAATTCTTAAGGGGTTGGACAGGCTAGATGCGGGAAGATTGTTCCCGATGTTGGGGAAGTCCAGAACAAGGGGTCACAGTTTAAGGATAAGGGGGAAGTCTTTTAGGACCGAGATGAGAAAGTTTTTTTTCACACAGAGTGTGGTGAATCTGTGGAATTCTCTGCCACAGAAGGTAGTTGAGGCCAGTTCATTGGCTATATTTAAGAGGGAGTTAGATGTGGCCCTTGTGGCTAAAGGGATCAGGGGGTATGGAG
The DNA here is from genome assembly GCF_053455715.1 of Rhinoraja longicauda. Taxonomy (NCBI): domain Eukaryota; kingdom Metazoa; phylum Chordata; class Chondrichthyes; order Rajiformes; family Arhynchobatidae; genus Rhinoraja; species Rhinoraja longicauda. The sequence continues at coordinate 10,920,329 of NC_135983.1, forward strand.
AGAAGGCAGGTACGGGATACTGAGTGGGATGATCAGCCATGATCTTATTGAATGGCGGTGCAGGCTCGAAGGGCCGAATGGCCTACTCCTGCACCTATTTTCTATGTTTCTATGTTTCTATAACCAGCGATCCCCGCACACCAACACTATCCTACACACACAAGGGACAATTTACAATTGTACTGGAGCCAATAACCTGCAAACCTGTGCGCCTTTGGATGCGTGGAAGGAAACCAAAGATCTCGGAGAAAACCCACGCAGGTCACAGGGAGAACGTACAAACTCCGTACAGGCAAGCATCCGTAGTCAGGACCAAACCCGGATCTCTGGTGCTGTAAGGCAGCAACTGTGTCTGCTGTGCCTTTTTCAACTAACGCAACCTCTGTCACAGTGTACATGCTAGCGCAGCGGTAGAGTTGCTGCTTTACAGCGAATGCAGCGCCGGAGACTCAGGTTCGATCCTGACTACGGGTGCTGTACTGTAAGGAGTTTGTACGTTCTCCCCGTGACCTGCGTGGGTTTTCTCCGAGATCTTCGGTTTCCTCCCACACTCCAAAGACGTACAGGTATGTAGGTTAATTGGCTGGGTAAATGTAAAAATTGTCCCTAGTGGGTGTAGGATAGTGTTAATGTACGGGGATCGCTGGGCGGCACGGTCTTGGAGGGCCGAAAAGGCCTGTTTCCGGCTGTATATATATGATATGATATGATATGAACAGCCTCCCTGGATCCAGTTACCCTCCCTTCGGCTGAGTCCATGAATGGGAATGGTTTCTAACAAAGCCTGTAAGCACGGGCAACATGGCCCATCTACCACATGTACGCTTTGAGGTAGGTTGGTGACAACGTTCAGAGTTACGAACACCCTCTCCCCATACATGGGGCATCTGCTCTTGGCACACACATGCACGCACCCACGCGCGCACACACGCGCGCATAGAAACATAGAAACATAGAAAATAGGTGCAGGAGTAGGCCATTCGGCCCTTCGAGCCTGCACCGCCATTCAATATGATCATGGCTGATCATCCAGCTCAGTAACCTGTACCTGCCTTCTCTCCATACCCCCTGATCCCTTTAGCAAAAAGGGCCACATCTAACTCCCTCTTAAATATAGCCAATGAACTGGCCTCAACTACCTTCTGTGGCAGAGAATTCCACAGACTCACCACTCTCTGTGTGAAGAAATGTTTTCTCATCTCGGTCCTAAAAGACTTCCCCCTTATCCTTAAGCTGTGACCCCTGGTTCTGGACTCCCCCAACATCGGGAACAATCTTCCCGCATCTAGCCTCTCCAACCCCTTAAGAATTTTATATGTTTCTATAAGATCCCCCCTCAGTCTTCTAAATTCCAGCGAGTACAAGCCCAGTCTATCCAGTCTTTCCTCATATGAAAGTCCTGCCATCCCAGGGATCAATCTGGTGAACCTTCTCTGTACTCCCTCTAAGGCAAGAACGTCTTTCCTCAGGTTAGGAGACCAAAACTGCACACAATACTCCAGGTGCAGTCTCACCAAGGCCCTGTACAACTGCAGCAGAACCTCCCTGCTCCTAAACTGAAATCCCCTTGCTATGAATGCCAACATACCATTCGCTTTCTTCACTGCCTGCTGCACCTGCATGCTTGCTTTCAATGACTGGTGCACCATGACACCCAGGTCACGTTGCATCTCCCCTTCTCCCAATCGGTCACCATTCAGGTAATACTCTGCTTTCCTGTTCTTGCCGCCAAAGTGGATAACCTCACATTTATCCACATTATATTGCATCTGCCATGCATTTTCCCACTCGCCTAATCTATCCAAGTCACTCTGCAGCCTTCCAGCATCCTCCTCGCAGCTAACACTGCCACCCAGCTTCGTGTCTTCCGCAAACTTAGAGATGTTGCATTCAATTCCCTCGTCCAAATCATTAATATACACTATAAATAACTGGGGTCCCAGCACTGAGCCTTGCGGTACCCCACTAGTCACTGCCTGCCATTCCAAAAAGGACCCGTTTATTCCTACTCTTTGCTTCCTGTCCGCCAACCCATTTTCCATCCACCTCAACACTGAACCCTCAATACCGTGTGCTTTAAGTTTGTACACCAATCTCCTATGTGGGACCTTGTCGAAGGCCTTCTGAAAGTCCAGATATAACACATCGACTGGTTCTCCCTTATCCACTCTACTAGTTACATCCTCAAAAAATTCTATAAGATTCGTCAGACATGATTTGCCTTTGGTAAATCCATGCTGACTTTGTCCGATGATTTCACCACTTTCCAAATGTGATGCTATCACATCTTTAATAACTGACTCTAGCATTTTCCCCACTACCGATGTTAGGCTAACTGGTCTATAATTCCCCGTTTTCTCTCTCCCTCCCTTTTTAAAAAGTGGGGTTACATTAGCTACCCTCCAGTCCTCAGGAACTACTCCAGATGAAATCACTAATGCATCCACTATTTCTGAGGCTACTTCCTTAAGCACTCTGGGATGCAGCCTATCTGGCCCTGGGGATTTATCTGCCTTTAATCCATTTAATTTAACTAACACCACTTCCCGACTAACCTGGATTTCCCTCAGTTCCTCCATCTCATTAGACCCCCGGTCCCCCGCTATTTCCGGCAGACGGTTTATGTCTTCCTTAGTGAAGACAGAACCAAAGTATTTGTTCAATTGGTCTGCCATCTCCTTGTTCCCTATGATCAATTCACCTGTTTCCGACTGCAAGGGACCTACATTTGTCTTAACTAACCTTTTTCTCTTGACATATCTATAAAAGCTTTTGCAGTCTGTTTTTATGTTCCTTGCCAGTTTTCCCTCATAATCTATTTTCCCTTTCCTAATTAAGCCCTTTGTCCTCCTCTGCTGGACTCTGAATTTCTCCCAGTCCTCTGGTATGCTACTTTTTCTGGCTAATCTGTATGCTTCATCTTTTGTTTTAATACTATCCTTGATTTCCCTTGTTAGCCACGGATGCACTACCTTTCCTGGTTTGTTCTTTTGCCAAACTGGGATGAACACTTGTTGTAGTTCATCCATGCGACCTTTAAATGCCTTCCATTGCATGTCCACCGTCAACCCTTTCATCATCAATCGCCAGTCTATCTTGGACAATTCACGCCTCATACCCTCAAAGTTACCTTTCTTTAAGTTCAGAACACTTGTTTCTGTATTGACTTTGTCACTCTCCATCCTAATGAAGAACTCTACCATATTATGATCACTCTTGCCCAAGGGGCCTCGCACAACAAGACTGCTAACTAACCCTTCCTCATTACTCAATACCCAGTCTAGAATGGCCTGTTCTCTCGTTGGTTCCTCTACATGTTGGTTTAGAAAACCATCTCTCAAACATTCCAAGAAATCCTCTTCCTCAGCACCCCTGCCAGTTTGGTTCACCCAATCTATATGTAGATTGAAGTCACCCATTATAACTGCTGCACCTTTAGTGCACGCATTTCTAATTTCACACACACACACACACGCACTCACACACACACACACACACACACACACTCACAGCTTTTAAATTTAGTTTAGTTTTTAGTTTAGTTTAGAGATACAGCGCGAAAACAGGCCCTTCGGCCCCCCGAGTCCGCACCGACCAGCGCACTTACACCAAAGGGACAATTTTACAATTATATTTACAATTTATTCCAAGCCAATTAACCTACAAACCTGTATGCCTTGGCAATGAGGGAGGAAACCGGAGCACCCAGAGAAAACCCACGCAGGTCATGGGGAGAACGTACAAACTCTGTACAGACAGCACCCGTAGTCGGGATTGAACCTGGGTCTCTGGTGCTGTAAGGCAGCAATTCTACCACTGCGCCACCGTGCCACCCAAGGAGACATCCTACACAAATTTATCCTACACAAATCTGAACTTCCAGATGCCACATAAATTCCACAATCTCCACAAATTTCGTTTAGTTTAGAGGTGCAGCATGGAAACATGCTCACAAAAAATATATTTTATATCGACGAATATTCAATACATTGCATATTGATATGGCCACAATTTTAAATGCATCCTTCAGCATTTAAAAACAAAATATGGTAGAGGAAATGATACCGAACTAGAACACTTTAAATTACATAAATAGAAAAATCAGGATTTAAGCTCGTTGGAAAATAATCAATTTCTTTCTACTTTGCTAATTTTATGGCAAGTTAACTGTACAACCAATTTGACTCGAAAACAAAATTAAATGGTAACGACAACCATAAAAAAAAACAAATTCACTCATTTGATTTAAGAGGATGACATACTGTTCAAATTTCCTTAACATTATTAATATCAATAGCAATATTCCTTATGAAAATGCACATTTAATATAGTGTCTATAAATGGTTTTACCTGGTGCACAATTGCCTGAAGCATTGCTGAAAATAATTCTTCTCTCTCTCTCTCTCGCCTGGGGTCACTGCCTTTCTACAACAACGACCTCAGTTTGCAGGGTCGTCTACTTTGTGGAAAGACCTGGCTTTCTCAAAGACCGAGCATTTTCTCTGAAACGCCGCACACGCACAATGAGCGCCTCTCCCGAGGTCGTGTGGTGCTCGTCGAGAGGTTTCGGAGAGGGCTGCAACTTTGTTGGCAAAGCCGCCCATGGGAACTCAGATTGAGGAGAATAGCAGGAAGCAACCTTTCACCTCCCAAGCCACTGGCTCCCTTGCATGGTCTGAACGATAAGCCTGAAGGCTTCCTGAAAGCTTCACTCAGCTACAACCAAACTTACTCTTACATCAAATTGGTTCCTACAAAGTGCTTGGTATTCCCTTGGTTCCTCCTAATCTTTTGCTGCCTGCCCCCTGTTGCAATGTTTACATATTGATGAGAAAATGGTTGTTACATTATCCCTAATAACGCAGGGAACAAAAAATAATTCCCTCTCTCGCAGTGACAAGGTAACTAGGGTCACGCAAAGTCTGAGTCTGAAGAAGGGCTTCGACCCGAAACCTCTGAAGAAGGGCCTCGACCCCAAACGTCACCCATTCCTTCTCTCCAGAGATGCTGCCTGCCCCGCTGAGTTACTCCAGCATTTTGTGTCTATCTGGGGGTTACGTGAATATCAATTCTGCACTTGCAACAACTTCACCGATAGTTAGCAGGGTTTGCACGTCAGTGGATTAAGATGCATTAAAGCTGGAGAAAATCCTTTTAAAAGATTGCAAACTCCAATGCATTGACAAAAAAAAAAAAAATCAGTTTTGCTCCTCATTGTGTCTCAATCTCGCTTCATGATTAATGCAATCATGATTCAGCCAGCGAAAAGCTAAAAGCACAGTCAAACTACTTGGTGGGAAGGGATGTCGAAAATACTCCTTTGAACAGTAATTACTATGATTAATACCGTAAAATTCCCAATGTGAATAATATAAAAACCCAAAACACAAGAGTGTTGCACAAGAGAGTTTAATCCTTAAACAGGGACAGAGTGTAAACACCGTTAAATCAAGCTTCCTATTTCAACTACAATGTTTACTTTATTATTTCCTATCTTTGTCTCACACATAAATCATAAGCAAAACATTTCTTTGGTATAACAATCATTAATTTTAAAAAAAACTTGGGAACCTTTCATAAAATGGGCTGTTTAGTACTTGTACAATACAGCACTTTCCCAAATCCAGCCTGAAACTTAAGCATTTCAGATGAAATCATTATAAAATCATTATTTTAAGCGGTATATTTACACAAGTAGTGCAGACACCTTAGTGCCTAGAAACTTAAATGCACCATTTCTGGTAGGTACTGCCATCATGACCAGGGCTAAATCTCTCGCGACGCAGCTCAACAGTTGGTTTAAACAAGCATGCATGAGCAATATAAGAAAATAACTGCAGATGCTGGTACAAATCGATTTATTCACAAAATGCTGGAGTAACTCAGCAGGTCAGGCAGCATCTCGGGAGAGAAGGAATGGGTGACATTTCGGGTCGAGACCCTTCGAAGGGTCACCCATTCCTTCTCTCCCGAGATGCTGCCTGACCTGCTGAGTTACTCCAGCATTTTGTGAATAAATGCAGCATGAGCAAGCTGTCTGTCCCAGGGTCTGCGGATCCCAACAGGAGCTGCACACTGCGGTGCGGTTTCCACTGCTCGGCTGCACAGTTCTCAAAATATGATCTTCGGCCTTTAAGGAAACAAATGCCATGGCAGCCGGGCACGGGCTGCACCAGGCTGCCAGGGAAGAGAGGGTCTTGTGTATTCCTGTGCCCTCTCCCCCAGGGTTCACCTACTGTCCTGGTATCACCTTCCACTCTCAAGTCACAAGATCAGAAGAGATAGGAGTAGAATTTGGCCATTCGGCCCATCAGGTCTATTCTGCCATTCAATCATGGCTGATCTATCTCTCCCTCCTAACCCCAGTCTCCTTCCTTCTCCCCATATCCACTGACACCCGTGGTAATCAAGAATCTATCTATCTCTGACCATAAATATATCCACTGACTTGGCCTCCACAGCCTTTTGTGGCAAAGAATTCCACAGATTCACCAACCTCTGACTAAAGAGATTCCTCCTCATCTCCTTCCTAAAAGAACGTCCTTTAATTCTGAGGCTGTGACCTCGAGTCCTAGACTCTCCCACTAGTGGAAACATCCTCTCCACATCCACTCTATCCAAGCCTTGCACAATTCTGTATGTTTCAATGAGGTCCCCCCTCATTCTTCTAAACTCCAGCGAACATAGGACCAGTGCCATTAAATGCTGTCTTTAATGCCCACACTTTAATGGTGAAAATGGCGCCTCTTGCAAGCGGTCTCAGTGGACTACTTCTGTACACTTTGCTAATCGGGGATTATGTTCAGGTGTGGCAATAATTTACTGAACTGCATGCAAGAAGAGAATTTCACTGTGCATTTGCACATGTGACAGTAAACCACCGCTGAACCATTGAACTTGTGCCACCCCAGGGATAACCATCGAGACAAACTAACGTCGTTTTCCCAAGGCGTCAGGCAGCATCTGCAGAGGGAATGGATAGACATTTGGGGTCCGGATCTTTCTTCAGTCTGAAGAAGGTTCCTGACCCGAAGCATGACCAATCCGATTTGTTCCCTCATTTGTAAATCTAAATCTACACTGGAATTTAGAAGGATGAGAGGAGATCTTATCGAAACGTATAAGATTATTAAGGGCTTGGACACGTTAGAGGCAGGAAACATGTTCCCAATGTTGGGGGAGTCCAGAACAAGGGGCCACAGTTTAAGAATAAGGGGTAGGCCATTTAGAACTGAGATGAGGAAAAACTTTTTCAGTCAGAGAGTTGTGAATCTGTGGAATTCTCTGCCTCAGAAGGCAGTGGAGGCCAATTCTCTGAATGCATTCAAGAGAGAGCTAGATAGCGCTCTTAAGGATAGCGGAGTCAGGGGATATGGGGTGAAGGCAGGAACGGGGTACTGATTGAGAATGATCAGCCATGATCACATTGAATGACGGTGCTGGCTCGAAGGACCAAATGGCCTCCTCCTGCACCTATTGTCTATTGTCTAAATCAGTGTACAATGGCAAACCAGAGAATCACATTAAAAAACACATGACGTTGGTTATTCCCATTTGAAAGCGAGCTATGGAGGAGGTAGTTGAGGCAGGGACTATTGCAATGTTTAAGAAATAATTAGACAGGTACATGGATAGGGCAGGTTTAGAGGGATACGGGCAAAACACAGGCAGATTGGACTAGTGTAGATGGGACATGTTGGTCGGTGTGGGCAAGTTGGGCCAATGGGCCTGTACTCATACACGCTGTATGACGCTACTCTGTCCAATCATAGAACATGGACCAGTACACTACAGCACAGGCCCTTTGACCCAAAATGTCCGTGCCAAGCATGATGTCAAGTTAAACTGTTCTCCTCAGTCCTCACATGATCCATATCTCTCCGTGTGCCTCATTGAAAGGCTCTTTACTGCACGGCCGTATCTACCTCCCCCCACCATCCCTTCAGCGTCTTTCAGGCACCCAGCACAGTGCAAAAAACAAAAAACTTGCTCCCTACATGTCTATTAGAGACGTGCTCCTCTCACCCTAAAGCCAAGCCCCCTAGTCTTTGACATATCCGCCCTGGGAAATAGGTTCCAGAGACTACCAAACTTGTCTCTGCCGCTCATAATTTGACGTACTTCTCAGCCTCCGAAGCTCCAGAGAAAACAATCAAATATGCCCACCCTTTCCTTACAGCAAACAGCCTCTAATCCAGGCAGCATTCTGAGAAACATTCTCTGCACCCTCTCCAAAGCCTCCACATCCTTCCTGCAATGGGAACTGCACACAATGCTCCAAATGCGGGCGAACCAATAATTCGTTTTTATAAAGCTGCAACATGGAACATACATTGCCCTGCGGGTCACGACTCCGCAAACCCACATCCGGTGGCTATTTAAACGCAAAGAGGATTTTACATTTTGAGTTTCTTCTGCAGAAAATGAACATTTAATTTCTGTGCATTCATTTGTGCGAAAGTACTGCACTTAAATTTCTTCGATCCTAAACGGACTTTCCTCTGACCAAGAAGGTATCACAAAATGCAGGAGTAACTCAGCGGGTCACGCAGCATCTCTGGAGCGAAGGAATGGGTGACGTTTCGGGTCGAGACCCTTCTTCAGTCTGAAATCCAGGCTGTTTATTCCACGGCCACCTGGAACCAGAGTGACCACCAAATCACCTCATTCTCTTATATACACGTTACTACGCGGGCAAACAAAGTAGTCCTTGTGATACAACAACGTAGTCCTTGCAAAATCACAACAATGATAACGGGAATAGATACGTCAGTCTGAAGAAGGGTCTCGACCCGAAACGTCACCCATTCCTTCGCTCCAGAGATGCTGCCTGACCCGCTGAGTTGCTCCAGCATTTCGTGATACCTCCAATTTGTACCAGCATCTGCAGTTATTTTCCTACACAACTTTCCTTTGACCAAGAAGTCAGACTAAAACTGACTTAGTGAGAAGATTTTCCTCATCTCTTCTCTAATCCCTTGCACCAATTACTTTAAATCTGATGTCCCCAGGTTTTTGACGTATCTATTCCCATTATCATTGTTGTGATATTGCAAGGACTACGTTGTTGTATCACAAGGACTACTTTGTTTGCCCGCGTAGTAACGTGTATATAAGAGAATGAGGTGATTTGGTGGTCACTCTGGTTCCAGGTGGCCGTGGAATAAACAGCCTGGATTTAAGCTCCAGCTTTCTAACCTTTTAAACACGTGTACTTGTGGTCCGTCCAGAGTCATAACAAAGGTACAACAGATACCGGACCACGAAGTACAACATGGTGGCAGCGGTGGGACCGCGAAGTACAACCATCATCAGGAAGTTTGGCTCCGTCCTGGGGGTGGAGTTGGATTCATGGGAGGTGGTCTTGGAGTTTGCTCCTCAAACTGTGGAGCATCTTGGACAATACAGCTCACCCCCTCCATAACACACTGGTCAACCTGAGAAGCACCAGACTGGTTCCACCAAGATGCAGGACAGAATGCCACAGGAGATCCTTGTTCCCTGTGAATATCAAACTGTACAGCTCTTCTGTCATGGGGTAGACTGACTCCCCTCTTCCCCCTCCCCCCCCCCCCCCCCCCCACCCCCCAATCTTTGCACATCCCCAATCCTTTCCACTCATCACTTTAATTTCATGTTTCATGTATCTTGTTTTATGACTGTTGGCAGATCAATTTTCCCCCTGGGATAAATAAAGTTCTATCGTATCGTATTGCATCGTATCGTTAAGACCCTCATGCATCTCAATGAAGTCTTTCCTCAGCCTGTTCTGAAGAAAGTGCCCCACATCACCCCATCTTTCATCATCGCTATCATTCCCCAGTCCTGGCAACATGCTCACGGTCTCCTCTTCACCCTGTCTGGTCACATCTTGTCAGTAATGAGATGGCAAGAACTCAAGGTGCAGCTTTACGAACAGAGACAACTCCAGTCTAACTTCCTTCCTCTTGTCTTGATGCCTCAGCTAATCAAAGAAAGCAAACTGTGTATCTTTTTTTTAACCCTCTCCTGACTTGGCCTGCTACCTTTAACAATCTGTGGGCTTCATAAGTGATAGGAGCAGAATTAGGCCAATAGGCCCTTCAAGCCTGTCTACTCGATACGATACAACTTTATTCATCGCTCCGCCATTCAATCATGGCTGATCTTTCTCTCCCTCTCAACCCCATTCTCCTGCCTTCTCCTCATAACCCCTGACACCTGTACTAATCAAAGATACACTCCAAGGTCCCCATGTTCCTCCATACACTGAATATGCAATATTATTGTCCATTTCTATGCCTTGTTGCCACTCCCCAAATCAATTAATTCACATTTATGTGGATTTAATTCTATTTGCTACTTTTCTACCCAGATGGCCATACTCTCCATGTCCTTGCTGTCAACCACAGGGATAATTTCCCGATCATTTGCGCACTTCCTTGTCACACTCCCAACATTTAATTCTCAATCATTAATGTAAAATACAATAAGCAAGCAGCTGAATACCGAGGACCCCACCCCAATAGTGACAGCCTTTCTGTCACTAAACTGTCCTTTGTTTCCCACCACTGGCCAGTTTTGGATCCAGAAAACAAAACAGTACAGCACAGGAATGGGCCCTTTGGCCCACTATGGTTTGTGCCAAACATGATTCAGAGGAGGTTAATTAAATTGCAGAGTTAAACTGACCTCATCTGACGGAACATAATCCATATCCCTCTATTCTCTGCACTTTTTGTGTGCCTATCTAAAAGCCACTTAAACACCACTAATAATATCTGCCTCCACCACCACCCCTGGCAATGCATTCCAGGCCCCCCACCACTCTCTCTGTTAAAAAAATTGCCCCACTCATCTCCATTAAACGCTCTCCCTCTCTCGCCTTTATAGCTACGCCCTCTAGTGTTGGACATTTCTACTCTGGGGAAAAAGGTTCTGACTGTCCGCCCGATCTATGCCTCACATAATTTTATGGACTTCTGTCAAGTCTCCCCTCAGCCAGAGTCCCAGTGTGCCAGAGAAAACAATCCATATCTTCCCAACCTCTCCCTGTAGCTGAAACCCTCTAATCCAGCAGCGGCAGCGTCTTCGCCCGCCCTGAGTCGCGGGGCTTGGGTCGGCCCGCCGCGGACTTTTCACCGTCCGGCGTGGCATGAAATAGGCGGTGGGATTTTCTCTGCCCGGCGGGGGCTTCAATGTCGGGAGCCCTGACCGGCAGCAGCAGCGGCGGCGGCGTCTTCGCCCGCCCCGGATCGCGGGGCTTGGGTCGGCCCGCTGCGGACCTTTCACCGTCCGGCGCGGAACGTGGCAACTACAACAGCCTGACCGCGGGAGAAGACGGCAGGGGAAGAGAAAAGACATTCTGGCCTTCCATCACAGTGAGGAGGTGACTGGAGGAGACTCACTGTGTTGGATGTTTCTTTTTGTTTGATTGTGTGTGTTGTTGCTTATTTTTATTGCTCTTGTTGTTGGACTGTGGGTAATCTTTCATTTCACTGCACATCTGTGTGTATGTGACAAATAAACTTGACTTGACCAGGCTACATTCTGGTAAACCTCCTCAGCACCCACTCCAAAGCGCCCACATCTTTTCTGTAATGGGCCGAGCAACACTGCAAGCAATACTCCAAATCTGCGACAATCTCTTCAAACAAATTCGAGTATTAAATTAGTTTAGTTTAGTTTGGAGATGCAGCACGACAACAGGCCCTTCGGCCCACCGAGCCGGCGCCGACCAGCGATCCCCGCACACTAACACTAGTCTACACACACTAGGGACAATTTACAATTTTACCAAAGCCAATTAACCTACAAACCTGTACGTCTTTGGAGTGTGGGAGGAAACCGCAGCACCCTGTGAAAACCCCCGCAGGTCACAGGGGGAACGTACAAACTCCGTACAGACAGCACCCACGGTCAGGATCGAACCTGGGTCTCTGGCGCTGTAAGGCAGCAACTCTACCGCTGTGCAACCATGCAGCACTGTTAGGAATTTAGATACTACAATTTCTAATCCATGAAGGAAGTCTTGCTCATAATAACAATATAATTACATATAGAAACCTTGAAAATGATAAGAAAAATACAAATTATTCGCAGCAGCCAAAACGTAAGTAACAGAAATGACAACAGCATTTCACCGAGAGCTTCAAGCTTACCTTCAATTGCAGCATATTTTCAGTGCCTCGATTCTCATTTTCTGCCAGATAATTTTTCATGGCAGGACCTAAAAGACACAAACACAATTTCAGATTGTAATTAGTTTATGTAATATACACCAGGGCGCAAGGAATTTCTTGTTCAGGTGAAGCTCAGAGTAAACGCAGTGTACATGGTCGTGATAAATACGACAATAAATACCACACCTGCAAAACAACAGAATGTGCAAGATTGTAATGCAATCTGAAGCAGTACTAAAGTGGAATAGCAGAACAACTGGCAGAGGTAGAGTGAAGTGAAAGAGTACTTAGCAAGAATGGGGTGTGAAATGCTGGAGTAACTCAGCGGGTCAGGCAGCATCTCAGGAGAAAAGGAATAGGCGACGTTTTGGGTCGAGAACCTTCTTCAGACTGACAATCAGGGAAAAGGGAAACTCGAGGTATGAGAAACTACAAAGAACAAAGGAGGCATTTGGTTAAGAAGTCTGATGGCAGTGGGGAAGAAGCTCTTCTTAAGTCTGGATATCTGGTCTTTCAAGCTCCTGTATCTTCTCCCAGATGGTAGAAGAGAGAAAAGGGGAATGTCCAGGGTGACAGAAGTTTAGAACGGAGATGAGGAAAAACTTTTTCAGTCAGAGAGTTGTGAATCTGTGGAATTCTCTGCCTCAGAAGGCAGTGGAGGCCAATTCTCTGAATGAATTCAAGAGAGAGCTGGATAGAGCTCTTAAGGATAGCGGAGTCAGGGGGTATGGGGAGAAGGCAGGAACGGGGTACTGATTGAGAATGAACAGCCATGATCACATTGAATGGCGGTGCTGGCTCGAAGGGCCGAATGGCCTCCTCCTGCACCTATTGTCTATTGTCTATCCTTGCCGATAGTCCCAGCCTTCCTGAAGAATCGCGCAACGTAGGCAAACTGGATGTGATGGAAGGAAGTGAGGAGCCTGTGGTGGACTGGGCGATGTTCACCCGCTCTCTGCAGTTTCAGGCTGTCCAGTTGCCGTGCCACAGCAGCTACCACACCAGGCCGACATGCAGCTACCACACCAGGCCGACATGCATCCTTTCCAATTACTTTCCATCGTACATCCGTTGAAGTTTGCAAGAATTCTCGAATCTTCTCAAACCCCTGCAAAACGAGGTACGCTGATATTTCTTGATCTCAGCCTCAGTGTGAAGGGACCAGGTTAGGTTGCTGGTGAACTTGAAGCTGTCGACCATCTCTACAGCAGCTCTGTTGATGAGGACAGAGATCCCCACCCCCACTCCCACCCAACTTCCTTAGATCAACAACCAGTTTCTCTTCTCATAACATTTCTGTATCATTTGTATGAAGTATTTAGTATTCTTTCTTTGTAGGAAAATAACTGCAGATGCTGGTACAAATCGAAGGCATCACAAAAAGCTGGAGTAACTCAGCGGGTCAGGCAACATCTCTGGAGAAAAGGAATAGGTGACGTTTCGGGTCGGAACCCTTCCTCAGACTGATCGTAGAGGTCAACCGTTGGTCTGCAGACCACACTGAACAAACAGCTAAGTACAGTGTCACATGCCGCCCAATACCTACGGAATGGCTGTGGAATAGGTGGTTTGAAGGGCGACTGGTATTCTAACATCGAAAGCAATACAGTGTGCTGGAGGAACACAACGGGTCAAGCAGCATCTGTGGAGGTAGATGAACAAGACAGCGTTTCAAGTTTGGACCCTGTTTCTTTTTGCTCAATATTCCAGCATCTGCAATCTCTCGTGACTCCACTCTAATACAGAAGCTTCAGTTGAAGAAAAAAACATTCACACCTGACATTGAGGGCCGGTGTGAACTGCACCATAATCCGTACCTTGGGTGGGTTTAAGGCGACGTGCGGCCACCTTCAAGTGCTTTGTTCTTCCTAGATCCTCTCCGAGCAGATAGTACCAACCATTGATCTCCTGAAAGAAATAAAAACAAAATCAAGAAACTGTCCGAATGACAGAGTTGGGGCGGCACGGTGGCGCATCGGTACATTTGCTGCCTTACGGCACTTGCAGCGCCAGAGTCCCGGGTTCGATCCCGACTACGGGTGCTGTCTGTACGGAGTTTGCACGTTCTCCCCGTGACCTGCGTGGGTTTTCACCGAGATCTTCGTTTTCCTCCCACACTCCAAAGCCATACAGGTATGTACGTGAATTGGCTTCAGTAAAATTGTAAATTGTCCCTAGTACGTGCAGGATAGTGCATGTGTGCAGGGATCGCTGGTAGGCACGGACTCGGTGGGCTGAAGGGCCTGTTTCCATGCTGTATCTCTAAACTAAACCAACTTGCGTAAGGTTCGCTGGCACCATTGTGCAACTTAAAACAATGTTGAAATTAGTTACGGTAGAATTTTTGCTTGAGTACTCCAGTATAGCTTTTTTCTCGAGTTAGAAGTTAATGATGCAAAACCCCCACACACAACTATTTTATTTATTTTTCTTAAAATAACACCAGGAAATGGTGGAAACTGTCAGTGGACAAGGTCGCATTCGTTTTTGTGTTGAAAATGAGTTAAAGTGAACAAAGTTCAGCAGCGGTGCAGCTGGAAGATCCTCTGCCTCACAGCGCCCGAGACCCGGATTCCATCTTGACCTTGGGCGCTGCCTGTGTGGAGTTTGCACGTTCTCCCCGTGACCACGGGGGTGTCATCTGGGTGCTCGGTTTCCTTCCTTGTCAGGGGTTATGGGGAGAGGGCAGGAGAAGTGGGGCTGAGAGGGACAGGTAGATCAACCATGATTGAATAGACTTGAGGAACAATTAAAAGTCAGCACTCAGCCTCAATCGGCAATGTTAAAAACCACGGACAAAGCCAGAAATCATGGTGTAGTCATGGACTCAGACCTGAATTTCAACAGCCACATTAAGACAATTACAAAGTCAGCCTACTATCACCTTAAGAATATATCAAGGGTCAAAGGACTTATGGCTCAGCAGGATTTGGAAACACTTGACCATGCATTTATCTTCAGTGGACTTGACTACTGTAATGCTGTCTTTACAGGTCTCCCTAAAAATTCGACTAGCCACCTGCAGCTGATTGACAGCTCGAGTCCCCACTAATACCAAGAAAATGTTTTACGTAAAGCACTTTGAATTGCCTTGTTGCTGAAATGTGCTATATAAATAAACTTGCCTTGCCTTGCCTTGCATTGATGGGCTGAATGGCCTAATTCTTCTCCTATAACTTATGAAAACGTGCACATTTGTAGGTGCTGCCTTCTGGGGATGTGAGAAAGGTTTCTTTCCCCACGCACAGAGCAGTTGGAATCTGTAACACACCGATGGGGTGGAAGGTAGAGGCAGAGTCACAGCTTCATCAAAGCATAGAGACTAGCAGCCATGATAATTAATAGCGAACCAGGGAGCTGCAGGTGCTGGTTTACAAAAAAAGACACAAAGTGTTGGAGTAACTCAGGGGGTCAGGCAGCATCTGTGGAGAACACATTGATAGGAGACGTTTCGAGTGGATTCGATTGTGGTGGGGGAAGGGGAGAGAACGTTGAACGAAAGGGGGGGCAGGACAAAGCCCGGCGAGTGATAGGTGGATACAGATGGGGGGGGGGGGGGGGTTGATGGGTAGAAGATTGGACAACGGCAAGAGATGAAAAGACAAACAGTGTGAGATAAAGATAGAAGTGCAAATTGTGAAGCCAGACGAAGGAAACATAGGAACATAGAAAATAGGTGCAGGAGTAGACCATTCGGCCACTCGACAATTCAACAAGATCATGGGTGATCATCCAACAAACCTCTACATCTTTTGGATAGGTGATGTTCAGGGTCGGATCCTTCTTCAGACCGAAACGTCGCCTATCCATGTTCTCCAGAGACGCTGCCTGAACTGCCTAGTCACCCCAACACTTTGGGATTTTTTGCTCAAGATTTCAGCATCTGCAGGTTCTTGTGCCTCAAGTTTTTAATAAATCCGTTTAAAAGTCTTAATTTATTATGTGGAGGAAAGAACTGCAGATGCTGGTTTACACTGAAGATAGACGCAAAATGCTGGAGTAACTCAGCGGGACAGGCAGCGTCTCTGGAGAGAAGGAATGGGTGATGTTTCCGGTCGAGATTCCTCTTCAGACTGAGCCGAAGAAGGGTCTCGACCTGAAACGTCACCCATTCCTTCTCTCCAGAGTTACTCCAGCATTTTGTGTCTATCTTAATTCTTTATGTTATACACTTAAATGCAGTGCTTTGGAAGTTTTCATTCTGTGGCCACAAAAATCTACATGTTCCGTTAGTAATAAGTTGATTATTTAAAACTAGGGCACTTCTCTTGTCATTCACTGATCTTGATGACAGTTCACTGATTGCCTGATAACATTAGCCGTGAGGAACTAATTTAGTACACTTATTACTAAACGTTTGGGAAATAAATAATATTCATATTTCTGCAGTGATTTAATCCATGAAGATCAGCCAGGATTTGAAACTTGATAACCTCTGCACCGTGACTGCACCACAGGAGAAATGCCTGTCGCTGAACGAGCCCCTGCTAGACATTGACAAATTACATTTAATTATGCTAATCTAATTAACATCTGCATCTCCCGTCAGAGGCTGTCGTGGACCTCAGATCGTGTTTGGGTTTGTTCGTCCAGTGATCACAGCTCCGTGATTGTTTCATTGAGCAGTATTTGCATTTGCTGATAATCATCACCATTTTCCTGCAATTTGTTTTCTTTCTCAGACTCCCACGCTTTCTACTCCAACACCAGACGCAGCGTGCCAACTTTTTCCTCAAATCAATATGCAAGGAAATGGGAATTTTCCCAAAGGAGGCATTCGTATAGACCAGTCAGTGAGATTTACTTGTTTGGTTCAAGTTTAGAGACACAGCGCGAAAACAGGCCCTTCGGCCCACCGAGTCCGTGCCGACTAGTGATCCCTGTACACTGACACTATCCTGCACACATCAGGGCCAATTTACAATTTTTACCAAAGCCAATTAGCCGACAAAACTGAATGCCTTTGGAGTGAGGAAGGAAACCGGAACACCCGGAGAAAACCCCCGCAGGTCACGGTGAGAAGGTATAAACGCCGTACAGAGAGCACCTGTAGTCAAGATCGAACCTAGGTCTCTGGCGCTGTAAGGCAGCAACTCTACCACTGTGCCACCATGCCACCCTTAGTTAGGTCTTAGT
This sequence comes from Rhinoraja longicauda, assembly GCF_053455715.1. Taxonomy (NCBI): domain Eukaryota; kingdom Metazoa; phylum Chordata; class Chondrichthyes; order Rajiformes; family Arhynchobatidae; genus Rhinoraja; species Rhinoraja longicauda. The sequence continues at coordinate 10,937,626 of NC_135983.1, forward strand.
TAGGATTCTGTCCAGTTTCATTCTTAGGTGTTATATTATGGCGAGTCCGAAAACTTGTTGGTTGTAGAAGAAGTTTATTGCAGCCGCAATATTCGAATACAAAGTTAAACAACAAGGTAAAGGACAACCATCAAAAACTTACTGTCTTCTTCGAAGACTTCGCCGAACTGAACATTTCGGGCGCCAAAAGCGCACATGACAACGCTGGCCAATCAGCGATGTCGCTCTCTGGACCAATCCCTACGGTCGCGCTCACACGTGACCTTGCTGGCCAATCTGAGGGTTCGACGACCCGGACCATTCTCTATGGTCACTACATGACCCCCCCCCAGAACCCAAGGTACGGAACCTAGCAGGGAGCCGGATTTCGCGACCATAACGAGTAAGGAGAGGGGCAGCCTGAACCACAGGAGCAGGGGATTCCGGACTTGGAGGAACTGCCGGAACGGGGGGTCCTGGACTGAGCGGAACTGACGGAGGTCGGCCTCTCCTAGGCGTTTGGCCGACCAGGACTGGTTGATCCGGATCCAAGTGTGCAGGTTTGAGCCGGGACACCGAGACGAGCTCACTCCTGCCGCACATGTCTAAGGTGAAGGTAGCCGTTCCCTTACGCAAAACCCGGAACGGCCCTTGATAGAACCTCTGCAACGGGGCACGATGGGAATCTTTTCGCAGAAACACAAACTCCAGTCCTTCAGGGAAGGCGGTTCATGTACCATGGGACACCCATGACGTGAAGTCGGAACTGGAGCCAGGGAACCCACCCGTGCCCGGAGAGATGCTAAGACTGATGGGACTGGGGGCAGCTGGTCTGAGGGTTCCGGAAACAAATCTCCGGGTACTCGAAGTGTCGAGCCATATACTAGCTCCGCGGACGACGCACCGAGATCTTGTTGATCGAACCGCTTGTCTTGTTTTTAGCCGCTATGAGCGCGTCCGCTTTCGCTGCATATGCTTCGGGGTCCTTAAAAGAACAATCCGTGAGCAGCAGTCGGACATCCTCAGGAAGCTTCTCTCGGAATGCCTGTTCGAACATGAGGCAATCCGTATGCTCACCGGCTAGCATCATCATCTCGGCCATGAGAACGGACGGCCGTCGATCTCCGAGGTCCGGTAGGTGCAGAAGTCTTTCAGCGCAATCATGCCTATTAAACCCGAAGGTTCGCAGTAACAATTTCTTCATTGCCTCGTACTTGCTTTCCGCAGGCGGATTAACAATGAACCGCATCACGCGTGTGGTCGTCTCCGGTGATAGAGCGCTGACGAGATAGTAATACTTCGTCGAGTCGGCCGATATGTTCTTTATATGAAATTGGGCTTCGGTGTGGACAAACCAAGATTGCGGTGAATGTGTCCAAAACAACGGAAGGTGAACGCTTACCGCGCTTAACTCCGGTGTGCCAGGCGCGGCGTTCAACAACGAGGCGTCGTGTTCCTGCATAGTCGGTGATCGTCCAGATCACGTCGGGGTCACCAATATGGCGAGTCCGAAAACTTGTTGGTTGTAGAAGAAGTTTATTGCAGCCGCAATATTCGAATACAAAGTTAAACAACAAGGTAAAGGACAACCATCAAAAACTTACTGTCTTCTTCAAAGACTTCGCCGAACTGAACATTTCGGGCGCCAAAAGCGCACATGACAACGCTGTCCAATCAGCGATGTCGCTCTCTGGACCAATCCCTACGGTCGCGCTCACACGTGACCTTGCTGGCCAATCTGAGGGTTCGACGACCCGGACCATTCTCTATGGTCGCTACAATATATTATTGAGTTCTTTAGAAAGGAACATCATGAAATTGATTTCCATTTTAATGTTTTTTGTTAGCTAGATAGAATTGAACAACCCAATCTATATACCTTGGAAGGGAGGAGATTTTGTTTCAGTCTATTATTGAAGTTTAAGCTAACTAGACCAAGTGGACCCGTTGGGCCCAAACCTCTCCTCCATTGGTGCAGCACCCTGTCCTCCCCCCTCCTCTCTCCTCAACCCCCCTCCCCTCTCTCCTCAACCCCCCCTCCCCTCTCTCCTCAACCCCCCCTCCCCTCTCCCTTCTCTCCCCTTCCCCCCTCCCTCCTCCCTCCTCCCCCTAAACTTTAAAATGTGAATAACTTTAAAAATATAACACTGATTTCAATAAAACTACTTGCATTATCACTAAAGTGACAATGGTGAGTAAGGTGGGCCTAAAATTGTCACGCTATCGTGTACCGTTTTGGCTGAAGTTCAGTCACAAACGAGATAACAAACGAGAGTTTTAGTATATAGATGAAAAGACTAGAAATGTTTGTGCAGACCAATTGTTTCAAATGAATCGGTTAACTGGCCAAAAGAGACACAATATGCTGGAGTAACTCATCGAATGCAAAATAAATTCACTGGACTTGTTCCATATTTGCTGTGCTAAGACAGTTTAAGAGGACTGGAGGAAGAAAAACTGCAGATGCTGGTTTAAATCGAAGGTAGACACAAAATGCTGGAGTAACTCAGCGGGTCAGGCAGCATCTCAGGACTGGAGCTGTATTCACCACAGTTTAGAATAATAAGAGATTTTTGCTGAAACAATAAACAATCTTTAAGAGATTGGCAGGCTAGATGCAAGGAGAGGTCAAGGAACAGAGTGTCAAGTTTGAGGGTAACTTGTAGGCCTTGTAGGACCTGGATGGGGATAAATTTCTTCACTCAGATAGGAGCAATGTTTCAAAATTTAGTTTTTAGCTTTAGAGATATAGCACGGAAACAGGCCCTTCAGCCCAACGAGTCCGTATCAACCATCGATCCCCAGCACATTAACACTATCCTACACACACTAGGGACAATTCACACTTACACCAGGCCAATTAACCTACAGATTATTATCTGAATGGTGTCAAGTTAGGAGGAGGGGGAGTTCAACGAGATCTGGGTGTCCTAGTGCATCAGTCAATGAAAGGAAGCATGCAGGTTCAGCAGGCAGTGAAGAAAGCCAATGGAATGTTGGCCTTCGTAACAAGAGGAGTTGAGTATAGGAGCAAAGAGGTCCTTCTACAGTTGTACCGGGCCCTGGTGAGACCGCACCTGGAGTACTGTGTGCAGTTTTGGTCTCCAAATTTGAGGAAGGATATTCTTGCTATGGAGGGCGTGCAGCGTAGGTTCACTAGATTAATTCCCGGAATGGCGGGACTGTCGTATGTTGAAAGGCTGGAGCGATTGGGCTTGTATACACTGGAATTTAGAAGGATGAGGGGGGATCTTATTGAAACATATAAGATAATTAGGGGATTGGACACATTAGAGGCAGATAACATGTTCCCAATGTTGGGGGAGTCCAGAACAAGGGGCCACAGTTTGAGAATAAGGGGTAGGCCATTTAGAACGGAGATGAGGAAGAACTTTTTCAGTCAGAGGGTGGTGAAGGTGTGGAATTCTCTGCCTCAGAAGGCAGTGGAGGCCAGTTCGTTGGATGCTTTCAAGAGAGAGCTGGATAGAGCTCTTAAGGATAGCGGAGTGAGGGGGTATGGGGAGAAGGCAGGAACGGGGTACTGATTGATAGTGATCAGCCATGATCGCATTGAATGGCGGTGCTGGCTCGAAGGGCTGAATGGCCTACTCCTGCACCTATTGTCTATTGTCTATTGTCTATTGTCTATTGTCTTTGGAGTGTGGGAGGAAGCTGAAGATCTCAGAGAAAACCCACACGGTCACGGGGAGAACGTGCAAACTCCGTACAGGCAGCACCCGTAGTCGGGATCGAACCCGGATCTCCGGCGCTGCAAGCGCTGTAAGGTAGCAACTCTACCGCTGCGCCACCGTGCTGCCCAATTTCTCAGCTAAAGAAACTCTCTACATCAAAGGGCTGTAGAAGTTCAATCCCTGGGATCATTAAAATAGGAGGTCAATAGACTTCTGGAAATTATTGGAAATTCTGATTAGCAAAATTTCTGATAGCAAAATAATTGCATACTTTATTTGAAGGTGAAAGATCTTCTACATCAATAGCCAGAGCCGTATTTTTTAACTGTACGGTATCGTTAATAGCTTAGTATTTTCTGTACATACCAAAAACCATGAGACACAGGAGCAGAATTTCCAGAGCAAACCTTTGGGGTCGAGAATTCCAAACGTTTGCCACTATCTGAGCGAAGAGATTTCTTCACATCAGCCAAGAGTTAGTTTGCTTTAGTGCATGAAGATACCATGGGTATCCAGGAAGAAAGAGGAAGGTCAGAGAACAAGATTTGGTTTCACTTCCTCCAGTCTAATGTCACCCAGGCACCTGTGCACGAAAGAACTGCAGATGCCGGTTTAAATCGAAGGTAGACACAAAAGTCTGAAGAAGGGTCTCGACCCGAAACGTCACCCATTCCTTCCCTCCCGAGATGCTGCCTGACCTGCTGATTCACCCAGGGAACTGTCAGGTCTTGCCCCGGTAACATTTACTGACAATCACCCACCGGTATCTCCACTCTGCCTGGCAGCTTTTTTAGATTTAGATTTTTTTAGATTTAGAGATACCGCGCAGAAACAGGCCCTTCGGCCCACCGGGTCCGCGCCGCCCAGCGATCCCCGCACATTAACACTATCCTACACCCATTAGGGACAATTTTTAAAAAAACATTTACCCAGCCAATTAACCTACAAACTTGTACATCTTTGGAGTGTGGGAGGAAACCGAAGATCTCGGGGAAAGCCCACGCAAGTCACGGGGAGAACGTACAAACTCCGTACAGACGGTGCCCGTAGTCAGGATCGAACCTGAGTCTCCGGCGCTGCATTCCCTGTAAGGCAGCAACTCTACCGCTGCGCCACCGTGCCGCTTGTTGCAGCTGAAGGTGGTGAGAGAGAAGGCAGCAGTGATTAGTTGTTGGTGCAGCAGCTGAGATTAGCCTCTTTAGGCCAAGGCCACTGTGACTGCATTTACAGGAATGAGGGGGCGCTGAGAACAAGTCTGTCACGCCATCTAGTGCCTGGTGCAAGGACTGAACAGTTGCTGCCAATATTAACGCCGGTCTAATACTAGCAGATGGAGCTTGATGAGCAGACGTTTCCTCCACCAAGTATTGGCAGGGCCAGGCTTACTGTCCTCAGTCGTTGCCGTGAGCTCGGTCCACACCTATTGTCCACACTGTCCACACCTGTCGCCACGATGTCTCTGTTATTTCTCGAGCAGCTTTCCTCACCATCTCCGGTCAAGAATAATTCCCGCCGCCTCAGCATTCACCTCCGCACAAACAAAAGGGTTTGCGAGGAGATTTCCATCGTCCCCAGCAGGAAACTCGGCCACAAGACTGCAGGCATTTAATGAAGCGCATCTATCCAGTGTGGGTCCGGCAGGGCCATCTCCGTCCAAATGCAGGAAGAGGCACGAGTGAGAATATATGACCATGTCCCAGACATCCTCTCCTCTGGACCTGGAAATGATTGAGGTGGACCCAGCCACCAAGGACATTTAGTTTGGCTTAGTTTAGAGATACAGCGTGGAAACTGGTCCTTTGGCCCATCAATAGACAATAGACAATAGGTGCAGGAGGAAGCCATTCGGCCCTTCGAGCCAGCACCACCATTCAATGTGATCATGGTTGATCATTCTCAATCAGTACCCCGTTCCTGCCTTCCCATACCCCCTGACTTCGCTATCTTTAAGAGCTCTATCTAGCTCTCTCTTGAATGCATTCAGAGAATTGGCCTCCACTGCCTTCTGAGGCAGAGAATTCCACAGATTCACAACTCTCTGACTGAAAAAGTTTTTCCTCATCTCCGTTCTAAATGGCCTACCCCTTATTCTTAAACTGTGGCCCCTTGTTCTGGACTCCCCCAACATTGGGAACATGTTTCCTGCTTCTAACGTGTCCAACCCCTTAATAATCTTATACGTTTCGATAAGATCCCCTCTCATCCTTCTAAATTCCAGTGTATACAAGCCTAGTCGCTCCAGTCTTTCAACATATGACAGTCCCGCCATTCCGGGAATTAACCTGGCGAACCTACGCTGCACGCCCTCAATAGCAAGAATATCCTTCCTCAAATTTGGAGACCAAAACTGCACACAGTACTCCAGGTGCGGTCTCACTAGTTCTATCCTTTTACAGAAGTCAATTAACCTACAAACCTGTACATATTTGGAGTGCGGGAGGAAACCGGAGCACCCGGAGAAAACCCACGCAGTCACAGGGAGAACGTGCAAACTCCAGACAGACAGCACCCATAGTCAGGATTGAACCTGGGTCTCTGCTGCTGTAAGGCAGCAACTCTACCGCTGCGCCACCGTGCTGCCCAAGATGCTGGAGCTACTGGACTTTAGCAGCTTATCCAATCTTTGGGACACACAGCCATCAGTGAACATGACGTTCAGGACTCCAAGCATCCAAAGTTCAACAGTCAAGGGTCAAGAGTGTTTTGTTGCCATAGGTACCGAAACAGAACAATTAAATTCTTACTTGCAGCAGCTCAACAGCCTTGTGAACACGGTACTAAATAGATCATATTATACAAAAATAGACAATAAATATTTAAAAGAACAATTTGTGCAAAAAAACAAAAACAACGCCCAAAGTCCTCCTTGCCACCAAGGTAGTTCACAATTCAGAGTTTAGTTGGAGACGGCAGCGCTCAATAGTCTGATGGTTGGTGAAGCTGTTCCTGTTCCTTGTGCATTTTAGCATTATTCATAAAATAATAGAACGACAAATGGAAAAAAGCCTTCACCCTCCCCTCAGCTCCTGTCCAAAACAGAACTGGACAATCCACAACTTTGGTGTTTTTCCTGACCGCAAGGCAAGGAGCTGAGAACACATATCCATTACACATATGCTTTAGTTCTTTAGAAACATAGAAACATAGAAAATAGGTGCAGGAGTAGGCCATTCGGCCCTTCGAGCCTGCACCGCCATTCAATATGATCATGGCTGATCATCCAGCTCAGTAACCTGTACCTGCCTTCTCTCCATACCCCTGATCCCTTTAGCCACAAGGGCCACAGATCCCTTTAGCCACAAGGTCCTCCCTCTTAAATATAGCCAATGAACAGGCCTCAACTACCTTCTGTGGCAGAGAATTCCACAGACTCACCACTCTCTGTGTGAAGAAATGTTTTCTCATCTCGGTCCTAAAAGACTTCCCCCTTATCCTTAAGCTGTGACCCCTGGTTCTGGACTTCCCCAACATTGGGAACAATCTTCCCGCATCTAGCCTCTCCAACCCCTTAAGAATTTTACATGTTTCTATAAGATCCCACCTCAGTCTTCTAAATTCCAGCGAGTATAAGCCTAGTCTATCCAGTCTTTCTTCATATGAAAGTCCTGCCATCCCAGGGATCAATCTGGTGAACCTTCTCTGTACTCCCTTTAAGGCTAGAAAGGCTAGAAGCCGCTGAAACCTCAGCTATGCCTCAGCCAAAACAATGATCAACTTGATCTTTCCAAATCTTTCAATTTTCACCTTCGATGAACAACCTAGTTAAACGTCACTGCTGGAGGAACTCAGCGGGTCAGGCAGCATCTGTAGAGGGAATGGATAAGCTATGCTTTGGATTGAGACCCGGAGGAACTCAGCGGGTCAGGCAGCATCTGTGGCGGGAAATGGGCAAGAAGGCGTTACAGGTTGGGAATCTTCTTCAGTCCGAAGAAGGGTCCCAACCCGAAATGCCGCCTGTCCATTCCCTCCACAGATGCTGCCTGACCCGCTGAGTTACTCCAGCACTTTGTTTTTTTTCCCCTCGAGATTCCAGCATTGCAGTTTGCTGAGTCTTCAGCTAAAACTCTGCCACGTTAATTATAATTTTAACAAGATCTGGTTTGCTCCAATCCTCTGCACCTCATCCCTCTTTTCATTTTATTTTATAGCCACACCTCCTCCAAGCTATTTTATTCATTTGCCAGTATAATGGATCTAGTTTCATCGTTCGGAGGGTTTAGCTCAATGCTGTGATTACATAAATTCAGAAGAGTAAAGAAATAGATCTTCTAATTTCAAAATAACTTGCCTTCTCCAATTCAATCAGTGACTTCACTCCAAAACTCATACACCCAAGCAGCTCACTGCATCTGTAAGGACGAAAGAAATTCTATCAGTTGGATTAAGCATCAATGAAAAATTTAGGAAATGCCCTCAGGATACAAAACACGTTTTAGGTTCTTAAATAATCGATTGACCGCAAGAAGACATTGGACTATTAGAGACACACTGCGATGGAGTCTATTAAAGATCTCACTCATTCCCCGGGGCGCAGGTCGGCCGCGGGGCCTTCCATCGCCCGCGGGGCCTTCCATCGCCCGGCGCGGCTCGGCCGCTGGACTTAACATCGCCGGCGCGGCTCGGCCGCGGGACCTAACAGTGCCCGGCGCGGCTCGGCCACGGGGCCTTCCATCGCCCGATACGGCCGTGGGACGGTTCAGCGCTCGGTGCGGCTCGGCTGCGGGACTTAACATCGCCGGCGCGGCTCGGCCGCGGGACTTTTCAGTGCCCGGTGCGGCCGCGGGGCCTTCCATCGCCCGGCGCGGCTCGGCTGCGGGACTTAACATCGCCGGCGCGGCTCGGCCGCGGGACGTTTCAGTGCCCGGTGCGGCTCGGCCGCGGGGCCTTCCATCCCCTTGCGGGGGCTGTGCGTGTCGGTCGCCTCGGTAGGGGTCGAGCTGCCTGTCCGTGGGCGCGGGGGGAAGAGAGGGGAGGTTTTGTTGCCTCCATCACAGTGAGGGGGTGTTTGGAGTCACTGTGATGGATGTTGGTGTTGGGGTCGTGTGTCCTGTGTACTTTTCTTTTTTGCTGTGTCTTGTGACTGCTGAAATTTCGTTCGGTATTTATACCGAATGACAATAAAGTTCTGTTATACTGTTATATAGCTACTTCATGCTATGCACAAAATGGATTCCAGAGGGAGATATAAACGACTGCTTTGAGGCCAATTTAAGCAGCAATATTATCTGTAATCACTCATTTCATAGATAGTCACAATAACCAACTCACGTACAGCAGGGCCCACAGATAACATCACAGGGCCATAAGACATAGGAGCAGAATTAGACCATTTAGTCCATCGAGTCTGCTCCTACATTCAATCGTGGCTGATCTATTTTTCCCTCTCAATTTACGGCAATTTACAGAATTAACAATCAACCTACAAACCTACACGTCTTTGGAGTGTGGGGGGAAACCGGAGCACCATGAGAAAACCCACACGGTCACAGGGAGAACGTACAAACTTCGTATGGACAGCACCTGTAGTCAGGATCGAACCCGGGTCGCCGGCACTGTGAGACAGCACCTCTGTAAATTTCCCCGGTGTGGGACGAATAAAGGAATATATTATTACCATTGCAACACTCTGCCGCCTATTTCACTGTACCCATTATCACATCAGTACTCCAAACCGGAACACAAAGTGCTGGAGTAACTCAGGTGGTCTGACAGCATCTCTGGAGGACATGGATGGGCAACTCATGTCAAAAACACCGAGGGAAGCGAGGGGGGATTCGGAACAGGCTGAGAACCCAAGCCTTACGTCCACCTCTGCCCAGCATCCTTCTGGCCAACGTCCAGTCCCTGGAGAACAAGCTGGATGACCTGAGGGCAAGGATCAGATTCCAGAGGGACATAAAGAACTGCAACATCCTTTGTCTGACCGAAACATGGCTGACCCCGCTGGTGCCTGACCAGGTGATCTGCCCATCCGAGTCCTTCACTGTTTTCCGGGCGGACAGAACGGAAGAATCCGGGAAATCCAAGGGCGGAGGAGTCTGCTTCTTGACCAATAATAACTGGTGTAATCCTGGGAATATTAAGACGCTTTCTCGTTCCTGCTCGCCGGACCTGGAACATCTAACTATCTTATGCCGACCATTCTACCTACCCCGGGAGTTCAGCTCGGTGATCATCACAGCCGTCTATATCCCACCGCATGCGGACACCGACGTGGCACTGTCGACCCTACACGATGTGTTGTGTCAACACCAAAACAAGATCCCTGATGCGGCTGTGCTGGTGGCTGGAGACTTCAATAGGGGAAATCTCAAAAAGGTCATGCCCAACTTCTACCAACACATCACGTGTGTCACCAGGGGGGAAAGAACTTTGGACCACTGCTACACGCCGTTCAGGAAAGGCTACAAGGCCGTTTCTCTCCCTCCTTTTGGAAAATCTGAACACGCTGCCATTTTCCTGCTGCCGGAATACAAACAACGGATAGTACGAGAAGCGACAGTGACGAGGGATGTAAAGTGGTGGGCTGACCATTCAGAGGCCATGCTGCAGGATGCACTGAGCGAAGTCGACTGGAACATGTTCCAAGCAAGTTCCAGAGACGTAAATGAGTTTGCGGAAGCGGTTACGGACTTCATTGCCACAATAGCCGATACCATCATCCCTACGGTAAGGGTCAGTATCTTCCCTAACCAAAAACCCTGGGTGGACAGGTCTATTCGCGTGGCCTTGAATGCTCGCACCGCTGCTTACAACTCCGGCCTGGCATCCGGCAACATGGACGACTACAAGGGAGAGTCCTACCGACTGCGAAGGGCAGTGAAGGATGCAAAAAAGAGGTACCGGGACAAGATGGAGTCACAGATGGAGCAGCAGGACACCAGGCGTCTTTGGCAGGGGCTACGGACTATAACTAGCTACAGGTCCAGCACCCCCTCAACCGGAAGTGCCGGCTCCTCCTTAGCTGATGACCTGAACTCTTTTTACGCACGGTTTGAGACGGGTAACACCACCAGCTCGCCGTCTAAAAACAGCACCGAAGGGGCGCTGGCTAGCGAGGCTGGAGGGGGATCCACCGCCGGGGATGTGCACACATTCTCGGTGTCCGAGCATGAGGTGAGGTGGGCTCTGACGCGTGTGAACACGAGGAAAGCTGGAGGCCCAGATGGTATATCTGGGCGAGTACTAAAGTCTTGTGCTACTCAGCTTGCTCCAGTGCTCATCACAACATTCAACCTCTCCTTGGCAAAGTCCGTGGTCCCTGCATGCTTCAAAAGATCCATCATTGTACCGGTGCCAAAGAATGCCTCTCCAGCGTGTTTAAATGACTACCGACCGGTGGCCCTCACCTCGGTTGTCATGAAATGCTTTGAGAGGCTAGTCAAGAAGCACATCTGTGCCCTCCTTCCTCGCAACATGGACCCACTACAGTTCGCATACCGTCCGAACAGATCCACGGATGATGCGGTCTCCCAGGTTCTACACACCGCTCTCTCTCATCTGGACAGCCAGGGGGGCTATGTGAGGATGCTGTTCATTGACTTTAGTTCAGCATTCAACACAATAGTCCCCAGCAGACTGGTTGAGAAGCTGCTGGAACTGGGGCTTAGTACCCCTCTGTGTGCCTGGGTCCTGGATTTTCTCACTGCCAGGCCCCAAGTGGTCAGGATGGGGGAACACACATCTAGCTCCCTCACCCTGAACATAGGATCCCCCCAGGGTTGCGTCCTTAGCCCCCTACTGTACTCCCTGTACACACATGACTGTGGGGCCAGGTTCAGCTCAAACTCCATCATCAAGTTTGCTGATGACACTGTGGTGGTGGGCCGGATCTCCAACAACGATGAGAAGGCCTACCGGGAGGAGGTGGCTGATCTGGCACTCTGGTGTCAGGACAATAGCCTCCTCTTGAATGTCACTAAAACAAAGGAGCTGATTGTGGACTTCAGAAGGGCTAAACATCCAAGGACGTACACGCCACTGGAGATAAATGGGTCTATTGTGGATAGGGTGAGCAGTTTCAAATACTTGGGAGTCCGCATCGCAGAGGATCTGACGTGGGCAACGCACATTGCCGCACTGGTGGGTAAGGCTAAGCAGAGCCTTTACCACCTTAGACAACTGAGGAAATTCAGAGTGTCTCTGAGGATCCTTCATTGCTTCTACTCTGGGGCTGTAGAGAGCATCCTGTCTGGCAACATTACAGTCTGGTTTGGGAACAGCTCTGCCCAGGACAGGATGGCCCTGCAGAGAGTAGTGCGTTCGGCAGAACGCACCATGGGAACTACACTCGTCCCCCTGCAGGACCTATACATCAGGAGGTGCAGATCCAGAGCAAGCAAGATCATGAGGGACCCCTGCCACCCCAGTAACGGACTGTTCCAGATGCTACGATCAGGCAAACGCCTCCGCTGTCACGCTGTGAAAACGGAGAGGATGAGACGGAGCTTCTTCCCACAGGCCATCAGGACTGTCAACTTTTATAACCCCAGAGACTAAATTTTTGTCGACACTTTTTGTGCTATGTTTAGTAACTTATTAACTTTATTTATATGCTGTAATTGTAATTCTTTTTGTGCACAACCCGCAGGCATTGCCACTTTCATTTCACTGCACATCGAGTATGTGTATGTGACAAATAAATTTGACTTGACTTGACTTGACTCTATCACTGTGACACTGTGCCCAAATTAAAGAAACAAAAATTTATCTTAAGCGGCCTTACCTTGAATTTATATCTCTATTCCAAACTGTGACAAGCAGTCTCTTTTGTTCATCTGTCTCCTGCAGTGGGCTACAAAATAAGAACAGAACTATTAGATTTTGACATTCCCTTCCATAATTCAGGTGACAATTTCAAACAGTCATTCATGGCCTTGAGCTCATAACAATGACTGATACTTTAATAAAGTACCGAGTTTACTGTCAAACATGAAACCTGTAGGTTGATTTATTGAACAGAGACTTTAATACCTTATATAGATTATTTCTGCTTGAATTGCTCCATAGGATATATCCCAATTCAGCATTTTAAGACAACTAACTGTTTTCACATGATCCTGGCTAATCTCCCTCGATCAACGCTAAGCAGACTGACTGACTGACTGATACTTTTACATCACTGAAGATAGACACAAAATGCTGGAGTAACTCAGCGGGTCAGGCAGCATCTCTGGAGAAAAGGAACGGGTGACGTTTGGGATCGAGATGCTTCTTCACTCTGGAGTCTGATGAAGGGTCCCGACCCCAAACGTCACCTATTCCTTTTCTCCAGAGATGCTGCCTGTGACGCAGAGTTACTCCAGCTATTTGTGTCATACCTTCAGTATAAACCAGCATCTGCAGTTCCTAATTACACACTTTTATATCACTGCTGTGGGAGCATGAGGTGCAAACTCGGTAACATTTGACAACATTTCAGCTGCAACAACAAGAGCTGGGAGGTATGTTGGAACACTTACAAGTGGTGATAGGTGCCATAGAAACACAAGTTCCGTCAAATGAATTGGAGTAATAAAATTTATGGGACATCCATTTGTTGAAATAACTAAACCAACTGAGCCAAACAAAGCAAAAGATGCAAGATTTAATTTCTGCCGGATTAAGTCTAGTTTAGTTCAGAGATGCAGTGTGGAAACAGACTCTTTGACCCACCGCCCACACCGACCATCGATCACCCATATATTAGGCAATTAACCTACAAACCTGCACGTCTTTGGAGTGTGGGAGGAAACCGGAGCACCCGCTGAGAAAACCCTCACGGTCACAGGGTAACATACAAACGCTGTATAGTCAGGATCGAACCCGGGCCTCTGGCGCTGTAAGGCAACGATCCTACCGCTGAGCTGTTTCACGTCCAGTGTGAACGAACCAGGCAGGTTTTCTGCTCCTGAGGCAGTCACACCCTCTGGTCAACGTTTGGCTCAGTGATGGGACGGAAAGACTTGGAAGATCTTGTGGATAAACTTAATATTCAGAATGGGATTAGATTCACCATTCAGCTATCCATCTTGCTAGGTGCTGAAATTGGAGAAGGACCGCACAATCCTAAGCATCAGATGGAGACACAACGAACTGCAGATGCTGGTTTACAAAAAAGACACAAAGTGCTGGAATAACTCAGCAGGTCAGGCTGCATCTGTGGAGAACATGGATAGGCGATATTTCACGTCAGGACACTTCTTCAGACTCGAAACGTTACCTAACCACGTTCTCCATAGATGTTGCCTGATCCGCTGAGTTACTCCAGCACTTTGTGTCCAACCATTCCATCTTGAATAGTCATCATGAAGGAAATCCACTTCTAGCGATGAAACAGATTGTTACCATGCCCGGTACTCACTTCTTTGAAGATGATTTCAATTGGTAGCTCAATATAGACAATAGACAATAGGTGCAGGAGTAGGCCATTCGGCCCTTCGAGCCAGCACCGCCATTCAATGTGATCATGGCTGATCATTCTCAATCAGTACCTCGTTCTTGCCTTCTCCCCATACCCCCTGACTCCGCTATCCTTAAGAGCTCTATCTAGCTCTCTCTTGAATGTATTCAGAGAATTGGCCTCCACTGCCCTCTGAGGCAGAGAATTCCACAGATTCACAACTCTCTGACTGAAAAGGTTTTTCCTCATCTCTGTTCTAAATGGCCTACTCCTTATTCTTAAACTGTGGCCCCTTGTTCTGGACTCCCCCAACATTGGGAACATGTTTCCTGCCTCTAATATTTTTGCATCTTTCATCGACTCCTATCTTATCTTATTGAATGTTGGGATGGGCATGAGAAGTCAAATGGCCTACACGTGTTTGGTTTTCTTATGTAATGATCAAGGGAAAGCAAAGCATGACTGGTTTGTGTCCTTCATATCTGGAGATCATAGGTGGTGCAGATCAGGCGTTATTGGAATGAACTTTAGAAAGATCCACGGGTTGATCCTGACCTCGGGTGCTGTCTGTGTGGAGTTTGCACGTCCTCCATGTAGCCGCTTGGGTTTCCACCGGTTTCCTCCCACATCTCCAAGTCGTGCGGGTGTGTTGGATAAATGACCTCTGAAAATTGACCCAAATGTGTCGGGAAGGGATTACGTAGAGCTAGTGTGAACAGGTGATTGATGCTCAGCATGGACTTGGTGTCCATGCTGTGTCTCTAAACTAAATTGAACTAAGGTGAAGCAGGTTCAACGATATGATATGATAGAACTTTATTTATCCCAGGAGGGAAATTATTTATTTTGTCATTTATTTATCTATCTATTTATTTATTTATCTATTTACTTATCTATTTATTATTTAAATTATTTATTTTGTCATTTATTTATCTATTCTATTTATTTATTTATTTACTTATTTATTTATTTATTTGTCTATTTATTTATTTTTTATTTATCGTTCTATTTATTTATGTATCGATTTGGTTATCTTTTAATTTATTTATCTATCTATTTATCGATCTATTTATCTATCTATTTATCGATCTATTTATCGATCTATTTATCGATCTATTTATCGATCCATTTATCTATTTATTTACTTATATGTTTATTTATTTATTTGTTTCTCTGTTTTTCTATTTATTTATTTATTTTTTCCGTTGACAGGAATTACACTGGTCACTACTAGAGGGCTAATAAATGTGGATAACTCTTTGTAAAGGATGCCAGATCTCTGAAGGCTCTAATTCTTTGTCTAATTTGGAAAGCAATATTGCACAACGTCCATGTCTTGTGGTTGACAGGATGCCAAAGTATTAGATAGAACCACTTCATCTAGTACCACGGACATTACTGATTTCAAATGGTATGTTTCAACAAACTAAACACCTAGAAATTGGCACGGGTGACAGTCGGTATAAATAGGGGCCAAACCTTCTAAATATACATTAAAAAATAGCATTTTATTTTAGTTTTTTTAGGTGTTCAACAATATTATAAGTGCCTCAGAGAGTCATAGAGTCATACAGCTGGAAACAGACCCTTCGGCCCAACTTACCCCCGCCAACCAACGTGCCCCATCTACAATCGTCCCACCTGCCTGCGTTTGTCCCATATCCCTCTACACCTGCCCTATCCACGCACCCGTCCAAATGTGTCTTAAACATTGCGATAGTAATTTTCCAATGAACGTATCATTTTTAATAAATGTATTTAAAGGCTTGAGTATGCCAGGGTTATAACACGAAGACTCTTGTAATCTGAATTAAAGGTCACGTCTCCCACAAGAATCCCCTCCACCAATCTTTCTGCAGGCGGAGTTGGAAAGACAGTCAGATAAAACCATAGGTAAGCTTCACCGCCAAAGCTTTATGTACCCAAAGCAAGCGTGCAAAAGCACAAAGCAGCAGTCAAAGCAAATGTCACTTCAGTCAATCGCACTTCCTTTCTCAAACAATGTGAGAAAATATCCCACCAGGCTCCTTTTTATGGTCTGGAGTCCTTTTTGGAATTACCTTTTTTCCCTGAACATTTATTTGGAATATGGTGTTCAGCTTTAGTCACCCTGCTAAGAGAAGTATGTTGTCAAGCTGGAATGGGTGTGGAGAAGGCTTACAAGGATGATGCCAGGACTCAAGGGCCTGAGCTATAGGGCAAGCTAGGACTCTATTCCTTGGTGGGCAGAAGAAAGAGGGGTGATCTTATAGAGCTGTACAGGATCATGAGGGGATTAGACAGGGTGAAGGCACAGGTTCTTTTACCCAAAGTAGAGGAATCAAGAACCAGAGGATATAGATTAAATGTGAGCTTGAGCAATTGGTCGTGCAAACACACGCACACACAGGCATGTAGATACGCATGCCCCATTTAGGGAGCTAGCCGCATGTTTTAGAAAGAAATACACAGAGTGCTGGAGTAACTCAGCGGGTTAGGCAGCATCTGTGGAGAACATGGACAGGTGACGTTTTTGTGTCGGGACCTCTCCAGAGATGCAGCTGTGTTATTCTAGCACTTTGTGGTACTTCTTTTGTAAACTAGCGTCTGCAGTACCTTGTATCTCCTGTATACTTTAGAAATACATTAATTAGTTCAAAGATCTTCAGAAAGTTAACAAAGTTGATCATGACTCTTGTACTTATTTACGAAGGTGGTGATGTTGATGGGAAAACTGAGCTTCATAACGCCGGCCTGTTTATGGACACTGACCTACACTCCCTGAAGATGTCAGAATGATAACAGCATGCAGAGGATGCAGTGGAGGATGAAGATAGAGCAGGGTAGTGCATTGCAGGATGCGGATAGGGCAGGGTGGTGCATTGCAGGATGCGGATAGAGCAGTGTGGTGCATTGCAGGGTGGTGGATACAGCAGGGTGAGGATGGAGCAGGGTGGTGCATTGCACGATGCGGATAGAGCAGGGTGGTGCATTGCAGGGTGCGGATGGAGCAGGGTGGTGCATTGCAGGATGCGGATAGAGCAGGGTGGTGCATTGCAGGATGCGGATAGAGCAGGGTGGTGCATTGCAGGGTGGTGCATTGCAGGGTGGTGCATTGCAGGGTGGTGCATTGCAGGGTGGTGCATTGCAGGGTGGTGCATTGCAGGGTGGTGCATTGCAGGGTGTGGATGGAGCAGGGTGGTGCATTGCAGGGTGTGGATAGAGCAGGGTAATGCATTGCAGGGTGTGGATAGAGCAGGGTGGTGCATTGCAGGGTGGTGCATTGCAGGGTGGTGCATTGCAGGGTGGTGCATTGCAGGGTGGTGCATTGCAGGGTGGTGCATTGCAGGGTGGTGCATTGCAGGGTGTGGATACAGCAGGGTGGTGCATTGCAGGGTGTGGATAGAGCAGGATGGTGCATTGTAGGGTGTGGATAGAGCAGGGTAATGCATTGCAGGTGGCTGCACGGGGGCATGAGGAAATTAAAACACTGACGTAACCAAGATAATGTTTCTGGTAACACAAAGTGTAGCTAGCAGTATGTTGGAGAGATATTTGAGAACCTATGTGTCTGGAGCAACCAAGGTGGGTCTTCGGAGTGTGGAGGCACCCGGTGGAAACTCATGCAGTCACGGGGAGAACGTACAAACTCTGTACAGACAGCGCTCGTAGTCAGTATCGAACCGGGATCTCTGGCGCTGTAGGGCAGCAACTCTACCGCTGCGCCACCGTGCAGAGGTGAAGATGAGCACGTGAGAGAGAAAATTACAGGAAGATGCGGGATTGAGGTGAATGTTCAGAAATCATCAGCGGTTTACACTCAATGGGCCAAATAACCTCCTTCTACGTCGGAACAATATATGAGAAAAACATTTCCTTGGTGAAGCTGATGAAAAGTCGTCAGTCTGAAATATTACACTAGTTTTCCTGCAGAAACTTGAATATTTCTAACTTTAAATCTTTTTTATTATCACTCATGGAATCTGACTCCACATTTTTTCACATAATAATACACCCATGTAATACAGGATGTAGCAACGCTGCCCCCTTGTGACAAGAGTTGGAAAATGAAACGATGGTTGGTGATGGAGTCACATTCCGATGTGGCATCATGCTACGAATCTAGCTGAGAATTAGAACTCCACCATAACGGCAACACCTCACTCTGCCTCGGCAAGGCTGCCAGCAAAATCAACGACCAGTCTCACCCCAGTCACTCCATCTTCTCCCCTCTCCCGTCAGGCAAGAGGTACAGAAGTTTGAAAATGCACCTCCAGATTCAGGAACAGTCTCTTCCTAGCTGTAATCAGACAACTGTACAGGGCATTGGTGAGACCACACCTGGAGTATTGCGTACAGTTTTGGTCTCCTAATCTGAGGAAAGACATTCTTGCCATAGAGGGAGTACAGAGAAGGTTCACCAGATTGATTCCTGGGATGGCAGGACTTTCATATGAAGAAAGACTGGATAGACTCGGCTTGTACTCGCTGGAATTTAGAAGATTGAGGGGTGATCTTATAGAAACTTACAAAATTCTTAAGGGGTTGGACAGGCTAGATGCAGGAAGATTGTTCCCGATGTTGGGGAAGTCCAGAACAAGGGGTCACAGTTTAAGGATAAGGGGGAAGTCTTTTAGGACCGAGATGAGAACGTTTTTTTTCACACAGAGTGGTGAATCTGTGGAATTCTCTGCCACAGAAGATAGTTGAGGCCAGTTCATTGGCTATATTTAAGAGGGAGTTAGATGTGGCCCTTGTGGCTAAAGGGATCAGGGGGTATGGAGAGAAGGCAGGTACGGGATACTGAGTTGGATGATCAGCCATGATCATATTGAATGGCGGTGCAGGCTCGAAGGGCCGAATGGCCTACTCCTGCACCTATTTTCTATGTTTCTAACTGAACCGCCCTCTCATCAGCTCACCTCCCATCTACCTCATTGAAGACCTTTGAACTATCTTTAATTGGACTTCAATGTTACAT
This sequence comes from Rhinoraja longicauda, assembly GCF_053455715.1. Taxonomy (NCBI): domain Eukaryota; kingdom Metazoa; phylum Chordata; class Chondrichthyes; order Rajiformes; family Arhynchobatidae; genus Rhinoraja; species Rhinoraja longicauda. The sequence goes on from NC_135983.1 coordinate 10,956,638, forward strand.
CTTTGCATTAAGTGTTGTACCCTTTATCCTTTATCTGTACACTGTGAACGGCGTGATTGCATTTATATATAGTCCTTCCACGGACTCGATAACACACAACAAAGGCTTTTCACTGTACCTCAATACACATGGTAACAATAAATTAAACTAAACTAACACTAAACTCAGTTTTGTTTAGTTTAGTTTAGAGATAAAGAGTGGAAGCAGGCCCTTCAGCCCACTGAGTCCATGCTGATCAACGATCATCCATACACGAGTTCTATCCTACACAATAGTGACAAATGACAAAAAACAATTCATCTATAAACCTGTGCATCCTTGGGATGTGGGAGGAAACTGAACCATCCGGAGAAAACCCATGCAGTCTGGGACTGTGGTCACTGGGAGAACATGCAAACTCCACACAAACAGCATCCGAGGTCAGGATCGAACTTGGGTCTCTGGCGTTGTGAGGCAGCAGCTCTACCCGCTGCGCCACTGCTCCAGCAGATTGTCTGCTGCTCTGGAATCGTGCTTATTTTAGTTGTTCACAGCTTTTAGACGCTACGAAAAGCAACTTGCCCAAGCACACAAACTTCAAATAGAAATGTATTGGTTAAGTAAATAGGCTTGTTCCTCAAACACATCAACAGTTTCTTGCAACAGTTAAGTGTCCAAACTCAATCTAAACACTCGCACATTTTGGCAACGTCCAAAAACTTGCAAATCATTCCTAAACACCAACAATTGCTTAATTAAGAATAAATACCTTCCCCAAACAACTGGCACATGTTTAGTGTCGTTTAGAGATACAGCGAGGAAACAGGCCCCAGCCCACCAAATAAACTCTCCACAAATCCTTTAACATTCTATCGATGGACTAAATGTTAATCAATTACCACTAATCTTGTATGTTTCTACCATCTCCCAGATAAGCCTCTTGCAAAGTGCTTTATTATAGATCTTCAGAATATACAGCTAGACAATACCTCATTTACTCGAGCAAAAGACACAAAGTGCTGGAGTATCTAAGCATCTTTGGAGAAAATGGGTAGGTGACGTTGCGGGTCAAGCCCCTTCTTCAGAAGGATACTTCGGTTTTCAGACCTTCGCTGGAGCATATACTAATGATGTGCATGGTTCTAAAGGTGTAGGAAATTAACTGCAGATGCTGGTACAAATCGAAGTTATCACAAAAAGCTGGAGTAACTCAACGGGTCAGGCAGCATCTCAGGAGAGGAGGGATGGGTGACGTTTCAGGTCGAGACCCTTCTTCAGACCCATACCAAGGTCAGGACCCTTCATCAGTTTGACAGACGAGTAAATATTTTGAAGAAGGGTCTCGACCCGAAATGTCACCCATTCTTTCTCTCCTGAGGTGCTGCCTGACCTGCTGAGTTACTCCAGCATTTTGTGATTAAATACCTACGATTTGTACCAGCATCTGCAGTTCTTTTCTTACAAATATTTGAGCAGTGTAAACACAAATTCATGCTAAAGGAGATCGTGTTTGACTAATCCAATGGAGATGTGTCAGATACATTCAATGGCTGAGGGAAATTAATAGATGTTTAGTTTAGTTTAGAGATACAGCACTGTAAAACAGGCCCTTCGGCCCACCGAGTCCGCACCGACCAGCGATCCCCGCACACTCACACTATCCTACACACACTAGGGATAATTTACAATTGTACCAAACCAATTAAACTACAAAACTGTACATCTTTGGAGTGTGGGAGGAAACCGGAGAAAACCCACGCAGTCACAGGGGGAACGTGCAAACTCCGTGCAGACAGCTCGAGTAATCAAGATCGAACCCGGGTCTCTGGCACTGTCAGGCAGCAACTCTACCGCTGCGCCACTGCGCCGCCATTGCAAGGATCTGTGCTTGGGCTACAACTAATCACCATCTATATCAATGAACTGGCTCATTTCAATGGACTCCATCAAACATTCAAAACAATCGCAATTGTAATCCCAGCCATGGCTCACGAGAACCAGTAATGATACACAGTACTCACAAAGTAAAATGTTCGTGAAATACTGGGTTTTTGCAGTCTGGCACAGTTTTTGTCTTCTGCCTGCTTCTGCGATCGCTATCAGGTACCACAGACGACTGTAGGGCAAAGAATAAAGAATAAAGAAAAAGTATCACAGGCGTTATTAAATAAAAAAGAATCAAACGGGTATTTCGAGCTGTGAATCAAATGAGTTGTGAATCAGTGGAATTCTCTGCCACAGAAGGCAGTGGAGGCCAATTCACTGGATGTATTCAAGAGAGTTAGATATAACTCTCGGCACGGTGGCACAGCGGTAGAGTTGCTGCCTTACAGCGAATTCAGCACCAGAGACCCGGGTTCGATCCCGACTATGGGTGCTGTCTGTACGGAGTTTGTACATTCTCCCCGTGACCTGCGTGGGTTTTGTCCGAGATCTTCGATTTCCTCCCACACTCCAAAAGACGTACAGGATTGTAGGTTAATTGGCTTGGTAAATGTAAAAATTGTCCTTAGTGTGTGTAGGATAGTGTCAATATGCGGGGATCGCTGGTCGGTGCTGACCCGGTGGGCCGAAGGGCCTGTTTCCGCAATGTATCTCTAAAGCTCTTAGGGCTAACACAATCAAGGGATATGGGGTGAAAGCAGGAACAGGGTACTGACATTGGATGATCAGCTATGATCATATTGAATGGCAGTGCTGGCTCGAAGGGCCGAATGGCCTACTCCTGCACCTATTTTCCTTGTTCTATGCTTCTATTTTTATAGTGTCACCTATGGCGTGCGATATCCCAAAGAGCATTCACCACTAAAGTGCTTTTGAAGAGTAAGCAGGATTCCATTGTAGGGAGACCTGATAGAAGTATCTAAAATGGTGAGAGGTATAAATAGAGTCAGAGCTGTACGTGGCAGGGAAACAGTGGCTGCCAGGTGTGGCGCGGGCAGCCGTCAGTAGGCCCATCCACTGCAACCAAAATCCATTATATAGAGGTCTGTTTAAACAAGGGTTTACTGTGCGAAAGGAATTAAAAAGCATAAATTATAAACCAAGGGATTAATAGTTTAATTTCATATAGACATTTAAGAGATTGTTTAAACACTTATTTTGGGGGAAAATACCAAGGGGAAAGGTGGGAATCTTGCATAATTAGTTTAGTTTAGCTTAGAGATACAGCACTGCAACAGCCCCACCGAGTCCGCCGCGACCAGCGATCTTCCCACATTAGCACTATCCTACACACACTGGGGACAGTTTACACACTTACACCAAGCCAATTAACCTTCGATCCTGTACGTCTTTTGGAGTTTGGGAGGGAACCGAAGATCTCGGAGAAAACCCACGTGGTCACGGGGAGAACAGACCGCACCCGTACAGGCAGCACCCGTAGTCGGGACCAAGCCCGGGTCTCTGGCTTACTGCAAGCACGTGTAAGGCAGCAACTCTACCGCTGCGCCACCGTGCCGACCTCCCACTCTGCTGATCCATCCAAGTGATCTCAGAACAACCAATGCAGCAGATTTATGACTGATCAACTCTAAAATCATGACATATACAGCTTAAGATCCTTTCTTACTTGACAGGAATAGAAAAGATCGTGTAAGTGGAAGTGCCTGAAAGCATTCTCACCTTTATGTATGCATCGCAGGTATGGTATTCTTTCCCCATAAGCCCTTTCGCTTCCATGACTGGAGAACAAAATGTGGTGACATCATTATCTTTCAGAACGGATAAAAAAGCCACGGCCAATGTGACATTCAAATAAAATGAATGATTAACTTCGAAAGTAATGAGTAGCTGTGATAACTTCAGGTTGATATTTGTTGCTGACTTTGCATTTTGGTACCCCAGTATAGCAGTTGGCAGATTGCTGGACCATTGATCCAGACACCAGCTCGATTTGCATAAAAACAATTGTGTGATTTAAATGCAAGCAATGACTAGTCCCAGTAATGGTGCCCATGAAACCACCTACTTGTTGTCAAACACTAATGTCCTCTCGGGAAGGAAACCTGCCATCCACTTGTTGCTGAACACCTCCTCTCAGTCCGCCTAAACCTACCCAATCTACCGGTTGCTAAACGCTTTAACTCCCCCTCCCATTCCCACACTCACCTTTCTGTCCTGGGTAGGGGTGCCAACTTTCCAACCCCCAAATACGGGACAAGGTGGCGTCACCGCCCCGCGCCCCACGTGATCTCACCCAGCCAGCGGCCACGTGCTCCCGCTCCACCAATGGCGGCCGCCTGGGCCGGGAGGCGGGTTGCTATGCAACCTCCGTTAGGTGAACACACTCGGCCCCGCTCCCCGAACATACTCCGTTAGCCTACACTGTCCTGGCCTATAGTGGCACCCTGGCCTACAGTGTCTGGGCCTACAGCGCCACCCAGGCCTACAATGTCTGGGCCTACAGCGCCCCCTGGCCTACAGTGTCTGGGCCTACAGCGCCCCTCGGGCCTAATACGGGACAAGGGCGGTCCCGTACAGGACAAACAAATTTAGCCCAAAATACGGGATGTCCCGGCTAATACGGAACAGTTGGCAACCCTAGTCCTGGGCCTCCTCCACCGTCAGAGTGAGGCCCAGTGCAAATTGTAGGAACAGCACCCAATATTTCACTTGGACAGCTTACACCCCAGCGGTATGAATATTAACCTCTCTAACTTCAAGTGACCCTTGCTTTCCCTCTCTCTCCATCCCTCCCAGTTCCTAATTCTCCAAACAGTCCCCCTGAATACAGAATTTTATTTCTGTATACTTCATTGTCACCTTCTCCTGGCTAATAATAACCTATTTCACATTTTCCTTGAGTTTTATCCCCTTTGATGTTCGTTTTCACACCTTATACTTCCTGATCTCTGTGTCTCCCTCTCCCCTGACTCTCAGTCTGAAGAAGGGTCTCAACCCGAAATGTCACCCATTCCTTTTATCCAGAGATGCTGCCTGTCCCGCTGGGTTACTCCAACATTTTGTGTCTATCTTCAGTGTAAACCAGCATCTGCAGTTTCTTCCTGCACTATCTAGTCTTGTTTAGTTTAGTTTAGGGACACAGCACGGAAATAGGCCCTTCGGCCCACTGATTCCGTGCCGACCAGCAATCCCCGCACATTAACACTATCCGACTTACATTAGGGACAATTTACATTTATAACGAGCCAATTAACCTATAAACCTGTACGTCTTTGGAATGTGGAAGGAAGCCGAAAATCTCGGAGAAAACCCACGCAGGTCACTGGGAAAACATCCAAACTCCTCACAGACAGCTCCCTTGGTCAGAATCGAACCTGGGTCTCTGGCGCTGTAAGGCAGCAACTCTACCGCTGCACCACTGTGCCGCCCAACGATTGTCCACACGTAACTCCAGACCAACATGGGTGACTCCTCAATTCAGCAAAAACCAGAGATAGACAATAAATGCAAGCAATGTCACAGAATCAAAAAGCACAGAAACAGGCCATTCGGCCCAACTCATCCCATCTGGGCTAGTCCGATTTGCCTACATTTGGCCCGTGTCCCTCCAAACCTTTCTGATCCATGTATCTGTCCAAATGTCTGTAATGTCCCGTCAGATCTGTTAGTCTTGTGTCATGTTCTGTGTTTAGATTCTCATTTCAGGTCCCTTGACTTCCTGCCATTGTAATTGTCAGCCCCGCCTTGATTGTTTCCACCTGTGTGCCCTTACCTCATGTATATATAGTCCATGCCTCCCTTTGTCCTGTGCCAGTTCGTATTGTGATTCACGTGCTCTGGGTCGTAGTATAGCTAGTAAGTAATTTTTGTAACTAATGTTTTTGTAGCTGAGTAAGTTTAGAGTTTTTGGTTCGAATCGCAGTGTTCTTTAATGTGAAAATTAAGGAACGCCTTTATTTTCTCCAAATTGACTCTTGTGTGTGAGTCGTGCGTTTGAGTCCAGTTCCTGTGTGCCCCAGAGCATAACAATGTCTTTTAAATGCTGTTGTAGTGTCTGCCCCAACTACCTTCTCTGGTAGCTCATTCTATAAACCCACCACCCTCTGTGAGAAAAGGTTGCCCCTCAAATTCCTGTCCATTTTTTCCACCAGTCATCCCCTCTAGTTCTTGATTCCATACCCTGGGAAAGGACTTTGTACATTCAGCCTACGTATTCCCCTCAAGGTTTTATACACCTCTGAAAAGTCCCAGCCTGCTCAACCTCTCCCAAGAGCTCAGACCTTTGAGGCCTGGCAACATCCTCGTCAACCCTATCTGCACTCTTTCCAGCCCAATTGCATGTTTCCTACAGCAGGGCGACCAAAACTGAGCAAAATACTCCATGTGCCGACCTTTGTGACTGGCTAAATATTAAGAGTTACCCATTTTCTTCTGCGGCTCCACACTTATTTGACCACCTCTTAACTCTTTTTCCTTTAATATTCCTTTTTCACAAAAGAATAAATTATTTTCAAATAAAGAAACAGCAAACTGGCCAAATCCATGTGCAATAAATGCATTGTCTTGCCTTTACATTTTATCGAAGCACAAATTTACAAGTAGTGGTGTTCCACTCAACAACTAGTGCATTTAGAAAAATATTCAGTTTAATTTATTGCCACATGTACCGAGGTACAGTGCAAAGCTTTTGTTGTGTGTTAACCAGTCAGCGGAAAGACTGTACGTGATTACAATTGAGCCGTCCACAGTGTACAGAGGGGGAGGGGGAGGAGGAGGGGGAGGGGGGAGGGGGGAAGATGCATTTTTGTTTCTCAACAATGTTGATATTTCCAGACTTACTGTGAACAGCAATTGCCCCATCTTGAAGATGAACCGACAGCTTCAGCTGCCCTGTGAAGAGACAAGAAGGAATTATTCTACAACATCGTTTGTTTCAGTAACGATGTTTGACCAACCATTCACGTGAAAAAACCTTAACAGCTCTTAAAGCATAGATGGTAGAAACAAGGAACTGCAGATGCCAGCTTGCACAAAAGGACACAAAGTGCTGGAGTAACTCAGCGGGTCGGGCAGCTTCTCTGGAGAAAATTAGGTTTCAGGTTGGAACTCTTCTTCCTACTGCTCCCTTCTTCAGAGCCCTTCTTCTGACTGGCTTTGTAGGAGTCTGAAAACCATGACCTTCAGGTTCAAGAACAGCTTCTTGCCAACTAACATCAGGCTGATGAACACTGCACAACACCAAGCACAACAATGAACTATGGACTGCCTTTGGTTGCGCTAAGGACTTCAGGCTTTTTTGCACTAGTACTGGCGTTATTAATTTATGGTATCTTATCTGGAGGTAGGCCTGTTGAGCTGAAGTAAGTAAGAATTTCACTGTTCAGTTGTCAGTACATCAGACTTTTAAACGCTCTTGACTCTCGTGCTTTGCAGATGCAGAGTGAAGGGCAGATGGAGTTGTTGGGGGCGTGGCGGGTTTGCACGTTCGACTGGACTGCATCAACGACTCTCTGCCGGTCAAACTGGAAGCTCATGACCATCTCCACTTCTGCACCATCGATGCCAACTGGGGCGTGCGCTCCACACCATTTCCTGACGCCGATCACAATCTCCGCTTTGCTATTGAGGGCATGCAGTGTAGGTTTACTAGGTTAATTCCCGGAATGGCGGGACTGTCATATGTTGAAAGACTGGAGCGACTAGGCTTGTATACACCGGAATTTAGAAGGATGAGAGGAGATCTTATCGAAACGTATCAGATTATTAAGGGGTTGGACATGTTAGAGGCAGGAAACATGTTCCCAATGTTGGGGGAGTCCAGAACCAGGGGCCACAGTTTAAGAATAAGGGGTAGGCCATTTAGAACTGAGATGAGGAAAAACTTTTTCAGTCAGAGAGTTGTGAATCTGTGGAATTCTCTGCCTCAGAAGCCAGTGGAGGCCAATTCTCTGAATGCATTCAAGAGAGAGCTAGATAGAGCTCTTAAGGATAGCGGAGTCAGGGGGTATGGGGAGAAGGCAGGAATGATCAGCCATGACCACGTTGAATGGCGGTGCTGGCTCGAAGGGCCGAATGGCCTCCTCCTGCACCTATTGTCTATTGTCTATAAAATGCTGGAGTAGCTCGACGAGTCGGGCAGCATCTCTGGAGAAATTGGAATAGATGACGTTTCGGGTCGAAACCTTTCGTCAGACCGAGAGTCAGGGGAGAGGTAAACTAGAGGTATGAAAGGTTTCAGAATACATCAGAGCCAGCACCGATGACTGGGGAAAAGTGGAGCTCACAGTGGTCCATTGTTGGCTGTGGAACCTCACGGCCCTCTACAACAACCTGGGGGACAACATAACTTCTGCTGCCTCAAACGCAAGAAGGTGGTTGTGGAAGAGGTAATAGCGTAGGGATATATGCATATGAACAGTGGAACAGGCAAGACGACTAGGGTGGGGGATGGGGGGAGAGAGAGGGATTGCTTAAAATTAATATTCATACCACTGTGTTGTAAGCTGCCCAAGCGAACCACAAGGGGCTGTCCTTCCAATTTGCATGTGGCCTCACGGGAGCTAGTTACCAACTTCAGGAAGCGTGGTGGACTCCATGCCTCAATCAGCATTGGCGTTGCTGAAGTGGAAATGTCGGAGCACTTCATGTTCCTGGGCGCTAATATTACCAACGATCTGTCAGGGACCAACCACACTGCCGCAACAGCCAAGAAGGCACACCCAACGCCTCCACTTCCTCACACCACCAACAATCCAGCATGTTTCCAGTGGCTCTCTCAAACCTTGAGAGGTCCGCCGTAGAACGCAGGCTGCCGGGCCGCATCACCACAGCCTGGCTTGGCCCAAGCCCACAGTAAATCGCACCGAGCCGCAGATGTAGTAGCCCAGTCCATCTCACGGACCAAACTCGCCGCCATTGACTCCATCTACACTTCACGCTGCCTCGGAAAAGCAGTCGACATAATCAAAGGCTTGTCACTCTACCCCAGTCACTCCTCCTGCTCCCCACTCCTGTCAGGCAGAGGATAAAGGAGCTTGAAAGTGCCCTCCCCCATTCTCAGGAGCAGCATCTTCCCCTCTGATATCAAGCTTCTGACCAGTCCATCCATAGGCTAGTCTGTCTGATCCACCCCCACCCTATTGTGGACATTGGCCTTTGTCTACGGGACTGATGCGCTACAATGCTGAGAACTATATTCTGCACTCTGTATCTTCCCCTGTTCTCTATCTATGGTACTTAAGTTCGACTTGATTGTACTTATGTCTGGTATTTCATGATCTGATTGGAGAGCGTTATCTCTCCCCATCAGAACTGCCCCCTCCATCGACTCCTTTAAGTCCAGGCTCAAAACCTATTTCTACTCCCTAGCGTTTGAGGTCCATTGAGGAGGCGCTGTGAACTGTTTTGTATGTGCTGATATGTTTGTGTGCTACTGTATGTTTCATTTTTTTCCTTAGTACCTAAACAGATGTACAGCACTTTGGTCAACGTGGGTTGTTTTTAAATGTGCTATACAAATAAAATTGACTTGACTTGACTTGAAAGACGAAGCTTTTCACTGTAGCTCGGTACACAGGACAATAATAAACCTAAACCTAGAGATACAGGAGAAATGGGTGGGCTTGCTTTTGTCTTTTAATTTAGTTTAGAGATGCAGCGCAGAAACAGGCCCTTCGGCCCACCGAGTCCGTGCCGACCAGCAATCCCCGCACATTAACACAACCCCACACACACTAGGAACAATTTTACATTTCTACCAAGCCAATTGTACGTCTTTGGAGTGTGGGAGGAAACCAAAGATCTCGGAGAAAACCCACGCAGGTCGCAGGGAGAACGTACAAGCTCCATACAGACAGCACCCGTAGTCGGGATCGAACCAGGGTCTCTGGCGCTGTAAGGCAGCAACTCTACCGCTGCGCCACCGTGCCGCTTGCCAGATGTCTCTGGAATAGGTCATCATTTCAATTTCAGGTAGATACTCGCCTTGTGGCTGAACTAAATAGCTTGGTGGAGGCAGAGCTAATTTTGGAGACGAAGCGTGCAGCCGCACAGCCAGGGTGCAATTGGAATCCAAAGTATTTGCTTAATCCAATTTACTCAACAAATTTCTGGATATCAGGTGCGGTTTAATGCACATTAAATCTGTGTGCATTAAACAGGAGATTTAATCCTGCAGGAGATGATTGAAATGGATTATCCACTCAGCACTTCACCTGCAAATGCTTCAGCGATTCCTGTAGGCAGTTTTACAACCCGCCTCCACTGAATTCACACTGTCAATGATGCTGGTTTCCCAATTATTCTTCAACTCTCCACACCATTCATGAATGGAAGCAGCCAGACTGAAAAGTTTGGGTCTGATTTTTTTGGTCGTAGAATTCAGTTCCGTTTAGTTTATTGTCACGTGTACCGAGGTACAGTGAAAGGCTTTTGTTGCGCGCTATCCAGTCAGCGGAAACATAGAAAACAGGTGCAGGAGTAGGCCATTCGGCCCTTCCAGCCAGCACCACCATTCAATATGATCATGGCTGATCATCCAGAATCAGTCCCCCGTTCCTGCTTTCTCCCTATATCCCTTGATTCCGTTAGCCCTAAGAGCTATATCTAGCTCTCTATTGAACACATGATTACAATTGAGCCATTAACAGTGTATAGATACGTGATAAGGAGATAATGTTTAGTGCTAGGTAAAGCCAGTAAAGTCCGATCAAAGAGAGTCCGTGAATCTGTGGAATTCTCTGCCACAGAAGGTAGTTGAGGCCAGTTCATTGGCTATATTTAAGAGGGAGTTAGATGTGGCCCTTGTGGCTAAAGGGATCAGGGGGTATGGAGAGAAGGCAGGTACGGGATACTGAGTTGGATGATCAGCCATGATCATATTGAATGGCGGTGCAGGCTCGAAGGGCCGAATGGCCTACTCCTGCACCTATTTTCTATGTTTCTATGAGGGTCACCAATGAGGTAGATAGAAGATCAGGACTGCTCTCTAGGTGTGGTAGGATGGTTCAGTTGCCTGATAACAGCTGGGAAGACACTGCCCAGAATGTGGAAGTGGTTCAGCTTTTGCTTTGTTCAATGGGTTGCCAGCTGCTTCCATTGACAAACACTAGTTCAGTTCAGTTTAGTGTCACATGTACCCTTTCAGTGGTGCACTGTTGTCACGTGTGCCGAGGTACAGTGAAAAGCTTCTGTTGCTTGCTAACCAGTAGGTGGAATGACAGTACATGATTACAACCAAGCCGTCTACAGATATATGGTGAAGGGAGTAACGTTGGGTGTAAGGGAAAGTCAGAGTACAGATAGTCAGAGGGTCTCCAATGAGGTAGATGGTAGCTCAGGACTGCTCTCCAGTTATTTATATCCCTGTTTATACATGTTTATATCTCTGCATTCAAGTTTAACAAAGTACTGGCATCCGTCCATCAGCGGGAGATGATGGTGGGGCTTGGCGTTGTCCTGCTTGGAGAGAGGGATTTTTCATCTGTCGTTACATCTCCCTGTGCCCAGCAAGGATGAAGTGTCCTCTCCATTTGATTTGGCCGCTGAGCCTGGGCAGGTAAATGGGAATACAAACGTGCCCAGCATCTGCATTCCCCTCTCAACCTGATAGGCTGATTCCAGAGGAACGGCGTGGCTGCTACGTCTGGGGCCTGCTCGGCTGCAGGAGTTGCCGGAAGGCGGACGCATGAGGGATCAGCCGACCGTCTCCAGGGACTCCAGCTACAGTGCCTTTGGCTCTCCTGAGCCTTACCCACAAGGCAGTGGGGTGCAATTTAACCCATAGTTGGGACCTGGTTGATGGACGTCAGGACGTGTCCACGTGTGGGCCTGCACGTCGCATCTCTGAGGTCTACTTCACAACGTAGAACCATATTAAACACATTTGGCTCATTCTCCTAAACTTCATGATGAACCTTGAAGTATTCCTGGATGGATAATAATAACACGAGAATGAAAGTTTCACCAGCTTAGGATCACATATTGTGATAGGATATCATTCTGCTGCTGCCATGGTTCGTTCAGTTTAAAGATGCAGCTTGGAAACAGGCCCTTCGGCCCACACCGACCATCGATCACCCGTTCACCCAAGTTCCGTGTTATCCCACTTTGTCACCCATTCCCCACTACACCAGGGGGCAGTTTACAGAAGGTCAATTAACCTACAAACCTGCACATCTTTTGGAGGTGGGAGGAAGCCGGAACACGCAACCTCCACACAGACAGCACCCGAGGTCAGGATCGAACCCGGGTCTCTGGCGCTGTGACACAATCCTAAACACCAGGGAACATTTGCAATTTTACCGAAGCCAATTAACCGACATACCTGTGCGTCTTTAACCGACATACCTGTGCGTCTTTAATCGACATACCTGTGCGTCTTTAATCGACATACCTGCACGTCTTTAACCGACATACCTGTGCGTCTTTAACCGACATACCTAAGCGTCTTTAACCGACATACCTGTGCGTCTTTAATCGACATACCTGCGCGTCTTTAACCGACATAACTGTGCGTCTTTAACCGACATACCTGCACGTCTTTAACCGACATACCTGTGCGTCTTTAACCGACATACCTAAGCGTCTTTAACCGACATACCTGTGCGTCTTTAATCGACATACCTGCACGTCTTTAACCGACATACCTGAGCGTCTTTAACCGACATACCTGAGCGTCTTTAATCGACATACCTGTGCGTCTTTAACCGACATACCTGCGCGTCTTTGTGGTGAGTGAAGAAACCAATGCACCCGTAGAAAACCCACACAGGTCCCGGGGAGAACGTGCAAACTTCGTAGAGACAGCACCTGAGGTCAGGATCAAACCCGGGTCTCTGGCGCTGTAATGCAGCGACTCTACCGCTGCGCCCTTGTTGGATCTAGTGTAGTTTAGTTTATTATTGTCATGTGTATCGAGGTACAGCGAGAAGCTTTTTGCGGCGCGCTAACCAAGGAGTGGTGATTTCCCGCACTGCGACTTGCTTGAAGTTGATAAAGTAGCAAGAAAATAGATGGATGTAACACGACACTGAAAGGTGTGAGATTTAAATGTGTCACAATAATCACAAGCAGAGACGGGCGACATGAGAATTACAGGAGATTAATCAGCGAAGAACATTTCACTTTGGCGCGGTGGCGCAGCGGTAGAGTTGCTGCCTTGCAGCGCCAGTGACCTGGGTTTGATCCTGACTACGGGTGCTGCCTGTGCGGAGTTTGTTCGTTCTCCCCGTGACCTGCATAGGTTTGCTCTGAGAACTTCAGTTTCCTCCTACACTCCAAAGACGTACAGGTTTGTAGGTTAATCGGCTTGCTCTGAATGCAAAAATTGTCCCTAGTGTATGGGAGTGTTAATGTGCGGGGATCACTGGTCATTGCAGACTGCCTGGGCCTCAGCTCAGAGCCTGTTTCGGAGCAGTATCTCTGAAGTAAACCTAAATCAAGATACATTCTCAATATTACACTCTTTGAAAAGCCCAAACATTAAGGCATTCCCCTCACCTCCAGCAAAGCAATAGGATTGATAACATGGCTCCAGTGGAAATGTCAGCTGTCGGGATATACCAGGCACATTGCTGATCACGTACAGTCCTTTCAGGTGAGGCAGAGGTTCACTTGCACCTCCTCCAGCCTCATCTACTGTATCCGCTATTCCAGGTGTGGACTCCTGTGTATCGGCGAGTCCAAGCGCAGGCTCGGCGATTGTTTCGCTGAACACCTCCGCTCAGTCCACCTAAACCTACATGATCTCCCGGTCGCCAAGCACTTTAACTCCCCCTCCCGATCCCACACTGACCTTTCTATCCTAGGTCTCCTCCATTGTCAGAGTGAGGCTAAACGCAAAGTGGACGAACAGCACCTCATATTTCGCTTGGACAGCTTACAGCCCAGTAATATGAATATTGACTTCTCCAACTTCAAGTAACTTGCTTTTCCTCTCTCTCTCTCCATCCCTCCCCTATCCTGGTACTCCGACCGGACTGACTGTCCTCGTGATTAGATTTTATCTTTGGATGCTTCGTTGTCATCTTCCCCCAGCTAACAATGATCTATTCTACATTTTCCTTGAGCTTTATCCCCTTTGATGTCTCGTTTTCACACCTTACCCTTCCACATCTCTGTGTTTCCCTCTCCCCTGGCTCTCAGTCTGAAGAAGGGTCTCGACCCGAAACGTCACCCATTCTTTCTATTCAGAGATGCTGCCTGTCCCGCTGAGTTACTCCAGCATTTTGTCTCCATGTATAATCATATCAGCACATTGGTGAAGCATTCTAGACAATAGACAATAGGTGCAGGAGTAGGCCATTCGGCCCTTCGAGCCAGCACCGCCATTCACCGTGATCATGGCTGATCATCCACAATCAGTACCCCGTTCCTGCCTGCTCCCCATATCCCCTGACTCAGCTATCGTTAAGAGCTCTATCTAAAGCTATCATTAAGAGCTCTCTCTTGAAAGCATCCAGAGAATTGACCTCCACTGCCTTCTGAAGCAGAGAATTCCACAGCTTCATAACTCTCTGAGTGAAAAAGTTCTTCCGCATCTCCGTTCTAAATGGCCTTAAACTTAAAGACCGAAGAATCAACTTCAGGCATACGTATTTTTACAAACAATAAACTATAAAAATAATGGGACTTTTTTTCCCCATTTCTAATGTATTTCAAAAATTAAAATCATTTATTTCATAATTGAAGGTATCAATATTATTAATTATTAAAATAATAAATGTAAAATTAGTGTAAACATATGGTTGATGGGTGCCACAGACTTCATAGCTTGAAGAGCTTGTTTCCATGTTTTACGGCTCTATGAAACTAAAATCTTTCTTAAGGGCATTACTAAACTATATTTTGGATAGTCTATTACAGTGGCGTTATGCTACCTGACAGCGCCAGAGACCCAGGTTCCACCCTGACGGCGGGTGCTGTCTGTACAAAGTTCTCCCTGTAACCACGTGGAGTTTTTTGGGTGCTCCGGTTTCCCCCCACATTCTAAAGACGTGCAGGGTTGCAGGTTAATTGGCCTCTGTAAATTGTTCCCAGTGTGTGTGTGGGATAGAATGAGGGACAACTTTACAGAGGCCCATTAACCTGCAAGCTTGCATGTCAGCTGATCGGTGGTCAGCGCGGACTCGATGGGCCGAAGGGGCTGTTTCCACGCTGTCTCTCTAAACTAAACTATCATATTTTACATTCCTACATAAATGTATATCGTAGCACAGTCTGAATCTCGTACCATAGAGTCACGCAGCATGGAAACAAGCCCTTCGGACCAATTTGCCCACGCCGTCCAACATGTCCCATCTACTCTAGTTCCACCAGCCTGCATTTGGCCCATGTCCCTCTAAGCATCCAATCCATGTACCTGTCTAAATGTTTCTTAAACGTTGCAAGACTACCTGCCTCAACTACCTCCTCCGCCAGCTCGTTCCATACAGCCACCACCCTTTGTGTAAAAAAAGTCACCCCTCAGTTTCCCATTAAATCTTGCCCTCGGCACCATAAACCTATGACCTGTGGTTCTCGTTACAATTATAAAAGTAACTTAAAAAAACAAAGTAAAACGCTATAAAGAATTTGACCTTCCATTTTCCGTGATATAGAAACTTGCATGACAGAAAAGATAATTATCTTTAAATCTCCTCTACAATACCCAGCTTCACTGCAAATGCTTCAAAACGCGATGGAAAAGAAAAATCTAAACTAGGTGCCTGGAAATGTGGGTTTGCACAATGCTCACGTGGTCCATGGCTGGTGAGCACAGACAATACTTAAAGCCTCACTCCTTCACGTATCCACAGAATGTACAAAAAAGATGTTTGTGCCTTACCAAACGTCGTGAGGTAAAACGAGTCCAGAACACTGGAAAATCTGTTGCAAAAGGAAACTCGGTGGATGCTGCCACGGGCGTGCTCCATTGTTTGTTAAAGCCAAACTCACTGCTGTAACTTGAATCCCCGATGTTTCAAAACAGTAACTCAAGAAGCCGTTAGAAGTACAGTATCGAGCATGGTTGGTGGGTGGGAGCAGGCTCTCACTGCTAACCGCCTTTGCTTTGAACGGGGGCCACTCTCGTGACCATAGCGATGAGAATAAGCAATTGTTCCCATTGGCTGCGCGGCCGTTTTGAATGACGCCTTTTCCCAGCGTTAGCTGGTCCGTCGCTGGCAGTGAGGAATGATCTTACAATGCACGCCGGTGTCCGACAGGAGAGCAGCTCCAAAACCCCGAAACGGAGCGGCCACTTACGGCTTCAAAGCTGCTGCAGTCGTCCAAGGTTTAAACTCGGCACCAGCAGCCACCCATTCCTGCTCCGGACGCCTCGTGGCCCAAGCACAAAAGCAAATAAAATTAATGACCCCTTTCCAGAGAAGGAGAAAGATTCTCGTTCTCACTGAACTGGTTGGGAAGGGATTGGATTGCATTTCAACAGGGCATGATCTGACCTCCGCACCAATGTTCCGAGTAAGGAACACTGCAAGAACTGCGATTGCAACAGATACCTACTAAACAATGACACGTGGGCTTTACAAAAGTTCTTTGTCCCCCACGCTTCAACAGAGATAAAAACAAAACAATTGAACAAAATGTTAGAAATCTGCACGGTGTCACTGATAGGTGGCAATTTTCTTTAAAACGTGCGGCGGTAACACTTGCATTGGCTGTGTGGGCACGTCATGTCTTTCAAATGGTCAAATACAATACACAATAGACAATAGGTGCAGGAGTAGGCCATTCGGCCCTTCGAGCTAGCACCGCCATCACGGCTGATCATCCACAATCAGTACCCCCGTTCCTGCCTTCTCCCCATACCCCCTGACTCCGCTATCATTAAGAGCTCGATCTAGCTCTCTCTTGAAAGCATCCAGGGAATTGGCCTCCACTGCCTTCTGCGGCAGAGAATTCCACAGATTTACATCTCTCTGAGTGAAAAAGTTTTTCCTCATCTCTGTTCTAAATGGCTTGCATCTTATTGTTAAATTGGGGCCCCTGGTTCTGGACTCCCTCAACATTGGGAACATATTTCCTGCCTCTAGTCCTTTCCTGTCCAATCCCTTAATAATCTTATATGTTTCAATAAGATCCCCTCTCATCCTTCTAAATTCTAGTGTATACAAGCCCAGTCGCTCCACTCTTTCAACATACGACAGTCCCGCCATTGCACCCAGTGCACCTACGCTGCACTCCCTCAATAGCAAGAATGTCCTTCCTCAAAATACATTCAGATCAATAGCCAGATATTAGTCGAAGACAGACACAAAAAGCTGGAGTAACTCAGCGGGTCAGACATGATCTCTGGGGAAAAGGAATAGGTGACATATTGAGTCGAGACCCTTCTTCAGACTGAGAGTCAGGGGACTTTCATATTAGTCTACATTACATATATATTAGTCTACAGCCAATGACATAAGGGCTCAATAGTTCTGCTATTTATAGCCATAGTCATACAACACAGAAACAGGCCCTTCGGCCCAACTCATCCATGCTGACCAAGATGCCCCTTCTAAGCTAGTCTCATTTGCCCGCATTTGGTCCATATCCCTCAAAACCTACGTGTAGAAAGGCACTGCAGATGCTGGTTTACACTAAAGATAGACACAAAATGCCAGAGTAACTCAGCGGGTCAGGCAGCATCTCTGGAGAAAAGGAATGTGTGACGTTTCGGGTCGAGGAGTACTTCTTTGTACTCCTAAACCTTTGAACCTTTCCTATCCATGGTCATGCATTCACCAATAACTGGCTCTCTCGGGTTCATTTTGTGCCACACCAGGAAATCTCAGCCCTAGATCTCCTAACCAAAGAGATGAAGCACAAACAGCTGCCTCAACATTAAGGCACATGACCAACATTGAAGTCAAGAGATATCAGAGAGGACAACTCTCCGCTGACTGAAATCTTAGCTAACACTTGGGTGGCATGGTGGCATAGTAGTAGAGCTACTACTGCCTTACAGCGCCAGAGACCCAGGTTCGATCCTGACAACGGGTGCTGTCTGTACGGAGTTTGTACGTTCTCCCCGTGACCTGCGTGGGTTTTCTCCAAGACCTTCAGTTTCCTCCCACACTCCAAAGACATGCAGGTTAGTAGGTTAATTGGCTTGGTGTGAATGTAAAATTGTCCCTAGAGCGCATAGGTTAGCGTTAATGTGCGGGGATCGCTGGTCGGCTTGAACTCGGGTGGGCCGAAGGGCCTGTTTCCGCGCTGTATCTCTAAACTAAAGGTGCAGTAGTCACGAAGAAAGGTCCCGGCCTGAAACATCGCCTATACATGTCCTCCAGAGATACTGCCTGACCTGTCGAGTTGCTCCAGCACTTTGTGTTCCAAAGATAGACAGGACATGCTGGAGTAACTCAGCAGAACAGGCAGCATGTCTGGAGAGCAGGAGTGGATGCTGCCAGTCCGGCTGGGTTACTCCAGCATGTCGTGTCTATCTTTGGTTTAAATCTGCACCTGCAGTTCCTTCCTACACACTCTGTGTTCCACGCAGGTGTGGCAGTTGGAGGACTCTTGCCTCCCTTCCCGTGTGGTAGTACGTTAACCAAAGGGCTTTTGTCCAGCAGGAGGGCCCCGTAGCAGAAGTGTCCACATCGCGGGGCTGGAAACTGGAAGTGTCCTGAGCTAATTCTGGAACCTCCATCATCTATTGCAACAAGTGATGGTTCCCGCTGATTGTCGCCGGAAGCTTGCGCTCTCTTCAGGACGGACGATGACAGCGATGTCAACATTTGAAACATGGGTGATGGACACGAAAGAAGAAGAGGAGTCCAGCAGGACAGATACAGGTGGTGACAAGCGCTCAATTTCTGATGAATTTCTGTACTTGTGAACCACCTTATCCACTGGTGACGCCTCTTTCTCCTTTTCACATTCCCCCTCTCACCGTACATCTATGCCCTCTCCTGTTTGACATTCCCGCCACCCAGCTGTGCCTCTCATCATTTTTATATATTTCACAGGTTTCCCCTCAGTCCCTGACACGCTCGAGAAAACAAAGTCAGTTTGTCCTCCACTCCAATCCAGACCACATCCCGGTGAATCTCTTCTGTACCCTCTCCGAATCCACCACATCCTTCCTGTAGTGTGTACACAATACTACGAATGGGGCCAAATCATTTTAGACAGCTGGTACAATAGCATCACAGTGGGAGAGCTGCTGCCTCACAGCACCAGAAACCCGGGTTCCATCCTGACCTCGGGTGCCGTCTGTGTGGAGTTCCCACATTTTCTCCGAGTGCTCCGAATTTGGTCTCCAAATTTGAGGAAGGATATTCTTGCTATTGAGGGCGTGCAGCGTAGGTTTACTAGGTTAATTCCCGGAAATGGCGGGACTATCATATGTTGAAAGACTGGAGCGACTAGGCTTGTATACACTGGAATTTAGAAGGATGAGAGTAGATCTTATCGAAACGTTTAAGATTATTAAGGGGTTGGACACTTTAGAGGCAGGAAACATGTTCCCAATGTTTGGGGAGTCCAGACAAGGGGCCACAGTTTAAGAATAAGGGGTAGGCCATTTAGAACTGAGATGAGGAAAAACCTTTTCAGTCAGAGAGTTGTGAATCAGTGGAATTCTCTGCCTCAGAAGGCAGTGGAGGCCAATTCTCTGAATGCATTCAAGAGAGAGCTGGATAGAGCTCTTAAGGATAGCGGAGTCAGGGGGTATGGGGAGAAGGCAGGAACGGGGTACTGATTGAGAATGATCAGCCATGATCACATTGAATGGCGGTGCTGGCTCGAAGGGCCGAATGGCCTCCTCCTGCACCTATTGTCTATTGCTCCGGTTTCCTCCCACATCCCAAATAGTGTGGGCCTGTAGCTTACTTGGCCTCTATAAATTGCCCCTGGTGTGTGTAGGGAGTGGATGAGAAAGTGAGATAACTTCGACCTGGTGTGAGTGAGTGGGTGATCGACAGTTGGCACGGACTCGGTGGGCCGGAGGGCCTGGTTCCCATTCCGTTATTCTGTCCTACTCCCCACACACCTCCACTCCTCTACAATCAGGAAACATGGAGCTTGAGCAACAAGTGTGAGGGAATGCAACTTAATCGAGGAGTTATTGATATATCAGTGACTGTTTGTGCAGTGGTTGCCAGGGAACACATGCCACCAGCATTCATTCCCTGCTTGCTTTGTTAGAATGTGTGATAGTCAACCACTTCAGTGCAGTGGCACAGTAGAAAGCCACTGTTTACTACAAACCAGTCACATGGCTGGTTTCAATGCCACCCACCAGGCCTGCTCATTATTGAACAATTAATCCAGTTTTTCAATTAAAGAGCTCTAATTATGCCACGCCGAATCATAAATAATAGAAGCAAACGCACGCCATTCTGCTTTCGGTGCTTGCTTCCCCATTTACTCACTGGCTGATCATTCTCCTCAGCGCCATTTCCCTGCATCGTTTCCCCCCCCCCCCCCCTCCTCCCCCCCATCATCTTGCATTCAATGAATATCTGAACTTGGCCAGGGAACGCCACAAAGGCCTCCCGTCGAGCCGCTGCTTGGGAGGCCTTTAGCGAGGCCCCGCCGCGGTTCTGATCGGGTGGCCATGGAGAAGCCTGGCCGTATAGGCCCTGTTCAGTGGAGCGGCCGACGGAGCTTGAGGCTGGGGCCCAGGTCGGCACCACGGGAGGACCTGGCAGCGTCAGTGAAGAGGTCGGTGATGGCGCCAACCGACAGACGAGACGGACAGGCGAGGTAAGGGCGTCGCTGCCGAGGGAGGGAAGTAAGGAGGACGCAGTGTGGGGGGACTGCCGTGGGTGGAAGACCAAAGGGGGAACTTGCGTTGGGGGGGTGGGGAGGGGGTTAATTACTTTGTAAGCGCCCTTCATGGTGATTATTTCAAGCAAAGAATTTCACCGTGACTTATATCACATGTGACAATAAAGGTTTCATCCAAAGTTTAAACAGAGCTTTCTTCAGCATCAGTGGGCCCGTCAAAGTGCTGGAGTAACTCAGCGGGTCAAGCAGCATCTCTGGAGATAAGTAGGATGGGTGACGTTTCAGGTCAAGACCCTTCCTTCATCTGTACTCTGTGGATGGTTAGATCGTAATCAAGTATTGTCTTTCCGCTGACTGGATAGCGGGCAACAATGGCTTTACACTGGACCTCGCTCGACACACGTGAAACTAAACTAAATTAAACTAAACTAAACCAAAACCTAAAGTCTGAAGAAGGGTCTCGACCCGAAACGTCACCCATTCCTTCTCTCCCGAGATGCTGCCTGACCTGCTGAGTTACTCCAGCATTTTGTGAATAAATCGATTTGTACCAGCATCTGCAGTTATTTTCTTATACTTTCATAAACTAAACCAAATGTCACCCATCTTTTTTTACCTGCCCGACCCGCTGAGATACTCCAGCACTTTGTGTCTATCTTTGGTATAAACCAGCACCTGCAGTTCTCATATTTCTAGGGGGGGGGACACAGACAGAATCTCCCCTGCCTGATTTCCACTCTTATCATCACAGCTGCTGCCTGACTGTCTGAGTAATATCTACGAGGTCAAACAGATGGCCTATCAAAATCAGACAGGTAAACCTAAAACAATCATAGCATCCAGCTGAAAACATGGGAGCCAGAGGATTGATTATTAGCCGATATAAAGTGCATCCTGTGGAACGAGATTGCAGAAGAGGCTGCCAGGATAACGAAGCAGTCAATTTCTGGAGAGGCTCAGAGTTTTAGGATCATTTGTCTGTGTGTGGAAGGAGGAACCATGAGTAAGAGAAAAGGGACACCAGAGATGCTTATTAAAAATGTATGACATGCCAAAGGCAAGTAGGAATACTGGCCAGACCCTGGCATCACGAGGCTGTCTAAATAGTGGTGATGGAACTGGAGGATTCAGCAGCTTCTGATCTTTGTCATCATTCCATCGATGAGCCAAGGGCATTGAATATAGAACAAGGAACAGTACTGCACAGTAAGAGGCCCTTCGGCCCGCAATGTCTCCACTTGACATTCAATGGTAATACTTTGCACATTCCTACAACATCCACACTACAGGGCTCACTGCCAGAGAACCCCAGTTTAGGACATAGAAGCATAGAAAATAGGTGCAGGAGTAGGCCATTCGGCACTTCGAGCCGGCACCACCATTCAATATGATCATGGCTGATCATCCAGAATCAGTACCCTGTTCCTGCTTTCTACCCATATCCCTTGATTCCGTTAGCCCTAAGAGCTAAATCTAACTCTCTCTTGAAAACATCTAGTGAATTGGCCTCCCCTGCCTTCTCTGGATCAGGCAAGCAGCACACTTGGCAATTACACAGACCCGTGTAGGAAAGAACTGCAGATGCTGGTTTAAATCGAAGATAGACTCAAAATACTGGAGTAACTCAGCGGGACAGGCAGCATCTCTCGAGACCCGAAACGTCAATAAATTAGGCAGTGATCACACCTTAATAGACACAAAATGCTGGATTAACTCAGAGGGACAGGCAGCATCTCTGGAGAAAAGGAATGGGTGACGTTGCAGGTCGAGGCCCGCTACCTATTCCCTTTCTCCAGAGACGCTGCCTGTCCCGCTGAGTTAATCCAGCATTTTGTGTCTATCTTCGATTACAGAGAGCCTCACCACACAGCCATTCAGGTGTGAAAAATTAACTAAACCTTAACCCTGACCTTTCTGTCCTGGGCCTCCTCCATTGTCAGAGTGAGGCCAAACGCAAATTGGAGGAACAGTTCCTCATATTTCACTTGGGCAGCTTACACCCCAGCGGTATGAAATTGATTTCTCTAACTTCAAGTAAGCCTTGCATTCCCCCCCCCCCCCACTCTCTCTCGGTCCCCCCCCCCCCCCCCCCCTGCCTAGTCACCGTACCAGTTTCACTGTTGTCCTGCTGAGTTTCACTGTTTGTATCACTCGTTCTCACCTACCCCATAGCCAACAATGAACCATTGTGGGCTCCACCTCTCCTTGATCATCGTTGATTTTTGCATATCTTTCATTCATTGGTTCGATGTGCCTTCTGCATCCCTCTCCTGACTCTCAGTTTGAAGGGTCTTTCTCCAGAGATGCTGCCTGACCCGCTGAGTTACTCCAGTTTTTTGTGTCTAATCCTACCACAGTAGTGTAACTCCATGGGCTCTTGCACTACTGTGAACTGGTCCTTCTTCCTGTCTTTTGCACTAATGCTTTGTTTTGCTTTGCAGTCTTATTATTGTGAATTATGAATGATTTCAATATAATTTGTCTTTGTGTATTGTCCAAGTCTACTTACCTGTTTTGCTGCTGCAAGCAAGAGTTGTTTTATTGTCCCTGTACCTCGCTCGCCATGACTAGACTGAACAGACCAAGTATTTTGGCATCAAATTACAGAACGATCTACGTTGGAATGGTCAGACTCATCATTCAACGGTGAAAGCAACAGGTGTCCTAAACGGTCTGAGACGCAACTTTTATCATTGTTCAACTTCTATCAAGGAGAGGTTTTACTTCACCCGTGTTAGACCACACTTGGACTACGCAGTTGCAGCATGGGATCCATACACAAATAAAAACAGTTCTTCCATCGAACGTGCCCAAAGACAGGCAGCTCGTTTTGTTACAAATACCTATGAGAGAGAGAAGAGAGTGTTACCCAACTTCTAAATACATTGGGGTGGAACACTCTCCTAGACAGACGTAAAGCCCACCGTTTGACCTGCTTTTACAAAATGTTAATTGGTCAGCTCGACATAGATGACCACATCTGCACCAAACCCAAACCTATCAGTAGACGAGGGCATTCGATTCAATTTGAGATACCAGCTATCAAGACAGATGTGTGTAGCAATTCATTTTTCCCTCTCTGTCGCTGCGAGACGGCAACTCTACCGCTGCGCCTCCTCTTGTGCCGCCCGAACGATTCAAAGCATGACGTTGAAAGGTTGCGAGACTTAGCCCCGCTTGTCTCACTGCGAGTGTGTGAAAACAATCTGGTGTCTCATCTCACCAAGGCAGAGTGAGTGTGCATTGACCTTAACTGGAGCTGTGAATGGCCATGTGGAAACAGATCCATGCCGGGCTTTCCAGCCAGCTCCTGTGTTTCTGTTAGTAAACTTTGGACCGTCAGATAATTATCAACACCAGCTGTTCTTTAACGAATTTCCTCCTTGGTTTCAAACATAAACATCGCCAGCGAAGCATTATTCAAGTGGAAAGACATAGGGAATATTCTGATGTTGTTTTATCCTTTCATTCACATTCATCTTGCAATTACTGTCTCGGTCTCACCCAAAGCTCACCCATGCAAAGTATATTGGCCCAGACAGGTTTCAGATGAACCAATTATCGAATATTCTTCCTTTAAACCTGGGAGGAAGAGAGGAAGAGATATGATACAGGGAGAGAGGGGGAGAGGGGGAGAGGGGGAGAGGGGGAGAGGGGGAGAGGGGGAGAGGGGGAGAGGGGGAGAGGGGGAGAGGGGGAGAGGGGGAGAGGGGGAGAGGGAGAGAGGGGGAGAGGGGGAGAGGGGGAGAGGGAGAGAGGGAGAGAGGGAGAGAGGGAGAGAGGGAGAGAGAGAGAGAGAGATGGGTGATGTTTCGGGTCGAGACCCTTCAATAGATTTGCACAGACATGGTCTTTGTGTCGTACTTGTAAAGCAGTACTGGGCCCAAACAAACATACTGGGCCTGGACAAATCATCAAACAGCACACCAGGTTTTAGAGAAAGGATTTCCATAAGAAGGTGCACTAAGTTAGGCACAAAATGCTGGAGTAACTCAGCGGGTCAGGCAGCATCTCTGCAGAAAATGGATAGTTCATACGTTCTCGGAGCAGAATGAGGTCATTCGGCCCATCAAGTTTACCCTGCTGATCTATCTCTCCCTCTCAAATGAATTCTCCTGCCTTCTCCCCATAAACCCCGGACACCCGTACTAGTCAAGAATCTGTCAATCTCCATTGACTTGGCCCCCACAGCCATCAGTGGCAATAAATTCCACAGATTTACCATCCTCTGATTATAGGTGACGTTTAACCCCCACCACCCTCTCCATGTCAGACTGGTCAACCTGAGGAGTAGGAACTGCAGATGTTGGTTTAAACCAGGGATAGACACAAAAAGCTGGAGTAACTCAGCGGGTCAGGCAGCATCTCTGGAGAGAAGGAATGGGTGACGTTTCAGGTCGAGACCCTTAGAACGGTCTCGACCCGAAACGTCACCCATTCCTTCTCCCCAGAGATGCTGCCTGAGCCGCTGAGTTACTCCGGCATTTTGTGTCTATCTACTCTGTTCACTTACATTTATATTAAACCCAAAACATACTAAATGTGAATTCTCATATTAGGGAAGAGGTTGCATGTCCAAATCGTGGGATTTGTGTAATTGTTTCTCAAAATTCCTAATAATTAGTATCACTGAACACAAAACTCTACATTACACTAGTCACTATAATTAGGATAAAGACCTAATATGACTGGTAATACTCCCTGTTCCAGCACAACACAAAATGCCAGAAATAGCAGTAACAACTGAACTGAAAAGCCAGGACAAAACATTTTTTAAAAACTGCTAGAAATCTAAAAATAAAAATCTTGAAAATACTCAGTCGGTCATGGAGCATCTGTGGAAGCGAAAGCAAAGCAGCATTTCATGCTGGAGAACCTTCATTGAGATAAAAAGGAGACGCAAGAGCTTGCAATGCAGCACGAGGAAGATGCCTCTGAGAGGGTGAAACCAGGATGATCCAGGAGATAAACTGTAAACAAGGAACTACAGATGCTGGTTTACAAAAAGGACACAAAATGCTGGAGTAAGTCAGCGGGCCAAGCAGTATGATCAACCAAGTTACTCCAGCACTTTGGGTAAATGAGTAAATCGTTGTGTAAATCTGGTCTCTGCATGAATGGGAGCAGTTAGAGAGTGAGAACATAGAGTCATACAGTGTAAAAACAGGCCCTCCGGCCCAACTTGCCCACACCGACTAACATGTCCCATCTACATTCGTCCCATCTTCTCCCAAACCTGTGATATCCATGTACCTGTCCAATTTTTTTCTTAGAAAGTTGCAATAGTCCCTCCCTCAACTGCCTCCTCTGGCAGCTCGTTCCATACACCCACCACCCTTTGTGTGAAAAAGCTAGCCCTCAGATTCCTCATAAATCTTTCCCCTTCCACCTTAAACCGATGCCCTCTGGTTCTCGATTCCCCGACTCTGGGCAAGTCTGCCCAATCGATTCCTCTCATGTTTTTATCCACAGGACAGAGGAATGCAGGAGTTGTGAAATGCAGAGGTGGAGGGTGTGCCAGGCAGGTCAGGCCCAGAGAGAGAGAGAGTAAAGAGGAAGCCCAGATTATGTTCCTGATAGATCACAGATACAGACGGAAAAACCAGTACACAGTCAGAATCTTTTCCCCCAGTGTGGAAATATCAAATACTAGAGGGCATAGTTTTAAAGTGAGAGGGGGAGAGTTTAAAGGGGCAATTTTTTTCCCCACAGAGGGTGGCGAGGACCAGGAATGTTCTGCAGGGGATGGTGGTTGAGGCAGATACCATAGTGGATTAAGAGACGTTTGGATAGGCATATAAATACGCAGGGAATAGAGGGATATGGATCACGTGCAGGTCTTGGCACCACGTTCAGCATTGATATTGTGAGCCGAATGGCCTGTTCCTGTGCTGTACTGTTTTTTTGTTCTATGTTCTTTCAAGCATACACTTTAAAGTGCAGGTTCAATATCACTGGAAAAATAATCTAATAGATTTAGATTTAGAGATACAGCGCGGAAACAGGCCCTTCGGCCCACCAGGTCCGCGCCGCCCAACGATCCCCGCACATTAACACTATCCTACACCCTAGGGACAATTTTTTTAACATTTGCCCAGCCAATTAACCTACATACCTGTACGTCTTTGGAGTGTGGGAGGAAACCGAAGATCTCGGAGAAAACCCACGCAGGTCACGGGGAGAACGTACAAACTCCGTACAGACGGCGCCCGTAGTCAGGATCGAACCTGAGTCTCCGGCGCTGCATTCGCTGTAAGGCAGCAACTCTGCCGCTGCGCCACCGTTCCGGCACAGCATAAAGTTAAGCTGTGATAAAAATGGCAGATTTTGAGATGATAAGAGTTTTCAAAATGAAGACACTTTTTCAAAAGCTCACACAGCTTGGCTACTGCTTCACCACTTGGTGTCTGTGATTCCGCTGTACGTAAAGCATATTCGCTGAAACCGAGCACAGACCAGGCGACCTCTGCACCAAACACTTGGCTTTCGTGTCTCAGGGCGGCACGGTGGCGCAGCGGTAGAGTTGCTGTCTTACAGCACCAGCCACCTGGGTTCCAACCCGACCAAGGGTGCTGTCTGTATGCAGTTCTCCCCATGACCGTGTGGGCTTTTCCAGGATCTCCGGTTTCCTCCCACACTCCAAAGACATGCAGGTTTGCAGGTTAATTGGTTTGGTATCATTGTAAATTGTCCCTGGTGGGTGCAGGATAGCGTTAGTGTGCGGGGACTTAGCGGGCTGAAGGGCCTGTTTCCGCGCTGTATCTCTAAACTAAACTAACGCAAACTAACCCAGCTGAAGCTCCTGGTCGCTGACCATTTTAACTCCTTCCCATTCCCATATCAACCTCTCTGTCCTGGGCCTCCTCCATTGCCAGAGTTGGGCCACACACAAAGCAGAAGAACAGCACCTCATGGATTGTGTGGGGAGTCTACACCCCAACAGCATGAACACTGCATTCCCCAATTTCAAGTACACACCTGCCCCTCTGCCCTCCTCCTCTCCCCACTGTTTCTCCTTCTGATGTACCCAGGTACTCCCATGCACGGCTTTCTTTCCACTCTCCCCGGCCTCACTATTCCTTTGATCTGGTTCCTTTTCCCTCTTCCACGTCCCCCTCCTGCCTATCTCCTGCCTCTACCTCCTCTATTCGGTATTCCTCTCCGCCCCTCCCTGTCCTCATCTTTCCACCATCCCTCTCCCTGGTTCCACATTACATCATAAGCAGCCCTTTTGTCGTCTCCACTTGTCACCTCCAGCCGTGGCTGCTATCTCCACCCTCCTCTCTCCCACCTGTCTGACCCATCAGCACCTCCTGACCTGCTTCCACATATCACTTGCCAGCTCTTGCCCTCCCGCTTCCCCTCACCTCTTTCCAGCAGCTCTCTCCCCTCTACCAACCCAAACCCAAAATGTCGACTGTCCGTTTCCCTCCACAGATGCTGCCCGACCCGCTGAGCTCCTCCATTAGTTCGCTCTCCGTTCCAGATTCCAGCATCTGCGGTCTTTAGAGCCTCCAGCACACAAAGCATGTGGTGTAAAGAACATAGTTCTCTTATATATTTCTAGGTTTTAGTTTAGAGTTACAGCATGGAAACAGGCCCTTTCGACGCACGGGGTCCGCGCCGATCAGCGATCCCCGCACATTAACACTATCCTGTAGCCACTAGGGAAATTTTTTACATTTACCGAGCCAATTAACCGACTCACCCAGGGGTACAGTCCTGTAGGAGCTCACCGGAGCACCGCTCCGACACCTCGGTTAAAACAAAGCCAAAATAAACAGCGGGGAATTTAACAGTGGCCGCTCCGGCAACAATGACAGCTCCGGCGCCACAAAAAATTAGCACAGCAACACTGTACACACCTGTACATCTTTGGAGTGTGGGAGGAAACCAAAGATCTCAGAGAAAACCCAGGCAGGTCAAGGGGAGAACGTACAAACTCCGTAGTCGGGATCGAACCCGGGCCTCCGGCGCTGCATTCGCTGCAAGGCAGCAACTCTACCGCTGCGCCACCGTGCCGCCCAAATGCACAATATAAACCAATTCCCTACCTTTTCCCTTTACGCCAACCCGACTAATCTTCCTCCTCTTTTTAGGGAAAGAGGACTTTTTCAGCCTCAGTGAATTTGCCGTGACCGGCTTACGAGGCTTAGTTCCATTTACTCTTTGGTAATCAAAGTTTTTCAGGCTATGATCCATTTCCTGAAAAAAAAGAAAACAAATGTAAAGCTTTAGCTGGGCAGGTGTAGAGGATGTAACATTACTAAATGTAATACACTGTGGCACCAGTAGAGGGAGTTTAGCGAGACCAGAACGCACTATTCCTTCCATATACTGATTTAAATTAATCTCAGATTTAATTTCCTTTAGTACAGCATGAAAATAGACCATTCGGCCCACTGGGTCCATACCATCCATCCATCTCTGTTACACACAAGTTCCATAATTCACATGAGGGGCAATTTATAGTGCAATTCACAGGGGACAATTGACCTACAAACCCGCACGTCTTTGGGGTGTGGGACGAAACCGGAGCACCCGGAGGAAACCCACGTGGTCACAGGGAGAAACCTGTGCAAACTCCACACAGACAGCACCTAAAGTCAGGATCACACATGGGCCTCTGGCGCTGTGAGGCAGCAACTCTACCAATTGCAAGGCAAGGCAAGTTTATTTACAAGGCCTTCTACGCCCGCATCTCCAGACTCAGGAACAGCTTCATCCCCAGGGCCATAGCTGCTATGAACCGGTCCTGCTGAGCCGGATGGTCACATCGCACAGTGAACCGGCACAGACCTACTTGTACTTTATTCTGTCTTAAAACTGTTACAATTTGTTGCGTTGGGTTGCTGTTGTTTAAATTAACTAAATTATTGCATCGTATGGGAGGCGCATTCCCAATCTCGTTGTACCCCTGTACAATGACAATAAAGATATATTGTATTGTATTGTACTTGTATTGTATAGCACATTTCGTGCAGCAATGGCAATTCAAAGTGCTTTACACAGAGCATAAAAAATACAGAACTGGGAGAAAAGGTAGGAAAATACAAACAATAAGAGTAATAAGATAAATAAATAATAGTTATAAGTCAGATTAATAGAGTAATGTATAACTAGTGAGCCACTGGGCTGCCCAAGGCTCACTAGTTGAACAAACCGTAGAGCTCATAACTTCATAGCTGAGGAGAGAAAAAACAATCTCCTCAAGTTCCAATGCCCAATGGCCCAGCGTCAGATAAAGCAATGAAATATTTATTTGCTACACCTTGGAGTAACAGTCATGATTTTAAGTTACGTGTGACGATCGCAAATTTAATAAAATTCCCAAAATGTTTAATTGATTTCGTTTAGTTTATTACTATAACAAAAACATGTTGTTGCGTATGAACCCAGAGACCCGGATTCGATCCTGGCTACGGATGCTTATCTGTACGCAGTTTGTACGTTCTTCCCGTGACCTGCGTGGGATTTCTCCGGGACCTTCGGTTTCCTCACACACTCCAAAGGCGTGCATGTTTGTAGGTTAATTGGCTTGGTATAAAAATGTTAAATTGTCCCTAGTGTGTGTAGGATAGTGTTAATGTGCGGGGATCGCTGGGCGGTGCAGACTCGGTGGGCCGAAGGGCCTGTGATCTCTAAACTCTAAAATTAGAAAAATACAAAAAAGGTTGAGGGTTTGCAGCAATGAAGAGAAGAAAAATCGAATAACGCAAGATAACACGAGAAGAATCCGATCGTAGTCTCTTGAGGCCAGGATATCGGTGTGTGCTCGTGAAGGACTAGTGTGTGGTTGCCACAACTAATGCCAGAGCTCCCTCTTGTGGACAACGCACACATGAAGGCCTTTCACAAAACTCACCTGGAGAAGCGAATGGAAAGGCAGTGATCTCTCCAGCAAGTTTAAGAAAATAACAGCAGATGCTGGTACAAATCGAAGGAATTTATTTCACAAAGTGCTGGAGTAACTCAGCAGGTCAGGCAGCATCTCAGGAGAGAAGGAATGGGTGACGTTTCGGGTCGAGACCCTTCTTCAGACTGATGTCAGGGGGGCGGGACAAAGGAAGGATATACGCATTCACTAAATAAAATTCCTATCTATGTTATAACATTCCACAACTATACTTTGATTTTCTTGAACATAAAGAACATGATATAACTTTGTTGAGGAAGAATTAAAATCCTAGAACATTGAACAGTACAGCACCAGAATGGGCCCTTCGGCCCACAATGTTTGTGCTGAACATGATGCCAAGACCAACTCTTATCTACCTGTCCGTAATCCGCAATCCTCCATTTTGCCCATCCAAAAGTGTGTTAAATGTCACTATTCTGCCACAACCACCAACCCTGGCAGCGCTCACTCACCACCCAGTGTGTGAAAAAGTTACCCCGCACATCTCCTTTAAACTTTGCCCCCTCACCTTACTGCTCTGCTCTCGAGTATTTGATTTTCCCACGCTGGAAAAAAAGACCCTGACTGTCTACCCTATCTATGCCTCTCATAATTTTCCATCAGGCCTCTCTGCAACCTCTGGCGTTCCAAAGAAGGCAAACCAAGTCTACGAACCTGCACGTCTTTGGAGTGTGGGAGGAAACCGGAGCACCCGGAGAAAGCCCACGCGGTCGGGGGGGGAGAAGGTACAATCTCCACACAGACAGCACCCAGCAGTCGGGATCCAACCCGGGTCCCTGGCGCTGGGAGGTGACAACTCTACCGCTGTGTCACTGTGCAGCCCCTCCCCTTCAGTCATTCATATAAATTTGGAGACCCCCACCCCGACATCTGCAGTACATTGGTTCCACATGGATCGTTTACACATTCAAGATTCAAGATTCAAGATTCAAGATTCAAGATTCAAGATTCAAGATTCAAGATTCAAGATAGCTTTATTTGTCATCCAAAAAAACGATTTTTTGGGACGAAATTCAGTCACCCACAGTCCAACAATAAAAGCATTAAATTAGGCAGATTACACAATAAAGCATTAAAATAGGCAAATTACACAACCCCAAAAACCTCTCAGCCTGTCATTTGGAGCAAGCAGTTATGGAAATCTAAAACACCGGGATTACTGGAAATTCAGTAGGGAAGACAGGGATATGGGCGGGGAGAAGAACAGAGTCATGTCCCGAGTCAGAACAGGTAAAGTGAGAAGATAGGTGGTCTTAAATTACAGACAGTGGAGACGTGGAGAAACCAGACGACTGTAATAGGGTGAAGACCAAGGGTAGCATGGTGACAGTCACTTTAAAAAACAGCAGGTGGAAAATGATATGGGAGGTGGGGGGGAAACAAAACATGAATAAACTGAAATGGAAAGTCTGCCCCACCGGTGGAATAAAAGCATTTACACCCGGAATTGTTAAACTCAGTATTAGTTTCCAAGGGTGGCGATGTATCTGGTTGAAAGGTGAGTTGCTGTAGGCTATGATTGGGAGCAGAGAGGTGAGAGTGGGGCAGAGAATTAAAGTGAGGTTGACAGGAACCCCAGCCCCTGCCTCACCCTGAAGGCTGAACACAGATGATCTGCACAGCACTGGAGATGAGTGGCACAGCGGTAGAATTGCTGCCTCACAGCGCCACAGACCCGGGTTCAATCCCAACTACGGGTGCTGTCTGTACAGAGTTTGTACGTTCTCCCCAAGACCACGTGGGCTTTCTCCAAGTGCTCCACTTTCCTCCCACACACCAAAGACGTACAGTTGTGCAGGTTAATTGGCTTCCGCAAATTGTAAATTGTCCCTCGTGCGTTGGATAGTGCTCGTGTACGGGGTGATCGATGGTCGGCGCGGACACGGTGGGCCGAAGGGCCTGTTTCCACGTTGTATCTGTAAAGTCTGAAGGTGAGAGTGGGGCAGAGACTTAAAATGGGAGGAGACGGGAACCCCAGCCTCTCCTTGTGGACTGAATGGAGATATTTTGTCACCCAGAGAATTGTGAATCTGCCACAGAAGGCAGTGGAGGCCAATTCACTGGATGTATTCAAGAGAGAGTCAGATGTAGCGCTTCGGGCTAATGGAATCAAGGGATATGGGGGGAAAAGCAGGAACGGGGTACTGATTCTGGATGATCAGCCATGATCATATTGAATGGCGGTGCTGGCTCGAAGGGCCGAATTGCCTACACCTGCACCTATTTTCTATGGTAGACACAAAATGCTGGAGTAACTCAGCGGGACCGGCAGCATCTCTGGAGAGAAGGAATGGGCGACGTTTCGGGTCAAGACCCTTCTTCATTATGAAGAACAGTCTCGACCCGAAACGTCGCCCATTCCTTCTCTCCAAAGACGCTGCCAGTCCCGCTGAGTTACTCCAGCATCTTATGTCTACCTTCGATTTAAACCAGCAGCTGTAGTTCTTTCCAACACATCCTACCTATTTTCTATGTTTCTATTCTGCAAAGCACTAGAGAAGCTAACACAGGCTGGGAGATTACCTAGCAAAGCATAGCACCGCCAGGCAGTTCACAAGGTTGACCCTGAGCCTCCAGTCTCCCTCACTTAACTTCCCCACCCCACTCCCACTCCCACCAGTTTGTCCTGATCCTGACTTTACCAATTACAGGTAAGTCAGTTTTATTCCACCCTTGCCACAGGCATTCCTCTTCAGTGTGTTACATTTACTTTTGCTTCTGTATCACTTTGTTCCAACTGCCTGTTTTTTTAAGTAAGTGTTGCCATGATAAATCTAGCCTGCACCCTGCAAGTCCATAGGGCATAGGAGAAGAATGAGGCCATTCGGACCGTCGGGTCTGTTCCACCATTCGATCATGGCTGATCCATTTTTCCCTCACAACCCCATTCTCCTGCATCCCCCCTCCCCCCCTGTATCCTTTGACACTCTTACCAATCAAGAACCTGTCATTCTCCGCTTTTAAAACACCCAGTAAGTGTGATTCGCTCTAAACCACGCTTGCCTTCTCACTTTTCCTGTTCCGACGAACAGCTCTTGTGGGTACCCAAGGAACTGCAGACACAAGGAACTGCTGATGCTGGAATCTTGCAGAGAACGCCAAGTGCCGGAGTAACTCAGCGGGTCAGGCAGCATCTCTGGAGGACATGGATAGGGAATGTTTCGATTCAGGATCCTTCTTCAGACCGAAGCATCACCTACCCATGTCCTCCAGAGATGCTGGCTGACCTGTTGAATTACTCCAGCGTTTTATATTCTACAAAGGGCTCTTGTCCTCACTGATTCTAGTCTTCCACCATTCTCTTTGTTTGCTCCAGTCCATCATGCATAATGGATATCCATCTACCCTACATTCTGAGAAACATCTGTCCCCATGAAACCTAGGCTGGTGTTTTCAACATCGTCTCTCCCCAAGTTACTTCAATCACACGTTCCTAATTGTATAGCTTGGATGTGGAAACAAAGAACTACCGATGCTGGTTGTATAAGAAAATAACTGCAGATGCTGGGACAAATCGAAGGTATTTATTCACAAAATGCTGGAGTAACTCAGCAGGTCAGGCAGCATCTCAGGAGAGAAGGAATGGGCGACGTTTCGCGTCGAGACCCTTCTTCAGACCGATGTCAGGGGGGCGGGACAAAGGAAGGATATAGGTGGAGACAGGAAGATAGAGGGAGATCTGGGAAGGGGGAGGGGAAGAGAGGGACAGAGGAACTATCTAAAGTTGGAGAGGTCGATGTTTACTACCACTGGGCTGCAAGCTGCCCAAGCGAAATACGAGGTGCTGTTCCTCCAATTTGCGCTGGGCCTCACTATGGCACTGGAGGAGGCCCATGACAGAAAGGTCAGACTGGGAATGGGAGGGGGAGTTGAAGTGCTCGGCCACCGGGAGATCAGTTTAGTTAATGCGGACCGAGCACAGGTGTTGAGCGAAGCTATCGCCGAGCCTGCGCTTGGTTTCGCCGATGTAAATGAGTTGACATCTAGAGCAGCGGATGCAATAGATGAGGTTGGAGGAGGTGCAGGTGAACCTCTGTCTCACCTGGAAAGACTGTTTGGGTCCTTGGATGGAGTTGAGTGGGGAGGTAAAGGGACAGGTGTTGCATCTCGTACGGTTGCAGGGGAAAGTGCCCAGGGATGGGGTGGTTTGGGTAGGAAGGGACGAGTGGACCAGGGAGTTACGGATGCTGGTTGATACACAAAGGGACACAGAATGCTGGAGTAGCACAGTGTGCCACGTAGTATCCCTGAAAAACACGGATAGGTGATGTTTTGGGTCTGAAGAAGGGTCTTGACTTCAAACGTCACCTATCCATGTTCTCCAGGGATGCAGTCTGACCACTGGGTTACTCCAGCATTTTGTGCCTATCTTCGGTGTAAACCAGCATCTGCAGTTCCTTCTAACACACGCTGCCTGGCCCACCGAGTTACTCCAGCGCTTTTGTGTCCTTTTGTCTAGCTCAGTCGTCACCTCCTTTATCCCACCTGTTATTCATCGTGCTCTCTCACGTCACCTTATAGACTGTGAAGGGCTCATGTATATTTAAACACACAGCTCTGAATAAACAGCTTTTTGTCTCACGTGCAAACCTGTTACTTGTGGACACGTGCTGCTTGTCAGCAGCGACAGTGAGTACAACAGTCCTATTGTAATGAATTAAATTGAATTGAATAAAATTTAGCCAAGCATGTACACATACAAGGAATTTGCTCGCAAGTAACAGCACGACTTACAGTAAACAATTAAGAATAAAACATAAAACATTAAAACATTAAGAATAAGACATTATAGTTTATTCACAAAATGCTGGAGTAACTCAGCAGGTCAGGCAGCATCTCAGGAGATGCTGCCTGACCTGCTGAGTTACTCCAGCATTTTGTGAATAAATACCTTCGATTTGTACCAGCATCTGCAGTTATTTTCTTAGACATTATAGTTTAAACATGTGAATGAAATAAAATTGCTGTCGTCTAAATTAATTAAATTATTGCATTGTATGGGAGGCGCATTCCCAATCTCGTTGTACCCCTGGGTGCAATGACAATAAAGATATATTGTATTGTATTGTATTGTATTGTATTGTAAAATACCAGAGCAAAAGGAGGCTACAGACTTTTGGTTACTGAGTTGAGCTACTGCTCGTGGAAAGAAAGCTGTTTGTATGTCTGGCTGTGGTGGCTTTGACAGTCCAGAGTCACCTTCCAGAGTGAAGTGCACACACACCCTTTAAAGACCACCGCTCCAACCTTTCATACCTGCTGCTCTTCTCCCCCATTAACGATTACCATTAAAATTCACAACCCAGTTTCAATCAGAAGACGAGAACTGCAGCGAAGAACTCTCTTTCTGGAGTACAGTCAACATTCACGGCTGATTTCTTTTATAATAGGTGCATTTAAAAAGATTTCCCCCGAGGCTACAACTGTAAGAATAGTTTCCTCTGTGGCAACTTCCACACATTTCCAAAACCTCTCGAAGGCCTTTTGTGCCCTTATCTCTTCAGCAAATAGTTAAAAAGTTAAAAGGGCAGCAACCCAAATCCATGCTCCTAATTATTTGCAATCCTTTAATGTTTCTAAAGAGTTAATCTCAAGAAGAAAAAGTGAAAACCCTTTCTCCATCTGATAGTGATTAGAGGGCGAAGGGGGGGGGGGGGGAGGCCAACAGGTTATTATGTGAATAAAAAAGAAACAAAGACGACAAGAATGGTCACACTGTAAAACGGCCAGCACAGCATCCTGCCGACATGTTTTGATAGTGCGCCCAATATTCATCCAGCTGAAGAACTTGAAAGGCTATTGTGCAGTTTGATTTGCAACATGCATCAAAAGAATCTGTATTGACAAGGTACAAGGAACTGCAGATGCTGGTTTACAAAAGAAGACACAAAGTGCTGGAGTAACTCAGCCGCTCAGGCAGCAACTCTGGAGAACATGAATCTCTGGAGAACAAGGATAGGTGATGTTTCAGAGTCTGAAGAAGGGTCCCGGTCAGAAACGTCACCTATCCATGTTCTCCATAGATGCTTTGAGTTGCCCCAGCACTTTGTGCTTTCTGACTCCCTCATTTAAATCTGACTTCACTCATTCCAAATAATTTAGGTCCAGTAAACTCAAAAGCCTTTGCATTAATTATGTCTCCTTTCTTTAATCTGCCCGCAAATATTTATCTCCTGGTAAGAAGGATGTTTTAATTGAAAACCGTTATACTTTGACATCTGTTTTATCAAAAATAAAGTTCTCTACAACGTTATTAATGCAACGACAGTGGACAAAATCTACCAAAGAGTAAGTATTGATACAGTAACAGAGACTTACTAATTGGCCAGTGCATGTAACTTTTTAATTGTTAGTTCTGGACTAATCTTTTCAATTTTATAAATTAAAAAAGGGGAAGAAATGATGTAAAACGTTAATACATGCAAAACTCAAAACAGGACAATGCATTAAATGTTCATTGATTATTTTATCACGATTGTAACTGAAAGCTGATCACGGCCGTCACATCTGTCTATCATTAATAAGAGGAACTGCAACAGTCAGAAGCATTCAAAGCTTTTTCTGCAAAGTGCTGCCGGCGATAGAAGCAGTGATCTGGGCTGCAACAAACAGGCGAGGTGTTTTTTTCTGAAGAAGCTCGAAATATTTTAGAGATTCCTTTTTCTAGTTGCTGCATTACATTGCTTTAAGCTCAACTTGAAGCAATCTGAGGGCATTGGTCTGCACACACAGAGTTAGGACTATGAACTATCTTCCAATTACTATTTGTAAAATTACATTCAACTACAATTGTTTAACTTATGACAAGTAACTAAACCAAGGAGATTACTTACGTGCTGTGGTCTCTTTCTAGCACAGGAGAAGTTTCTCAAAGATTTCTTGTGTCTGCAACCAGCAAAAAAAACAGTTCCACTGGTTCAGAATCTGATCCTTTCTTCTCAGTTACATTTATGGGGGGGGGTTTCGTTCTGGGGGAGTGGGGTGGGGGGCAGAAGTCACCTCACAGACATTTATTTCTCTGCCTAGTCCCAGCAGGTAAACAAGCACTAAAACTCCCCACTCTCCTGCCGTTCAACCTTCACCAGCAAGCAGTCCCTAATACACAAGGCACTTAAACAAGCAGACTCTGCCAGTGCATCTCGTTAAAAAACAACAAATCCTGAGCAAGCACTTCTTACACACCAGATGTACAACGTCTTCCCAGGGGAATAAAAGTGTGTTTTGACTTTCCACACATTCAAAAAAAAAAAGAAAATGTTCTGCAGTTACCATACCAACTTGTCACACATCATGTGACCTGTTGCCAATTTGCACCAGCAGACAAAATTAATGATTAAAATAAATTTAAGTACTTTGTTTGACGGGCAGAAAATTTAGTGACTCTTAAATGAAACGGATTTAACCAGTTGATTATTGTTCTAGGGTTTTTCAACTTATAAATTTAATTAACGACCCCAGTCTGGTAGAAATAAGTTTTCAATTACAGAAATTAATTGGCCAATTCTAATTAACAATGCAAAAGCAAAGCATGGAATTCCAGAGGTTAGACAGGAAAATAGAGCAATCCAGGAATGCTCAACGGGAAGGCAGCGTCTGTGGGGAGAGAAACAGACTAAGGTTTGCATTTAACACTGGAGTAACTCAGCGGGTCAGGCAGCATCTCTGGAGAACATGGACAGGTGATGTTTTGGGTCGGGACCCTTCTTCAGACTGATTGTAATAGGAGGGGAGAGGGAGGGGGGGGGGCAGGCCAAAGCCTAGCGAGTGATAGGTGGATGCAGGTGAGGGAGGGGTTGAGTGCAGATGGGTGGATAAAGGTTAGAGATTTTTTTTAAATGAGACAAAAGGGAGTCAGATAAGGAGAGGAGGCGTGAAATGTAAAGCCACAGGGATATGGGGAAGGGTAGAGGCAAGACCCTCAGATAGGTACTGGCCAAAGATACTCGAGGAACAAGATGGACCACAACACTGAAATCGCCTATACTGAAGTGCAGTATGCAAAGGAGCCATTTTAGTAAGCAAAACCCGCCGTTCGCTCTGCCTCTCGCAATGTAATCAGTGTTGTGGGGGAACAGTATGTGTGATGATACCATTAAAATGCAGAAAATATCTCATCTCTCAATTCACAGATTTTTGTTATTTTTCTTTTAAAATGTTTCTGCAAGTTCCTGCCTACTAAAATGGCGCCATGACGTACTACGGTTTTTAGGGTCGAGTGGTCTATCTTGCTCCTCTAGTATCTTTGGTAGTGACCCAGCAAATGGGTGTGCACCAGCATGGGGGAGGGGCACAGGAAGGAGAGGGGAACATGGAAAAGGGGGGTGTTGTCTAAAATGGGAGAGTTCATTATTCATGTTGTAAGCTACCCAAGCAGCGTGGGAGGCATTGTTCTTCCAGTTTGTGGGTCTAATACTCTTTATTCCTCCAGCATTGGCAGTTTTTGCATTTTCCCTCCGTTGCCTGTCCCACCTCCCGTGAATGCATCGATACTCTCCACCAGCGCTCCCTTCAAGTCAAGTCTAATTTATTTGTCACGTACACATCAGAATCAGAATCAGAATCAGAATGACCTTTATTGTCATCCAAAAAAAACAAGTCTTTTGGGCGAGATTTCGTCACCCACAGTCCAACAATAAGGGCAATTAAAAATAAGCAATTACACACACAATCACAAACCAACACAAAACAAAAAAAAAGAAACATCTATCACAGTGAGTCTCCTCCAGTCACCTCCTCACTGTGATGGAAGGCCAGAATGTATTTTCTCTTCCCCTGCCTTCTTTTCCCGCGGTCAGGCTGTTGAAGTTGCCACGTTCCAGGCCGTGCCGGACGGTGAAAGGTGTCAACATACAACATACAAGATGTGCAGTGAAATGAAAGTGGAAACACCTGCGGATTGTGCTAAAACTACAAACAGAATAGAATTTCTTTTTTAAAAGACACAACACAAAAAATTAATTAATACAGTAAATTAGTCCCTGGTGATATAAGAGTTAACAGTCCTGATGGCCTGTGGGAAGAAACTCCGTCTCATCCTCTCCGTTTTCACAGCGTGACAGCGGAGGCGTTTGCCTGACCGTAGCTGCTGGAACAGTCCGTTACGGGGGTGGTAGGGGTCCCCCATAATGTTGCTGGCTCTGGATCTGCACCTCCTGATGTATAGGTCCTGCAGGGGGGCGAGTGTAGTTCCCATGGTGCGTTCAGCCGAACCCACTACTCTCTGCAGAGCCTTCCTGTCCTGGGCAGAGCTGTTCCCAAACCAGATTGAGATGTTGCCGGACAAGATGCTTTCTACAGCCCCAGAGTAGAAGCACTGAAGGATCCTCAGAGACACTCTGAATTTCCTCAGCTGTCTGCCTTACTCACCACTGCGGCAATGTGTGTTGTCCATGTCATGTCCTCTGTCCCCAGGTATTTAAAGCTGCTCACCCTATCCACAGTAATCCCATTTATCTCCAGTGGCATGTACGTCAGTGGTCAGTGGCAGTGGCATCAACGGTGAGTTCCCCACTTGTCACCACTCTCCTGTACTAGTCCAGGCCCACTGCCTTGGTGATGAGGATGGTGGCTTATCTTAGTGCCTGTCTACAGGGGTGATGAGGACCGTCTTCAGCAGGCCACGGGCAGAGAGTTGACAAAATCATCACATCTGATGGTGGAGCCAGCACAGGAGATCAAAAGGAAAATAAACAGCACATTTCCCACTCTGCGTATTTAGCTTCAAAGATACAGCATGGAAGCAGGCCCTTCGGCCCACCCAATCCACGCCGACCATCGATCACTCGTTCACACTAGTTCTATGTATCCCACTTTCTCATCCACTCCCGACACATAAGGGGTCATTTACAGAGGCCAATTTAGAAACATAGAAAATAGGTGCAGGAGTAGGCCATTCGGCCCTTCGAGCCTGCACCGCCATTCAATATGATCATGGCTGATCATCCAACTCAGTATCCTGTACGTGCCTTCTCTCCATACCCCCTGATCCCTTTAGCCACAAGGGCCACATCTAACTCCCTCTTAAATATAGCCAATGAACTGGCCTCAACTACCTTCTGTGGCAGAGAATTCCACTAGAATTCCATAGAATTTAGCCTACAAACCCGCATATCCTCAAGATGAGTGGGGGAAAGTGGAGCACCCGAAGGAACCCCACGACGGGACGTGGGGAGAACGTGCAAACTCCACACAAACAGCACCCGAGGGCAGGATGGAATCCGGGGCTTGGTGCTATGAGGCCGCAGCTCCGCCCGTTGCCACTTCAGTACATTTCCACTGGGCATTCCAGGAGATAGTCTGCACTGCAGGTACCACCTGAGCGGTGAAGATCAAAATTGCCCCAGGCAGCATGGTGGTGTGGCGGTAGAGTTGCTGCCTCACAGCGAATGCAGCGCCGGAGACTCAAGTTCGATCCTGACTACGGGCGCCGTCTGTACGGAGTTTGTACGTTCTCCCCGTGACCTGCGTGGGTTTTCTCCGAGATCTTCGGTTTCCTCCCACACTCCAAAGACGTACAGGTATGTAGGTTAATTGACTGGGTAAATGTAAAAATTGTCCCTAGTGTGTGTAGGATAGTGTTAGTGTGCGGGGATCGCTGGGCGGCACGGACTCGGTGGGCCGGAGGG
This sequence comes from Rhinoraja longicauda, assembly GCF_053455715.1. NCBI lineage: Eukaryota > Metazoa > Chordata > Chondrichthyes > Rajiformes > Arhynchobatidae > Rhinoraja > Rhinoraja longicauda. The sequence continues at coordinate 10,997,783 of NC_135983.1, forward strand.
CCTGTTTCCACGCTGTTATCTCTAAACTAAACTATAATCAAGAAAAATATCAATAAATTAATAACCCAATTCAATCATTCTTCCTATCACTTATCATTGCAATATTTAAAATGTAGCAAACAAGTTCAGGGGCGGCACCGTGGCGCAGCGGTAAAGTTGCTGTCGAACAACACCAGATACCTGAGTTCAATCCTGACTACAGGTCCTATCTGTATAGAGTTGTGTAAGAAAATAACTGCAGATGCTGTAAATTGTCCATAGTGTGTAAGATAGTACTAGTGTGTGGGGGTGATCGCCGGTCGGCGCGGGCTCTGTGGGCCGAAGGGTCTCTTTCCGAGCTGTATCTCTTGTCTAAACTGGTTGAAATTCTTTGCAAGCAATCTGACAACAGCTATTTAAATTGAAGCGAGCTGAAAGAATCATTTAGCTTCTGCCTCTTTGAACCCAGATCGGCAAACACAGAAGTTTGCCTTTTAATTGTACACCTATTAACTTTAAAATGCATGTATACTGTAATAGATTTACAAAACACGTTTACAGCGTGATGTTTTAAATCTAATAGGGTATTTGTCCACTTCCCTGACAAACAGCAGAATTAGTGGAATCAGATCAGATGTCTCTTTTACACAATGCCTGAACATCAGAAGAGACAATCATATAATTAGTATGAGGTTTTGCTAATCCGATATAGCTGCTTTTACTTCCTTGCCAAACCTGAACATTATTCCCAATGTTTGCACCAAAGATTAAAATTAATTCTTAATTGGTACATGCAAGCCCTACTCCCCTTAATGTTATGAACCTGAGGAGGTTCCTGTGATAATGGGCTTTCTCCTTCCTTTTCCCATGGGAAAAACGGGTCGAGACCCTTCTTCAGACTGATGTCGAAGAGAGGAGGAGAACTTCTTCAAAGTAGGCATACCTTGAGGAGAAATCGCAGTGGAGCAACAGGTAGTGTAAGAAAATAACTGCAGATGCTGGTACAAATCAAAGGTATTTATTTCACAAAATGCTGGAGTAACTCAGCAGGTCAGGCAGCATCTCAGGAGAGAAGGAAGGGTCTCGACCCGAAACGTCACCCATTCCTTCTCTCCTGAGACGCTGCCTGACCTGCTGAGTTACTCCAGCATTTTGTGACCCATTCCTTCTCTCCTGAGATGCTGCCTGACCTGCTGAGTTACTCCAGCATTTTGTGAAATAAATACCTTCGATTTGTACCAGCATCTGCAGTTATTTTCTTACAACATCAACAGTAACTTTCCCATTCTGAACAACATGATCAATAGTCAGACGAAATGTATAGGAAGGAAGTGCAGATGCTTGAGTCCATCTATGATCAATAGTCAATTGCATTACGTTCTGCTGGCCTTGGAGACATCCTTCCTAACCATGTCTAATGAGCAGCAGATTGCTGGCAGTGAGTATATGAACAGATGAGTCATTTCCATGAGGATCAGTTGATATGAATATGCTATAAACAATTGGAAAATTGGCAGTAAAATCAGGCATTTTAATGAACGAAAGAAACTTGACTTCAACAATCTATCGTGGAGAAAAAGGCATAACTTCCAAAAATATGTTTTTTAAATGCTGAATAAACATATTCTTTATGATTTCAAATAAATAACATTCAAGCAATGAAACCAAGGAAAAATAAATAGCTGTGTCTGAATTTCTAATACTTAAAGGTGCTTAAGGGTAGATCAATTATTTGAAAGTACATCATTATCCACCAGGTAGACACAAAATGCTGGAGTAACTCAGCGGTGGTAGAAGATGGAGGCTCAGGCAAGTCCCGAGAAAATAGATGTGGCTGTGGTAGCGAGTCTGGGTCAAAACATGGTCGTAGAGTAGGAGGGCAGGAGGAATCGCAGAGGGGGAGCAGCAAGAGAGCATGTTGCTAAACTGACGTCGAAGAGAGGAGAACTTCTTCAAAGTAGACATACCTTGAGGAGAATTCGCAGTGGAGCGGCAAGATGTGTAGGAATAAAAACTGCAGATGCTGGTTCAAATTGAATTTGAACTTCATCTGCAGTTATTTTCCTACTCATTATCCGCCGGGTTTTGTCCCACCACCACCTTTCTTGCAGCTTTCTCCCCCCTACTAAAACCTGCAGTCATTTGATCAAACCTCCAGACTCAGGAACAGCTTCATCCCCAGGGCCATAGCTGCTATGAACCGGTCCTGCTGAGCCGGATGGTCACATCGCACAGTGAACCGGCACAGATCTACTTGAACTTTATACTGTTTTAAAACTGTTTCTAATTTTGTTTTACTGGGTTGTATAAATTTAGCTAATTAATTTATTGCATCGTATGGGAGGCGCATTCCCAATCTCGTTGTACTCCTGTACAATGACAATAAAGATATATTGTATTGTATTGCATTGTATTGTATTGTATAATACAGGCGTCAGGAGTTATGGGGAGAAGGCAGGAGAATGGGGTTGAGAAGGAAGGATAGCTTAACCATGATTGGGTGGGGGAGTGTACAATGGGCTGAATGGCCTAATCCTGCTCTTATAACTTATGAATTTAAGAACAATAATTCTGAAGAAGGGTCTCAACCCAAAACATCCCCCTCTTCATGTCGTCCAGAGATGCTGCCTGACATGTTGAGTTACTCCAGCACTTTGAGCCTTTTTCTGGAGGCATTAATAATTGGTAGGTAGAGAAAAAAAACTCATACAAACGTTAAGTCCAGCTCACGTGGACTGATGGGGGGAGGGGAGGTTAATACTTGGTGAATTTGACAAGGACGAAATTCGATGCTTTCAAAAATAAAGCCCGACCAACATCCAGAGAGATGTTTTTGCCCAGCCACGCCAGGCAAATATAATCCACGGCCTAGTGCACACTGTATCCAAATTAACTTTGGAGGTGGATCGAATGGCGTTCTCACCCAGTGGTTTCATCGGGCAGCCTTGACTGTCATTCCAGCTTGGCTGCCTTTTACAAGCAGGTCTGGCTCGTTATGACTGGAGGAAATGAAGATGAGTGGTGTAACAGCACGGTGTCAAGAATATTGATGCATACGACTTAACCAGTAATACCAGCCCAAAATTAACACATTTTAAAACTTGCTTGTTGCATTGTGGAAATTGGAACCCACCAAAGTGCTTCTCATTTTTTAAGTTGCCTTGCTTTCCACATTGCCCTCAATTGCTTTGCAAATAATTGAACCAGACAATGCAAGTAGTGTAAGAAAATAACTGCAGATGCTGGTACAAATCGAAGGTATTTATTCACAAAATGCTGGAGTAACTCAGCAGGTCGGGCAGCATCTCGGGAGAGAAGGAATGGGTGACGTTTCAGGTCGAGACCCTTCTTCAGACTGATGTCAGGGGGGCGGACAAAGGAAGGATATAGGTGGAGACAGGAAGATGGAGGGAGAACTGGGAAGGGGGAGGGGAAGAGAGGGACAGAGGAACTATCTAAAGTTGGAGAAGTCGATGTTCATACCACTGGGCTGCAAGCTGCCCTGGCGAAATATGAGGTGCTGTTCCATGCTTAATCCTTTCTGTTGCTTTTGTCATACTAGATACATCCAATATATTGTTCTTGACACCCTGCGCATTGAAAATATGTCATTGACATGTTACCTGTGGCATACCACTTTTAATAATACTTATGGAATTGACAAGCAATTCAATTTTTTTGAGGAGAAATATAAGGAACCGCAGGTGCTGGTTTACAACAACAACAAAAAAGACACAAAGTGCTGGGGTAACTCAGCGTTTCAGGCAGCATCTCTGGAGGAAATGGACAGGTGTCATTTTGCAAAATGCTGAACTGACAACCTGAGCAAATTAAGTATAACTAAACAAAATTACCCAAAGTGCTGGATAAACTCAGAGTGTCAGGGAGCATCTCTGCCAGACATGAATCGGCCCGGACCCTTCAGACTGATGTTGCCTGTCCTGACCCGATATGTCACCTATCCATGTTCACTGGAGATGCTGTCCGACCCACTCAAATACTCTAGCACTTTGTATCCCTCTATTCCCTCCCCATATCCCCCAATTTCCCACCTGTATCCCTCTGTTTCCTGCCTGTACCCCTCTATTCCCTCCCCATATCCCCCAATTTCCCACCTGTATCCCTCTGTTTCCTGCCTGTACCCCTCTATTCCCTCCCCATATCCCCCAATTTCCCACCTGTATCCCTCTGTTTCCTGCCTGTACCCCTCTATTCCCTCCCCATATCCCCCAATTTCCCACCTGTATCCCTCTGTTTCCTGCCTGTACCCCTCTATTCCCTCCCCATATCCCCCAATTTCCCACCTGTATCCCTCTGTTTCCTGCCTGTACCCCTCTATTCCCTAGATAGACACAAAATGCTGGAGTAACTCAGCGGGTCAGGCAGCATCTCTGGAGAAAAGGAATAGGGGACGTTTCGGGTCGAGGCCCTTCTTTAGACTGGGATTCAGAGGGGCTCCAGAGATGCTGCCTGACCTCTGAGTTACTCCAGCTCTTTGTGTCTATCTTCAGTTTAAACCAGCCTCTGCAGTTCCTTCCTACACATTCCCTCTGCTCCCTGCCTGTCCATATGTCTGTAAAAGAGGCTCTTAAACTTTGCTATTGTATCTGCCAGCTCGCCTGGCAACGCATTCCAGGCACCGAACACTCTCTGTGCAAAAACAAAAATTGTCTGGCAAATGTCACAGAACGCAGAACACAGTGCAGCACAGGCAAAGGCCCACCCGCGTACCCACCATCTCTGCACCAACCGTGATACCAAATTAAACTAACCCCTTCTGCCTGCACGCAGTCTATGTCCCTCTATTCCCTGCCTGTGCAACTGTATGTCTAAACGCTGAATTCAATCATCAGGCAATGACCATTCACTCTGTAAGGCAACATTACTAGAGCCAGTAGCAGGAAAAACAAGGGGCCTGAAATTCCATTGCCTCAGTGCGATATATGTGCATACGCTTATAATCCTAACTTCTAACTTCAGACAATGAAGGGCATATCAAGAAAATTGGGTGGGACAAGAGTGGCACAAGGTGTGGCACAGTGGCACAGCAGGTAGAGTTGCTGCCTTACAGCGCCAGGGACCCGTGAGAGGAAGGCCCTGTTTCCACGCCGCATCTCTAAAGTCTACAGTAAAACTTGTTGAAACCCCCGGCCATGCTGGGAAAGGCATCAGTGACATGCAACTGATTTATTAAGATTTTTAACTACGCAATGTGTCACATACGGGCGGCACGGTGGCGCAGCGGTAGAGTTGCTGCCTTACAGCGAATGCAGCGCCGGAGGCTCAGGTTCGATCCTGACTACGGGCGCCGTCTGTACGGAGTTTGTACGTTCTCCCCGTGACCTGCGTGGGTTTTCTCCGAGATCTTCGGTTTCCTCCCACACACCAAAGACCTACAGGTTTGTCGGTTAATTGGCTGGGCAAATGTAAAAAATGTCCCTAGTGGGTGTAGGATAGTGTTAGTGTGCGGGGATCGCTGGGCGGCGCGGACCCGGTGGGCCGAAGGGCCGGTTTCTGCTCTGTATCTATAAATCTAAACTCTAAAATCTAAAAATATTGTACACAGTTCCAAAAGTAGCTGTTTCATGTACAGTTAACATACCTGTACATGTATTATAGGGGGAAAAAAACGCACATGCTGGTTTAAATCGAAGGTCAACTCAGCAGGTCAGGCAGCAGGACTGGAGAACATGGATAGGTGATGTTTCGGGTTGGAACCCTTCCTCAGAGTCAGTCTGAAGAAGGGTCCCGACCTGAAACGTCACCTGTCCATGTTCTCCAGAGATGCTCGGAAGAAGGATCCTGACCCGAAATATCACTTACCCATGTTTAGGAAGGAACTGCAGATACTGGTTTAAATCGAAGATAGACATAAAATGCTGGAGTAACTCAGTAGGACAGGCAGCATCTCTGGAGAGAAGGAATGGGTGACGAGTCCCTTCTTCAGACTGATCAGTTACTCCAGTATTTTGTGTCTATCACTTATCCATGTTCTCCAGGGATACTGCCTGACCCGCTGAGTTACTCCAGCACTTTGTGTCTTTTTTGTTGTTGTAAACCAGCATCTGCATTTCCTTGTTTCTAAACAAAGTGCAGATATTGGGTTGGACAGATTCAAGGTAGATCTGACAAATAAAAAATATTACAAGTATATAACAAGTTAACACGATGCATTTAATGCAGACAAATGTTATGTGATTTTGGAACTTCAAAATATTAACAAAACATTTACAGCAAATGGAAGAGAGCTCAGGATGGTTGATGTACAGAGGTTCCCTGGAGTGCAAAATGCAGTGGTTAAGTTGGGGAGTGGAGAGTCACCTTAAATCTGCAATTAAATGTTTAGTGGTTTTCACTTTCAAGGCTTTTGCACAATTGCACAGCGATTGCACAATTCCTTCCATGTGCTCTCACTGAAATGTACTCAAATGGTATAAAGCAACCCCTGGTGATCATACACTCCACTGCACATGCAACACTGTTCATAAGATAACAAATCCCTATTGATTTATAAAGGTCGCACCTTAATCTAGCAAATATAACGTTGGGAAAGGCTGCAAGAAATCAATAGATTAGGCAGTGATCACACCTTAATGGACACAAAATGCTGGAGTAACTCAGCGGGACAGGCAGCGTCTCTGGAGAGAAGGAATGGGTGACGTTTCAGGTCGAGACCCTTCTTCAGATCTTTCTTCTTCGACCCGAAACATCACCTACTCCTTCTCTCCAGAGACGCTGCCTGTCCCGCTGAGTTACTCCAGCTTTTTGTGTCTCTCTTCGGTTTAAACCGGCATCTGCAGTTCCTTCCTACCTGTCATACCTTAATCTTGTAAATAGAACAATGGAAGGGCTGGAAAACACTCAATAGTTGAGGCAGTGCCAATATGCCCCGGTCGTGTCTGGTAATTAAATTCACGACTTATCACACATCATGAGACTGATCGATGTTTGGAAGGCCACAGTTCAGAACAAGAAATGTCATTCAATGTATCCAAAGGCTGATAATTAATATAAGTAATGCAGATAAGCTCTCGTCTGACAGCAGGCGCCTGCGTTGGAAATGTCACTTGGTCAGGATTGTCAAACGTCTACAGATAAAAGCCGATTTAGTTTTAACTTTATTGGACAATACTGCTTAATAAACAGAGCTCGTAACTTTCCTAAAAAAATATCTGTGGTGAGATTTTCAAATTCATTCCTTAAAAAAAAGACAGTTCTTATTTACTCGTAGAGTAACCAATCTTTACGAACCCCAAAACGCTTGAAGGTTACAATACAGAGGACAAACAGTCAAATTCTCTGCCTCAGAAGGCAGTGGAGACCAATTCTCTGAATACATTCAAGAGAGAGCTAGGTAGAGCTCTTAAGGATAGCGGAGTCAGGGGGTATGGGGAGAAGGCAGGAACGGGGGACTGATTGAGAATGATCAGCCATAATCACATTGAATGGCGGTGCTGGCTCAAAGGGCTGAATGGCCTACTCCTGCGCCTATTGTCTATTGTCTATGACGTTCTTTATCCTCACTCTGATCTGCGACCTTGTGCGAGCTCAAGTTCATCTGCACCCATAGAGTCATAGTCATAGTCAATAGTCAATATTCGTTTATTTGTCACATACACATAAATGTGTAGTAAAATGAAACATTACCCGCAGTTGAACAATAAGACCAATAAGATTAATCAATAAAAATGCAATAACACATACAATCACAACTAACACCAAACAAAAAGAAACAAAAAGAAACATCCATCACAGTGAGTCTCCTCCAGTCCCTCCTCACTGTGATGGAAGGCCAGAATGTCTTTTTCTCTTCCCTGCCGTCTTGTCCCGCGGTCAGGCTGTTGGAGTTGCCACGTCGGGGCGGTCGGGGCCAGTGCAGATACAGGCCCTTCAACCCAACACGTCCATGTGCCCCATCTAAGCTAGTCCCATTTGCCCACATTTAGCCCGACCAAGATGCCCCATCTAAATTAGTCCAATCCGTCCACATTTGGCCAACCAAGATGCCTTATCTAAGCTAGTCCCATTAGCACACATTTGACCAACCAAGATGTCTGATCTAAGCTAGTCCAATTTGCCCACATTTGGCCCATATCACACTAACCTTTGTGTAGGAAGGAACTGCAGATGCTGGTTTAAATCGAAGATAGACACATTTTGTGTCGATCTTCACTCTAACCTTTCCTATCCATTACCCATTCAAGTGACTTTTAAATGTTGTTATTATACCTCCCTCACATCTGCCTTGAGTATAATGCCATGACGGTCAGGGTCACTCTGAGTTGCTTTGCCTCAGGACCATTGTAGGGGCCGCTGCTGTCCTCTGCACGTCCCACTGCTTTGTGCACGTTGTTGCTTCAGTCGAGTCATAGTAGAAGAAAGTTAGCTGATTTTTCTTTAGTGCATAGGAACAGGTACAGACATCACCCGCCTTCATCGGCATTGCAGGCAGATCATATCAATGGTAGGAAAGGTGTTGGAAATGTTTTCGAGGGACTGGGATAATCTTCACCTAGAGAGGTAGGAATGAATCAAAGAGAGTGAGGGT